>NW_008824982.1:7135095-7139446 GCF_000699105.1 Pygoscelis adeliae
TCTTTACTGAAAGAGTGGTTAAACATTGGGACAGGCTGCCCAGGGAAGGGGTTGAGTCGCCATCCCTGGAGGGATTTAAAAGACGTGTAGATGAGGGACTGAGGGACATGGTTTAGTGGGTGTTGGGTTGACGGGTTGACGGTTGGACTCGAGAGGTCTCTTCCAACCTTAATGATTCTATGATTCTATGATTCTATGAACAGAGCCTTAAAGAACACACAAAGGACGGACAGTAAAAACTGGATATCTGATTTATCTACAGCAAATTTCCAAATTCTGGCCCCAGTTGCAAGTTCAGGAGCTGGGGGAAACAGAAATGGCAGACAGTATTGTAGAAAAACAGCATGGTAAGTCTGTTTGGAGGAGTTGTCTTCCTTGTAAGAAGTAAAAGAAAGCAGCACCCTTGTGCACCGAGGGAAAAGCGAGGTACGAAGCTACAGAGCCCAGGGTGCTGCCAGTTTAGCTCCTACTACTGGCACGGAGTGCACATGCTCTGATCTTGATAAAGGCTGTCGAGAGAAACGGGGGGTGCTGCTGTACAGTGCCGGCAGCACCATGGCTCTGCCGCTGACATGCTTCTGGGTGCCTGCCCAAACAGCCTCTGCTCAGCAGCCTCTGCAGCATTTTATCCTGACAGCCCCGCACACCTCAGTTCCTTCTACGCGTATCTGGTAGTTTGGTAATTTCAGGATAATGAGATCAGCTGGCAAGGTTTAATACCTAGGAAGGGAATGATGCCTCATTTATAGCCTTCTACAGACAAGGACCATATCTTGTATGTTTTCTACAGCCAGGCTACATTCACGGAACTCTGTAAATAGCTAATATCAACAACAATAAAATCTTTGTCTGAAATAGTCAGTGGGTGCATGAACAGTGAAAATTGCAGGCACAACAGTAGTTGTATAAGCACTAGGGTATACAAAATAAAACAGCTGGTTTACATGCACTTTTCTTTTAAAAATGATCCGTCTCTGGATCGAGACAGTAGCGAGAAACGAAGAACAACAGGTAATTCTCACAATACTGTACCGTCCTCAGAAACAGCTGGTTACATCTTCTGTCTGGAGCTATTCAAACTAGATTGGACACTTCATCAAAAAGTGATTGTTAGGAGAAAGCCTGCATGGGAAAAACACAAACTAACACGTCACTTCAATCTTTCCCTCCTAGAGAATAGCTCAGTAATTGAACTAAAATTATCCCTGACTTTCACAAATGTATTTCCTATAGGAGCATATTTAACAATCCTCAACAAGTTTGTTTCTAGGCCTGGTAAACACAGGAGGATTTTTATTTTGTGGAGCTGTAATACTGCAAAACCGTAGCCTTGTTTTTTTCAAAAGGATCTGTTTTATGTATATTTATTCTTATTTGATGAATATAAATACCTGATGCCCATACACCAAGCAACCATCTGTGTAAAAGTTAGTGTCAGGCAACACAATACGAATCTTTTACTAAATCAATGCCAAAAAGTGATAGAACAAGTATTGTAGTACTTGGTAATTGTGGTGTAACTTCTCCAGGCAAGAAATGAGTGGAGAGGTGGATGGAGAGTTCATTTCTTTTTCTCCCTCCCACCTGCCCCAGGCCCTAGATAATCTGATCTCAGTAAGGTCCAAGGTCTCAGTGAAGGACTTGGACTGGTGGCTGGATGTTTTAGCTCATTGGGACATCTTTAGCACAATACAATTGTGGGAATGCTTATCTATCTCCAGCATATGAGCGTACCTATCTCAGTACAGTCTTTTTCCTTCTTACCCCTCTCCCAGGACCTGCACACCCCCAATATTCCTGTTCCAATACCAGCTTGTTGAGGAGAGAAAAGAAAGCTTCTGGCTGGGAAGAACTGATTTGCAGCATCCCAGCCTTGCAAGGAAGCCTTGTGAGGGATGAAGCCAGAGCCACTGTGAGAGCAGGCAGCACCGGTGGGAGCACTGGGCTGTACAGAGCAGAACAGTCTCAGGCACACAAGTACCACAGGCTGCACCTACACCAGTAAGACAGTGCCAGGATACGGGCTCAAACACTATCCTGATGTTGTTCACTAATGGCTAGCGTGCTCTCTGACACGCACTTGGGTTCATGCCAGCTAGCACTCCCTAAGCCAGTGCTCCAGCACCATTCGGGAAGCTGGAAGCAAAATAGATGAGGTCACCCTTATTTAAAGAGTATTTAGCTGCCTGGTTGCAAAGTGCTTCTAAGGCAAGAGAGAGGACTATGGACTGCTTTATTTACTAGTCCAAATGTAGTAATGGATACCACAGTAGTGATGACACTTCATGGCTTTAACATCTTTTGGTACCATGTACATTCAGCTTTGTAGTGCTACTACATGGTGGAATATCTGCCTTTAACATGAAGGAATTGTGCATCCAGCCACACCTGTGGCTGTTTGTGTGACTACTGTGGATATGCTGGGAGGAATTCTCATATTAGGACAAGGCTTACACATGCGCACCTTATAGTGGAAAATCCATCTTTCTAACCTTGTATCTCTAGGGGGCTATTTAAAACGTTTTTTAGCAGTATAAAGATGCAATATTGTGCTCACTAATTCTTAGGACTGCTTGTGGCAGGAAAAGTGTTCTCCTAATCTCTTACTCCTGAGAAGCATAAGGGAAATAAAGCCATTGTTATTGGAGCCTGGACTCTGAAAGATGCCATTGCAATGTTGTCACTACTCTACAGAGACCTGTTCATCAGCATCAGATTTTTAATTATTCCAAACCAATCCAGAATTCAGTTAATTTCATGTCTTTTCAAAACTCCCTTTCTGCATAAAAGTAGGTTAAAATATTACCTTAATATGTTCCCCTTAGAGATGTTTACATTGCTGTGTAGCCATGTCAGTAAACCTTATTTTGCTTTGTAAGTTTTACTTGATAAAAGGATATAGATATCTCAGCAGGCACAGGATATGCAACACTCATTTGTACCTTTGCATCTGCTTATCTATTTATGTCCCTACCTATAAGACTTGTATAGCCCTGCTTACTATCATGTGTCTGGGCTAGGATTATAAAAATAAATAGGCAGGCACTTTTCCATGCACAAGGCAGCAATGTCTCCATGGAGGGCCACGCTGCCCACAGGTGAAAGAGGGGGATGCTGCTGACTAGCAGGCCTGCTGCTAGGCTCCTGCGAGCATGCACGTCCGAGCAGCAAAGGATGGCAGCCTTTCTCCTGATTCAGGATGCTATGTGTTAAATGCAGCTTGTCAGCAGCTGAGGACAACCCTGACACATGGGGCCACTATGCTGGTTTTGGCTGGGACAGAGTTAATTTTCTTTATAGTAGTTAGTATGGAGCTATGTTTTGGATTTGTGCTGGAAACAGTGTTGATAACACAGGGATGTTTTTGTTATTGCTGAGCAGTGCTTACACAGAGTCAAGGCCTTTTCTGCTTCTCACCCCACCCCACCAGTGAGTAGGCTGGGGGTGCACAAGAAGCTGGGAGGGGACACAGCCGGGACAGCTGACCCCAACTGACCAATGGGATATTCCACACCATATGACGTCATGCTCAGCATATAAAGCTGGGGGAAGAAGGAAAGGGGGGACGTTCGGAGCAATGGCATTTGTCTTCCCAAGTAACTGTTACGTGTGATGGAGCCCTGCTTTCCTGGAGATGGCTGAACACCTGCCTGCCCATGGGAAGCAGTGAATGAATTCCTTGTTTTGCTTTGCTTGCGTGCACGGCTTTTGCTTTACTTATTAAACTGTCTTTATCTCAACCCATGAGTTTTCTCACTTTAGTCTTCTAATTCTCTCCCACATCCCACTGAAGGGGAGTGAGTGAGCAGCTGTGTGGTGCTTAGCTGCTGGCTGGGGTTAAACCATGACACCACAAAGCAGGGAAGGGGCTGTAGCACAGTGCCGTGAAAGGGTGACGTGCCAGCCTGGCTGGAGAGGAACAAGCGGCGGACATCAGTGATGGCAACCAGACACTCAGGCCAATACAACTGTCAAATGTCCAAAATTGCCTAAGCCTTAAACCCAGGTTTAAGTCAACAGCCCCCTACAAAAGCCTTATATCTCTGAATCTTTCAAACACCTAGCAGTC
This sequence comes from Pygoscelis adeliae, assembly GCF_000699105.1. Classification (NCBI taxonomy): domain Eukaryota; kingdom Metazoa; phylum Chordata; class Aves; order Sphenisciformes; family Spheniscidae; genus Pygoscelis; species Pygoscelis adeliae. The sequence goes on from NW_008824982.1 coordinate 7,139,165, forward strand.
TAGCCTAGCCAGTGCCCATGGCTTCACACAAAATACTCCTGTTTCTAACACTAATATAACATAATGTAGTCAACTGCAAAAGTTTGAAAGGTGAGTTTTGTTTAATAATAGTAAAGAAAGGAAAAAGAGGATGCTCCCCAAAGACTTTTCTTCTAGCTGTGTCTTGATTGCCTTTGGACTCCATGGTCATCTCAGGATCAAAATTGTTGCAATTCTGAACTTCAGACAAAGCCAAACCAGAGAAGAAGTCATGAGCAGGGTTTTGTCCTGGGTTCTCTGATG
>NW_008824982.1:7139701-7171023 GCF_000699105.1 Pygoscelis adeliae
TTTCAGTTCAATCCACATTCACATCTGTACTGGGATCAGACTGATTGAGACAGGGTGATTTTTTTCAGTTGCATTTCACTATTAATGAATGCAAAACCTGATCTGATTAATAACCAGTGTGTTGCAAGCCCCAACTGACTCAGGAATAAATGATTAGCCAGTGGAGCTTGCTGTCAAAATAAATGATTGAGGACACGAACTGAATAGGATTAAATACATTTGACGCCAGAATTTTAAAGCATGTAAGCAGAAAAGTACCATGTACTGAGCATAAACCAATCACTGACTGAGAAGGTTAGTAACTAACTTCCCCATTAAGCAGGTTCTTCTACAAATGTACACTTTGATTATATTTCACTATGTTGTTTCTTATTCATTTTGTACCATTCAGTTCCAGGGAGAGGGAGAAGGAGTATAAAGGAAAAAGCCAGCACACTTTGGACTCCATTGGAAACCACTAGGAATAACTTGCTCAGATTCCCTCAGTATAGGGGGAAATAATAGTCCTGAAAATAGGGGTCCAACCCTGCATGCCCAGAGGCAGCAGACCCAGCACTGCGTTACGCACACCCTGTGAAGGGGCAATGGCATCAGGGAGCAGGAGGTACCAGAGGCAGGCTTTATTGGGCAGTTTGGACACTGGTGGGGATGTTGGCTGCTGGTTGGGCTGAACTTTCCAACCTGCCCATAGCACAGCCTTACCAGAAGGGGAACCACTACCTAGGCAAGCTGTCAGTCTGACTTAGTCCGGTAGTATCCCTAACAGCAATTTCTGAGATTTTTAACAATATGTAATCAATTTTTATAATCCTAATTCATGTGAACCTGTACAGATTTGTCACTTAAGAGTCATTAAACTTTTGTGCATGTAAACAGGTGTAAAAAACCCGAATTACTAAGAAAACCAATTGACGTAATTTTTTTTGTGTTACATCAGCCTTTAATCTTTCATTTCAGGAAATGTGATGTGAAAGAATGGGACAACCTATAGTGGACTATTGCATTGGAAATCAGCCTACGTATGGCATTGGGTCTGGTCATTTGCGAATATTGTGCCAAATGCATTGTGTCAAATGTTTTATACCGAATGGCAACTCATTCCAAGAGTTGTGCCACGCACAGAAATCATCTGCCTCTGTGAACAATCATAAGGCATTCAAAAAATGTAATACTTGAATCCTGGAAGTGAATCCTGGAATTGCAACCCCAGGAGAGAATTTTCATTTGCAGATTGCATGCCAGGCTTTTTCTGAATTATTATCACAGATGGTGAAAAATTCCCATGGCCTTATCCTCAAGTTCTTTTTCATTCCAAATTGAGTCCTTTGTGAAATAACAGCATGACTGCATATGTTTGAACTCTGACTGTCCACTTAAACGTATGTTGCATTTCAGTGTTGTGGTCTCCGGGAGAGAGTGTTAGGCTCTATTTCAGGAAGTTTAGAACAATTTATTTTCACCCCAAGGCCACTGAAACCTTGCTTAGTATTATCTCTGCTAGACTATACCGCTAAACTAGAACAGTCAGAGTTGAAACACAGTCCGTCATGCTGTGCTTAATCCAATAAAGCTGCAAGCTTCAAAAAGTCAATTCCAGTCTCTCCCTGTCCTCTATACCCAGTTCCATGTACCCGTCACTTCCCTCAGCTCTCCCCGGTGATCTTTCAGCTGCAGAGTTAGTGGGATCTGCTTGCTGATCCAGTGGAAAATGATGTGTGGCTGGCTCTGAGATCTCTTGGTTATTGGTCTGATGGATGACCTCAGACAAGATGCTTCAGCTCCCTCTCCCTCCCATTTATGCCTCGATAAAATGGGGAAATGATAGTGATGAGGTACCTATAGTAAGTTTCTATCCTGATGAAAGATATTCAATGACAGCCTTTTTCTCAGCAATTAGGGTGAGTCTATTTAACTGACAGGGAAGACAAATTTAAAATTACTCAGGTGATCTTATAACTTAGACCTCAGATTTTCTTATGTTTGCATCAACAGCTATGCAACGCCTATTTGTTACTTTGTATAATAGGTATTCTGAACAAATTTTGAAAGTACATAGTAACAGAGATCTATAAAAGAAATCACAGGAGTTGCGAGTATTCTTACAGTGGGTGTGAAATTTCATATCTGCTGTAAGTTTGGGGTGAAAGTACTGCTCACATTTTGCAGCTAAGTAGTGGGTGAATTCCAGAAGGGGTGTGGGGGGAGCTGGGTAGAGCGGGTGCAACCTTTCTGGTGTGCCCGCTGTTTTGTCAGCTGAGAGGGGCAGAGCTGACTGCCCAGCGGTCCTGCCCTCATCCCTCACCCTCCGGCTGCTGCTGCTGTGCTGGAGCACAGCGCTGGATGCTATGGTTGAGCACTGCCTGCATTTGTAACTCCGGGGTGATAGCCCATCACACTATACAGGGGTAATTTACCTCGACTCCTGTTGATGGAGCAGTATAAAACAGCTGGAGTGTGCTTATAGACTTGGCATTTAATGGGTTTTTTGGTGAACAGTGGTACAAACCTTATGTATCTGGTACTGGTACACAGTGTACAAGCTGCATTGAAATGGATCCGTTCCACAGGAAATGATTTTATGCTTCCTAATTAAGCAATTAATTTCAGTTTTGCCTACAATTTTGCAAATGTCAGGGGACAAAGTTGAGAACAAGTGCATGCCGTATTTGCATCAGGAACTGAGAGCTAAAGGATTGTGCAAAATTGATAGTACACAGAGTTGATTTCCAGATTAATGTTTGGATGCATTTGAATGGATAGTTATTTTTGCTTTTTTCTTCACTGATTTGATATAACCTGGTTTGAACCCCCTCAACAGAATAAGAACACAGATTTAAAGAAAGTCTTGGCTGCCTGCTCTCTCTAAGCGTCCTTGAAAGTCCTTCTTTATTCTTATTACGATTCTGTTCTTTTCCACTGGGAAACACATGTTGTCCTGTAACTCTAAACTCTTAAGAGACAAATGTCAAGAAAACTTGGACGGTTAAATAAAAATTGATTTGCATGGTCTGAGACTGACAGCTGTTTCATACAGTCTGGGCCAGTCTATGGAAATTTTTAAAAATTAATAACCAGCAAAATCTCTCTCAAGTAAATTATGCTTAGTGTGTTCCATCCAAATGATACTAATTTTATCCACTGAAAACAGTCTTGAATAAAGCTTGGTTCATTCACAGAAAAGAAACCAATCCTTTTGCTTAATAAAGTGATAGGAAACTTGTTTAGTATGAGCATGTACTCATTTACCATACGTTATTTTATTATTACATGTATCTATGTATGTACATAATTAGAAGCCTAATCCATAAAAGCCCAGAGAGGGAGAGTCAACATTGTGCTGGGTGTTACATCAGTTCTGCACCACTGAGAAACCCACTTTATTTAAGGGGAATTCCCAGGAAAGCCATGAAGGGAGTCAACAAGCTGCTTTACACAAGTGGGAAGACTCTGGTCATGCATGTCTAAAATGTGCCATAGAAAAAGACGTGATTGCCCATTTTATGGCCTGTTGGACTTCACATAGAGTCTGCTTCTAGCAAAGAACATTTCTGAGGTATTGCATGCAATAAGTGAATCCTCTAGGCTCTTGTTTTCAATGTTGCATGCACTTCTTTAGTGTGAAAACTTCTGTGGAGGCTTCATGAGCTAAAAATTCTCTGAGGTGAGGTGCTGAGACTCTAGGAAACAAAACTGGTAATTTTGTACCTCTGGGCATCTGTACTCCCGCTCTTCTTAAAAAATCAATGTGCGACAAAGATGTGGTTTTAGAAGACCCATTGTATGCAAGTGGCTATTAAAATGGTATTAATGCTATCATAGGCAAATTGGCATTTATTAAGCATATGGGTATTATTATTAGCATGACATATGCCTGGCATTTCAGTAACAGTCATCAGTATATCTGAAGCAGAAGGTGCCTTCTTCATGGGTCAGTTCCCTGCTGAAATCTGTAGAGAGTTGAATTGAAACTAAATAGTTATTGAACCCAGTGCAATTTGGAGAAACTAGCTGGTCCCTACTTTTCCCATGTAAACCTGAGATTGAAGGAAAAGCTGCAGTTGACTGAGGAGGCTTATTCAATAAAAAAAACTGAGGTGATGCAGACACCTTCATCATGCAAATAAAAACATGTAATAGCAGCCAGCTCACCTGCAGTGTGATAAAGCGCCCGGTGTGTATGTGGCAGCAGCTCCACAGGCTGTGTACCGTGTGTTTTGAAACTAAATCTTTCTTACTCCTATTGAATTTTTGCCCTCTGGTACATTGAGTTGGCTGCTTGAGACGCTTTCACTAAGTACAAAGTCAATTGACTGTAAGTGGTGATGAAGAAAACGTCGTGTGATTAATATTACAGTTCAAGCTCTTCTGATCAGTCACAGAAAGAGCAGTCAAATAAACTCAACTTCATTTCGAAGAATCACACACTGTTAATGGTGGAGACTCTGCCTGGAGCCCAAAGGGAAAAACAAGCCACTTGAGGCAAATGTCTCATCTTTTACATAGAACAAACTAGTTGAGCAGTGTTAAAAGCTGCCTATTGATTTGTGCCTGGAATGAAAGCCATGCAGTGATGTAAATGAAAACGTGTCAAGAGTCAATATTGATTTTTTTTCTTTTTCTTCTTCTCTTTCTTAAAGTAAGGCCACCCCCCTTGGGAAATACTGTTAGCTATACTGCTAGGCTCGTCAGCAAGTGAAGACCCTTTTCCACAAGACTACATATGTCCAGACATCAAATTTCCTTCTTTTACTGAGGTAATATGGACAGCATGCTGAGAGCAGCTATGTTCACAAAATTTCTTTTTTGAGAAAATTGTTAGGTGAAGAAAAAGAAATGGCAAAGAAAAGAAATCAAATGTTGAGAAGATAAATTTGCTGGGCTGAGCTTGCAGTCTAATACTTGCAGAGTAAACCAAATTTTTTAAAAAATCTTTGCTTGCAATAAATTTATGTAACAATATAAATTATACTCAGCAAGAGCCAAGGACAAGGAAAGGGTAGAAAGGGAGTCCTGCTGTCCCTAGAAAGATGTGCACTCAGCTGGAGTAGACCTGGCAAGAGTTTCCTTCAGAAAGATGGAGGCCCCAGCAAGAGGCCCTACAAGAGTCCCTATTTTGAGTGAAGGCTAGCAGAATAGAAATGGGTGATCGCTGAAAGGTAATCCAAATATATCATCAAATATATCATTTGTTGAGTTCGCATCATCCTCAGCTAGGGATATACAAAGCAGTTTAGGAAAATACAGCTAGCAGTTGCCTATTTTTTTCCCCTGAAGAATCAGATGCAAACTGCAATAAACACTGTTCTCAAAATCAATGTTACAGCTTTTTCTATTAGATGACAAACTGCAACCAGGCTCTTTTAACCAAAATTTCTACCTTGCTGCTTCTTAGCAAGTAATATTCTTCCAGTTCTTTGACAAAGACTCCTTCTCCATAGCCAAAATAAGCTCTTATCAATCTGTGCCATCAAATTTGGCAACTAATTGTCTACACCTCACTTAGAGGTGACAACAAGATGTGGCAGACAGCCTATCGCAGCTCTGATCTTCTAAGAATGAACCAAGGCCCACAAGGGAGAGTTGTATTTAGTGTGAAGGCAGCCTTGTGAGAGATGCTTTTTACTTTGTTGGCACTTCTTAAGGCTTTGGATACTTCCACAGCTCCTAGCTTTGCCTCCTGGACAGAAGAAACACTGCTCCATCTATGGTGGTGGCTTCCTTCTCTCCATTCATCCATCTCTACTGGCCTCTCTCTGTGAAAGAAAAACATTTCTCCTGATTCTGTATCTGCCCCCAAGAAACCATCACCTCAGCTGTAGTTTTCCCAGAGTGACGAAAGAACTATTTCAAACTGAAAATAAATAAAAGCAGAAATGGAATTCTGAATTGTGTAGGGACCAAGTACCACAACAGTAAACTGGCAATCTTCCACCTCCCGGCAGAAAAAGGTGTCCCAAACTAGGAAAAGGCTGTGGCAAATCAAAAGTGCAACCCCAAACATATTAAGTGTGTGGAAATACTCCTATCAATTTCATGTTGATGAGGTTCTGGTTCCAACTGATTAAAATAAAAGTTCATTTTTAAGACTCCAGCAAATTGAATTTGGCCTTCTATTAAAGGCTGCAACTGAGTTATAAATGGATACCTGGTTATTTGGGCTGCTGAATTGAAAGTAGTTGAATGAGATGTACACATGGCTCCCTTTGTATTTATCACCATCTCAGACAGGTTTTTGACACTTTTTTTTTTTTAACTTTTTGTTGCCAAACAGAATGAGAACCATAAATGTAGTAACTTTTTTTTTTTAAAGAGAAGAAACATGAGGATAATAACATCTTCTGTACAAACTAGATGTAATTTGTCACAAATCAGGAAAGAAAGGCAATACTGAGGTTGTTCATGCATTCTGCCTAGTTTGTCAGGCAGGTTGCTTTCAATTTTGCGTTATAACCATTCAGACTTATTGTTATTAAAATTCGGGCAGAGAGATACAGAAGATACAAAATTATTCCACTGCTATGTTCTGTACATAATGTGCAGAGATATTCACCTAGTGGAATTTTGCAATAAAAGAAATTAGCAAGAAATATCAAAAGCAAAACACTTATGAATTGGATGCATTTTATAAATCTGTTTTAAAAATGTATGAATGGGAACGATCTGACATTAACTGCTTTCCAAACATTTTACTTGTCTCATAATAAAGTTCTTTGCATAAATGATTTTATTTTGTCAACACCACAATTTCCAGTGCTGTCTCACACTTTTCTGGGAACAATAACTGAAAATAATATGAGTGATTTCAGCCAACTTTGGAAACAGCTATTTCTTCTGTACATCTTAAGAACTAAACAGGAGAAGGGCTGTAGGTTAGATCCACTTAGATACTCAGGCATGTAGAAGACAGGTGCTGACATGCAGAGGATTTAACTAATATCTCCTGGAATCCTCAATCCCTGGTGCGGTGCTCCACCTTGGAACTGCACAGGAAGCCACCTGAACTAACCAGGAATGAAATGAAGAGGAAAGAAACATCCACCTCTGGCCAGACAGACACCTCCTTTCTCTTGATGTTCTTGGCTGCAAACTCTGCCTACAGCTAGGTGCCAAAGCCTTCTTTCTGTATTTGATGAAGCAGACACAATGATATTTCACATTTTTTCCTTGATGTTTCTTTCATCCATTCTTTCGTTCATACACCCACTGTGAATAAAGAATTGTGATTAATTATTTGTTCTGGAGCAGGGACTTGAATCTTGATAACCCAGCTGAGTGACCTAGCTGTTGGCAATACTTAATCCTGTAACTTTTAACACTGGCCTTAGACATGTTCTGAAGGCACCTCTGTGATCTGTCATGGCTATAAAAATGGGTGGAGAATTGCCTTGGTTGAGGATTCACCTTTAGGGACTCAGGATCTTTGGTTTGTGCTAGGACTCTTACCTGGGGTGCCATCACCTCTCTTTAAGCCTGCCCAAAAAGAGGTACTGGCACAGTTCTAGCATCTCCTCCACCCCATGAGAAAAGAAGCCAATCTAACACCAGTACAGCATAAAAGCAAGACAGCTGTAGCTGAGTCCTGAGCTTTCTGAGATGCTGTTTGACTTTTGGGGGTACCCAGTGAGGCAGATGATGACCTAGTGGACACTCAGTATCAGAAGCTGCCCCAATGCAGACACAAGCTGCAGCAAATGAGGGAAGACCTCCTTTCCTGGAAGTCCTCCTGCTGCACCTAACCAGTCACCTGGAAGGTGAGGGCTCACACATCACCTGCCAGGGTGGGAAGGGCTCAGTTACATTTCATTCAGAGCAGTCACTGGTTTAAATAACAAGTAATCTTTGAAGCAAAGAACAGAAACCAGGTCTCTTTCCCAGCTGAGTGCCCTAATTGCTGCCCTATGGTCACGCTCTGTCCTGCTCCCTGGCTCAAGGAATCCTTAATTAATAAAATTAATTAATAAAACAGCTTTCTTAGGAGCGGCACAGAGTGCTCTCTCCATCTCTGGGTATTCACGTATGCGTGTGCATATGTAAAGACACCAGTCCATAGATGGAGAGGTTGCAATTCTCTTGGGAGGTGAGATATGTGAGTTAGAATCCTCTTAGGCTGGAGGGCAATGGAGGATTAATTTTGTTTTGTTCATAGACTTATACTAGAAGAGGGTTTAATGGGGGCCTTGAAGGAGGATAGTAGAGTGACCTTGGGAATCTTGCGTGCCTGGTAGTATTTGGTTGAACACTAAATTGTTAAGAGGAGAGAGGATGATAAGTAGGGGAAAAGAGGCAAATCAATTTATCTCAGAACTGTATTGGTTAAATTAATCACTTAAATTATCCGATCTGGGTGCTTTATAAGATGCACAATTTTATGTGTAAGTCACTTGTCTTTTTTACAGATTAAACACTTTGAAGTCAGTATAATGATATGACCCATTTCTCATCACAGAACATAGAGGGTAGACATGACAATAACTTATCTGTCTTTATTTTAAAAGGAATCTATTTGAAATATCTTCAAGATGCAAAAAAAGAAATAATAATATGGATGAAATAGCAGCTGTCTGAGAAAACTGTCCAAGAGCTCCACTTTCTCTGAGAAATCTTTATGAAAAGCAATATAAACAATTGTGTTGCTTAATGTTTTCTTTGCTTGTTCAGGTGTTACATTCAGGAGTGAATTCAGAGTGTAAAAGAAGAGGCTGTGCCTGAGTTTCAGAAAATGATATGATATGTGACTCACATTTTGGAGAAAAGAGAAGGGGGAAAAAAGCATTACTCATTTTTCTCTCACCCAACTCTTTAATCCTCTTTTAACACTTGCCTTATTTCAAGCACATGCTTCTGTCCTCTTGAATCTAACGCAGAGTCTTTAGTCTCTTACCTGCAGAAGAGGGAAGAGTCTGTCTGAGTCCCATTTGCTTTGGGGGTGTGACAGAGCGGCAAGAGGGAAAGCAGAGGTTTGTGTTTTGTTTAGAAGAAAAGGAGACAGATATGGGGAAGAAAATATTGTGTGAATAGGAAAAAAGATCATGCATTCAAAAGCCTTTCAGAAATCTGGCCCTCCTCCCTTTTCCCTCTACCCACCCCATGAAATTATTCTAGCTTTGATCCCATCTCTCTCTCTCCCCCCCCCCCCCCCCCATTTAGTGACACAAAATTATGTGACCCATGCCCTGAAAGGTATCAGTTCCCATTTCCTTTCCTGCTTAACTCAGATCAGGAGAAGGAACTGTTTGAAAAGCAATGATTACGAAAGGGATATTTAATGTGAGCTCAGTACTTTTTGTGAACGTTCGTGCCAAAAGAATTTAACCTGCCTGATAACTTTCAAACAAAAGCAAATACAAATAAACTGGAAACACAGTTAAAATGTGATTTCTAGTTTATTGTAGTGGTTAGGAACATATTATAACTCAATTTGCCATGCTTTCCATGATTACTGTAAGCTTGTCAATGAGAAAAACTCTTCCAGTGAAATATCTGGATTCTTGCCCTTAAATAAAACAGTATTGTTTATGCCTTCTAATCAAGGATATTGTTTACAGGGCAGATAACATATATTTATATATGTAAATGTCTTCTTTCCATTATTGACTACATGATTTACTTCCTTTTGCAACTGCATTTAGATGTGCTAAAACCTCTCTCGACTGTTTATAATCTTCTCAGTGTCTTGCTCCAGCATGTGAATGCAGCACAGTTACATCAAAACAGCTAAGTATGGAGCAGTGTCCAAGCTACCGGTCACCCGCGTTGAATAGCTGTGGCAGTCTTTTTACTGTTTGTTTTCTGCTCTGTAGCAGAGCATGTAAAGACACTCAGGGAATAGTGTATTATTGGACATGGGTATAAAGACTTCATCAGCCTAATGGAACAATTAACTCAACCATTCTGCTGCTCCTGATCTGCAAAATTTTGCTTTAAGATTAGAGTGATAAAATGAAGATTAACACCTCTGGGTCAGTGGGGCTGATGAGACATGATTTATTAATCCTCAAAGAAAACCTTAATTGGACACTGGAGCACTTTCCTTCATTGTTAAACACCGCCAATTCCCCGGATAATTAGGGTAGATGGTGAGTATGATAGAGACTTATTGTAATTAGATGCATCAAAACTAAGGTAATGATTTTTTCCCCTGGGAACACCATGTGTTATTTTCTCCAAATAAATCAGTGTCGATGTTTGCGAACAACTGAAAAACATCCCCTACAATTGGACATTGACTACCCAAACATAACTTATAGGCGAGAGCTGGAGAACAGGATTCATAAGAATCCTTTGATTTAGAGGAACTGTCTTAAATCCTGGCCTTCAGAGCACAGAGAATTTATTCTGCAAGCAGGTTAATGAGCAGGTTGATTGATTCTTATTTTTTTACCTATCATTACTCATTCTTTCATCAGGTTCTTTCCATTAAGAGGCACTGATTTATAGGAAGAAGGACTCCTTTAAGGAGTTTGGTAGGTTTTGAAACCAAATCTCGGAAATACTTTCCTTTTCAAAGAAATGTCTTTTTGCAGGCAGTATAATAATGTGTTCATTATAATGCAGCATGCAGCTAAAGATGGGAGAAAAGTCTGTAGGCATCCAATTCTAGCTACTGTACCCCAGGCTCAAGGAACAGAGCTGTGTGACTTGAGGATTCATTAAGACGCTTGGTGTAGCGCAGCCCTGATGAAATAAGTTAACATTCTCGTTAGAGGCTTGGAGCAATCATTTGGAAAAAGCCCCTTTGCTACATTTGTTTACTGTGTCACAGGAAGCATGTCCTCGGTCAACTGGGATAATCATTGTCAGCGTTTTACATAGTTACAAAGCAAACTAATAGGCCAGATTGTCAAATTATGTCAATCATGTCTAAACATCAACAAGCAAATTGCTGTATGCAGATGGAAAATTTGTAAAAAAGCCTAGATATTCAGTACAGTGTGAACAGTGTACATTGCGAGATTGTGATATAAGACTACTATCCAGGGGAATGTGACTTTCCACCGTGTGGCTCTGAAGCCAGATTGCTGTCTCTATTAAATTGTCTGGTGAGACTTTTGACATTTAGGGCACTGACCGAGGAGAACTTGTATCATTAAGCATTACGTCCTGCTTCTCCTACCCCATCGCTTTACCCACCACATTATCACACTGGTATATTAGTTGTCTTCTTGTTGCCTCTGCTGGAGTCCTCAGGATTTATTGCAACTTCACACCCAGACTGACTTCCCAAGGCCCCAGCCAGAGGAGAGATGAGAATCAAGAAGTGGTGTCAGAATTTTTTCTGCTAAAGACAGAGGAAAATTATATATATTCCTACCCAGCCCGGTTGGGGATTGGAGTCAACTTTTAGCCCAGCGATCCTGATGTCAGCTTTCTGAGTGACAAATCCTTCTGGCACTTGTCATCTTTGCACCAGACACCACCCCAGGGGGCAAGGGACATGTCTGTGCTGGTAGTTGCTGAGTGCTTGTGTGATTTCACCCCTGCCCAGGCTGATACCTAAGGGACAAAAGAATGAAGAGTTTAAAAAATGCTATAAAGCTTTCAGAATGCTTAAATAGACTGAAGATTGCACAAGGAAGTAAGATAAAAAGTAAGACACTAATCTGCAGAAAGAACAAAGATCTATTAAATTAATCAATAGGTCTTTTACAGTGGCAAATATAATTTAGTTAAAGAAAACATAGACAGTGCAAGAAGACCATAATGAGTTTTCTACCTCTCCTAAAAGCAAGGATTAAGATGAGCAGTTATTGACTGATAGGTATGTTTTTCAGAGAGGAAAAGCATGCTCTGGGGGGTGGGTCTTGGATCTGCGCTGAAGTTACAGAACCCCCTGCACCGTACTGTCCCACGGCGACACAGCCTTTGACTCACAGCAGAGAGATGTCACCTCGTCAGGAAAGCTGGAACATAACACACACCAAAGCCAATTTCTGTCTTTCCTCATATTTAGAAGGAAATAGCAAGGAATAGATATATATTAATCCCCCAGCAACTTTAACTGTCCTTTGGGAACATGGTGAAATAATGGGAGAAAAAATAATGTATATTGTAAACAGGGACAACTGTCCAGGGTACCAGGTAATGGGAAGTCCTCTCTGTTATTGTAGGTACTAGTGGAAGTCACTCTTTCTATTAGGTAAGTCCCAAAGGGTTTGATGTTGGTTCTGCCCAAGATGTAAACTGGATTGTTGAGTCTCAATGAAATCTAGATTTGCTTTTTACGGTGAAGAATATAGTGTGTCTTTATCCAAAGTTTTTATACTCTGGTACTGCAACCCCATCATTTTGATGATCATTCCTTACTGATGAATGACTCGTTTAATGCTGCACTGTTTTTCCAAGGATTCACTCCCAGAGCTACAGTTTTTCCTGCATCACTGTTAAATGTCCTACTGTATTGATTTCCAGTGATCCATGTTCATTATTATTTGGGACTCCTTCATTCATCCTGCATAACATGGAGTGCTTGCTCCATATTGTGGTTTTTCTTTACTAGCCTCTCTTAGAAATACAGTCATGTGCTACCCAGAGCCCAGGAATTTGGAGACTCAAACTTTTGCAATACCTCTCCCCTGTAGCATCAAAAGACTTAACTCCAATATTATTAGTTATACTATTACAACTTCCCAAGAGTTTAAGTGTCACAGTCTGAAACGAGGTGCAGGGCGCACTGTCCCTCCTTCTAATTCTGAATGTTCATGGTCAAATGCAGGCACCTGCTATTCAACAACAGTTTCCTGAAACTTGGGCAAGAGGAGAGCCAGAAGCACTAAATTAAACTATTAGTGTAACACACAGAAGGGATGGGGGTGAACAAACTTAACAACTTTATCATGCCCCATCTGACTGGAGTACCGATGTTATTAATTTAAAGTTGAACCAGCCATCTGGGCTCTTTAGCATCCATATATGTTATGTTGGAGTCTGATCCTCAGAAAGGGGGAACCAGGGAAAGCTTAATCTGCCATTCTGAAGAAAGGTGATGATATTTCCTTTTCTCGGTGTGAAGCAGCCTTTGCTGAGCAGGAATTTAGGAGGTTTATAGGATCTGTATGTGCTAGCAGGCACAGAGGTTCGTTTTAACTTAATTTGGCCCTTTGGGAGAGAGTAAACACATAGAGCATCTTTCTTTCCATGCAGCTTCATAATAAACTTCCAGAGGAGCATAAGCTTGACAAATCTCGCTGTATAATTCTAATTAAAATAGATCTTCCTTTAAAAAGTCAATTCCATTAAAAAAAAACCTCCACAGTTCTGCTTCAATCTCAGTCTTACTAGAAAAACAAGTATCAGTAAGCTGTTGGATCTTGTGAAAAAAACATACACAACCTAACTGATTGATTTTAAAATGCAATCAATTAGAAATCACACTTGACTTTTTTGATTGGAACTTAATTTGATTTGGAATAGGTTTGTGTCCTTGTCTACTATTAATTAGCAATAATAATAGTATTGTTCTTCTACAGGAATTTCAAACAGATCTGCCTTCCTTTAAGCCTTTGGTACAGCTCAAAGCACTCTCAGTCGCAGCAGAGGTCTCAGCTCCATTACTTCTGTCAGCTGGCAAGGGAAGGCTTTGGTGGAAAAAATGGTAACCTGAGCAGAGGAAGAAGTTGTCAGTGGAACGAGTTTATCTTTTCCAAGCTGCAACCTGAGAGACAGCTACAGGCAGGAAGGGCTGTGGCATCCTCACAGCATTGCAGCCATCAAGGCTTTGGTGCTGGGGCACTGAAGGGAAATGTACAGAAATGCAGTAAGGTAGCGGCTAGAGCTTGCTCTAGAATTCCAGGTATTAAACAGGTGTCAAACAATCTGATCCACATTTTTATCTAAAGCATTAGGCCAGACCTTCCTTGGCTAAAAGCAAACTCAGTTGCATTATCTTCTGTTTGTTCAAGGGATAAGCCTAGCAGCTGTTCTTGTTGTGTAATGTTTGCATCTTTACAGGCACTGCAATAACAGGGGAAGCTCCATGTGCGGGGGCTGGCCCGTTCAGTAACCTCGGAAGGAGTGGGATGCACAGCGCTGTGCAGAGCAGTCTCTCACTGACAGGAGATGACTGGGTGGATGGAAGGAATTTTTTACCTTTACACTGCAGACTAAATACTAGTCTGCAGGAGTGCTTTTCATTAATATTCAGCTGACAGACTGAATTTCAAAGCAAGTATTTGTTATTTTCATAGATGGAAAGAAGCTGTTAGTATTCCAAAAGACAGAAGAGATTTTTTTCTTTCCCTTCCTTTTTTTGCCTGGTGCATCAAAGGGTACAAACATGTTCATAGTTCTACAGCTAGTTTTAGGCCAAGGAGTGTAAATGTATGTGGAGTGTTGGTTTCTTTTTAATCAGCCCTGTTCTTCACACAGCAGTGTGAATAAAGCCTGAAGCTGGGCACTGTGAAAACTGGCATGGATTGGGACCTCTGGGGGGAAGCTAAGCAGAATGATGCTTAGTATCAGTTATTATGTAGTACTAGCCTAACGATCCACACAGAGATCCATGACCTGTATATATAAATAGCACAGGGAGCCCCTAGGGATCTCAAGGTGGCCAGGTGCAGGGACATGCCTTCTCACTGGGTCTTACTAGGCTTGACTTTGCAGCAGGGGGGACCAGCTACATGGCTTGTCCCTGGTGGCCTGGGAGTGTGGGCAGACTGGGCAGGAGCCTGACAGCTTCTCCCTGGGAGAGGCTTCCTACCAACAGGCAACTGGGGAGAAGCAGAGAGCAGCGGGGAGCAGTCGCCTCACAGCATGGAAACACTGTTTGCCTAGGGTACATGTACTTGCATAAAAACTTTGCTCCTGGAGTCCCGGCAGGACCACAGGAATGGCACCTCTGACATGGGGTAGTTTGAGAAACCTACTATTGCTGAGACTAATGTGGCAACTTTTCTGCGGGTAGCTTTAGCTGGCAAGGGCACTGAACCACCACCTTTCAGAGACAAAAAAAATATACCTACAGATACAAAGGGGAAGGGCAGAAGCATATGTTGCAATGGAAATCAAGGTTCTCTGCATATATAAAACTTCAACTCCATGGCACCTTTGTACCTACTATATACCTGTGTTTTACAAAACAGAAGTTAGCAACTTCCTTAGCTCACCTAACACAACATAAAGACATCTCTACAACCGCATAGTCTGTTAGACAACTATTAAATAGACAGCATTAGGACCATTAACTTGAAGGTAAGAGGTGCCCTATCTCATACCCCACTCTCCAGAAGTCTGATTCTGTTGAACAACATGGCCACTGACATCATCCCACCTGCTTGGATTCTTATTTCTGATCAGTCCCACAGAACTGATGTTCAAATATCAGTTGATATTAAATACATATCATTATTATTATACATTAATTTAATCAAACACAATACATTTAATGCATTAAATTTAATAAAACACAATACATTTAATGTTCTTAGAAGAGTAAAAGTGCCTGCCATTCTCAGGAATGAGAATTGCTCAAGGAATTAATGCAGGACATTAGTATATTAATGCCCACAACCCCCCAAATATTTCTAGAGAAAAATAAGGTGGTTAGTTAGCAGCAAGAATGTTCATGGAGTCATGAGAGAAGCATCTTCAAAGACCAAAGGATTAAAGTGAAGCTGCAGATAGGACAGAGTGCTACTTGAAAGAAATCAGTGAATTAATCCATAGCTGGTACTAGAAAAATAATCTTAGGCAATACTGTAATATTGTTTCCTTATTCTAGGCTGTGACCTTGTGTTTGCAGAAAACAGGGCCTGTTGCAGAGATGCCAGGAGGCAAATTGTTCGCCTGAGTGGCTGTCAGCACAGGGGAAGGAGCATGGCACTGCCATCCATCCTCCGTCCTGACAAGGGCCTCAGGTGGGGACATGCCACTGCTCTGCCGCACAGGCAGCTCTGTCACAATCTCTCACAGGCGTTCAGTACGGTTACCACCTCACAGAGGTGGATTTTTAAGCAGATATCACTGGGTCTTCTTCGCATAAGAGGAACCACAGCTGGACAGAAATGGCCACAAGCCCTCTCCCAACAGAGCTTCTCCTTCTTCCTCCTCTTTTGCAAGAGAGCTTCAGCCGAGGAGCCCTGGGAAGGGGCAGGAAATGGATGCGCTGCACGGGCGCTTTCCGGCAGAGGGGAAATTATTTTGGACTGTTGTAATTGAGTCTGCTCTTCTACCAAACAGTGAGGATAAAGTTTTCTGCCAGACTAAGCTATGATCTGGCTCCAATCCATTAGCACATTGTTTTATGTGTAAAACAACTTATATCTATTTTTCAGTGGAAATCTGCCTGATAGCCTGCTACCTGTACCTCAGCAGAGCAGGGTGAGAGATGGCAGGAAGGGATGTAAGCATGTTATGGCAGTAAAACAGCAGGAAGTCAATTATAATAAACATTTGCTTAAGAATATATTGTACGTTCTGGTGTGGAAAAAGACTAGTGTCTCCTTTACACTTTGTAAGGTGAAGTAATTGAGAAGCTGTTCCATTCAGATGCTATTGCAACTGGGAAGCTATGAGATGAACTGCCTCAAAAACTAACTTCAAGGAGACAGACTTAAAGTATATAAAAGAGGATCCTTCTCTGAACTTAACCAGCACAGCACGTAATTCACTAAGCTTTAATGGTGAATTTATGATGTGAAAAAATTTATTTCCTATCCCATCTTCTCACCTAAAAAAATAAAAAGAGAGAGAGAAAGGAAAATAGAAATATTTCTTACATAAACTTTAGTTACATCTTCTGGTGAAATGGCAGGATGAAAAGAGTAATCAGGGTTCAAGGTCAAAATGAAATTCTGTTCACATCTCAGTCCTTCACACATCATTCTGTGAAACGAGAGAGCTGAACAGAGGAAGAATTAACAGATTTCTTTTAAGTTTAGTAATTGCAAATGCAAAATAAATATCATTCTGCAGACACGGTGCCAGAGGACACCGCAAGCTAACGAAATAATGGTAGTCCTGATAAATAATTTATGCACCATATCAAAAGCTGAATGAGATAAAGAAATGGAGAACCCATTTGAAAATTTGGAAATTGCTCAAAGCTCTTCCTCCAGTGACTCCCAAGAGGATGAGCATGGAGCACTAATAAACTCTGTGACCGTGTATAATTCATAAACTTTCTCTCATTTTTTGATTTTCAGTGCTTACAGTTTATAGTTAACAAAGGAACAAAGACTGGAAAAATCTTGGTAGCAGTTGGGAGGAGAAGATAAGCCAGCTGATTCCTCCACTTAGTCTATTCATAAAGGGCATCTGTTTTCATCCCAAACTGCACGTATATCACCATTAAACTTAGCACACTGAAAACAGAAAAAAATCCCTTCTGCTCACATCCTCATGCCTACTTTATATTTGTATTTTTATGACAGCTATTACAATGTGAGATTATAACACAACAAAAGCCATTTTGGGATGATTTTTATTAACAGTATTCTGTTGCGGCTCTCGGTTAACGCTCAGACTGGATTTGTTATGGATTCATTCAATTGCAGTAGAGCAAACCAGTGGATGCTATCTGAAGGCAGTGGGATGCTTCCAAATACATTACATAGCAAGAAACTTCCCCCTCACACAGCCACATTGGAAAGATATTACTAAATTAAACAAATCTAAAAATTACATTTGGATAAGAATTGCCTTGAAATGATTTTGACAGTCGCAGTAACAAGCCTGTGAAATCTCATTTTGAAAAGACATGGTGGGGAAGGGGGTTATTTTTAACTCTTAGTACATCAGCACTTTGTTGCTTGATTTCAGGCACAGCACAATTCAGTTGCACAACCAGACTTTTGTAATCTGGTGTGGATCTGAGTAGCTTGATGATTTGCCCTTTAAGGATACAACATGAAATAGTTTAAGCTGTTAAGATTTTTTTTTTCTCTAAGACGCCTTGGAGTTTTGATTTTTATTTTTGCAGCCTATCTAGAAACAGGGGACAGTGTCCTGTGGCTTTCTGAGGGAAACCCTTTGCTTCCTACTTTGAGTGCACAAGCAGAGCACAGCACACTTCTCGGCTGCGTGACAAGTTTCAAGCTGCTGAAAGGCTGAGATGGCACCCCGCAGCCTCTGCTGCCACATGCCAGAGCAAGCAGCGTCTGGCTTGAGCGATCACAGCAGAAGCTGGTGGAACACCAGAAGAGGACTCTCCAAACAGCTTCTCACGGTCATCAAAGACACAAAGAAATCACACAGCGCTCTCAGGGCACCTTTGTGGATCTGTTGTCCTGGGTGGCTAGATGGGAAAGACAGTGATTACTATCAGCAAGCTACAGAAGCAGCTACAGGGCAGCTGCCCTTCGGTGATCCCCTGTGCTCATGCACAGGCTGTCACGAGGCTGACGAAAGGGATCCATTCTCTCAATTCCTCCCTGGCTGTCCTGCCTGCCTCTGAGAGCCTGTTGAGTGTTATTTGAATATTGTTTACTTCATTAACTTCCTCCTACCGTCAATTGATGAATAAATTATTCATAAGTAAATTTATAAATTATTCTACCAGTTCTATTGATGATTGAATAATATTGACCAAATAAATTATTCACTCTTCTTTTCCCCCACCAAATGACAAACAAATTATTTGTGAGTATTCTTTTCTTCATTATTAGATCAACTCCTCCATCTATTGAGACATTTGTAAGATGTCACTCGCTCTGATAGCTACACAATTTGTGAGCAGGACCCTTTAGGACCTATATTTTCATAGACAAACAGAACTAGTTTAACCTTATTGTATACTTATATGGCAGTTGCTTTAAGTATGAGGTCCTTTTGAACATGAGGTGACATGTGGAGGTGTTTTTGTGTATTTCAAAGCCAATTTAAAAAAACATTGAGATATTCTGGGGTTAATTCTCACCCAACAAATATATTTTGAATTGTGCAGATTATTTTACAGTTTTCTATATTTGTACAAAATAGTCAGTGTTGAGGCTGCAGCCAGCCTATGATCCCAAAAAGGTATTAGTATGTAGGTTCTGTAAGTGAGCATCAAGAGCAAAGCCAAACCAGACAGGTACCATGACTAATGGCCACTACAAACGTGAACTGCATAGGCCAGAGGTTATTTCAAGTTCCTGGATAAATTACATGAGCTTTACATCCAGCTAGATCCATTGCTTCTCTCTCTTCTTTCACTGATCACCACTAACTATGTGGCAAACAAGTGATAGCCTCTTCTAGTGGCATAATTTCTAGCATATTTTACCACGCAGGCAAAATGTGTCTGTATCCGAAAGTATGGACAGTCCATGTGGTGACTGTCATTATGGTGGGTCAGGAAAAAAAAACAAACCAAAATTAAAATGAATAACTAAATACATTTCTAGGAAAGTGATACTAAGGCATAAGCACCCATAGAGAAAGGATTAGATTCCCTCTGTTGCATGGAGCTCAAGTTAGATTAAGTCCACCAAGTCAATCAAGCTGCATTAGCGTGAAATCAGTATAAGGACTGTGAATAGTACACTGAAAAGTATTCTCGCAAAAGTTGCTTTAGAAGACACAGAGAGAGAAGGCCTCTCATGCCAGCAGAGGAGCAGCCCTTCTGTAATTTTTCAGGTGTGACTGCCAGCGAGGATCAGAAGCACATACCTCTCTCTGCTGGCATCTTTCTTGCCTCAGAGACCCACCGGTAAAGCATGTGCAAAGAGGTTTCAGTTGACTTTTTATGGTTTTATTTTTTCAATTTAAAACCATGGAGCAGGCGTTTTTGCCAAGCTGGCTGCATGTGAGAGAGTGAATACAGCCCCAAGACAGCAGTTCCTTCTACAGCTCACGCTGCCCAATGGGAGGAAGATGAATGGGCCGTGCAAGGGAAGCAGGACTGCTTAGTGAGCAGAGAGCTCATTTAGGGGGAACTCTCTGGCACTGTGCAGCTCTCTAACACCTGGCTGCTGCAGACATTGGCTGTCTCTCTTGTTTCCTCTTTCTTTTCCACCCAGATGGGGGCTGTGAGCTGTCACCCAGGCCAGTGATACATAATACATAGCAGTGTATTATTGGCCTTTAAAACACAGGCACAGCAGAAAATCACAGCTCTCTCATTTTCAGAGAAAATTGTTAATAGGTCTCCCTCTCTCATGGAGGCGTTGTAACAAGTCCCTGGTTAAACTGGTGTTGATATTTTCACTTAGATTTCCACATTAAAATAGGCAGCACTACTTAGGGAAGTGTTGTGGTCAGGACTTACAGGGGAAGCACCTAGACTTTGCATTCTGAAAAATAACTAAGTGGTCTTTGGGGTCAAGTTTTTAAACTCTCTTTCTCCCTGTTCCCCCAGGAGTACCCAGACACAGAAATATACAGAAAGGTATGATAGAGAAAGTGGGAAGACAATAAAAGGGTGTCTAGACAGATGTGGTGTGGTCAGACAGACAGGCTGGAAGAAAGTTCTTTGCAGTACTGTTCAGAATGGACGTGAATAGAGCACAGTTATATTTGTCAAGGCCAGAGAAAAGACCACCGCAGTAGTTAAGATAAAATGGTGAAAAGAACCCATGGAAAAAATTTAGATATATAGGTATGTAACAGACTATATCTGTGGGACATTTATGCAGAAATGAGCTATGGAATTTAGCTTGCATATGAGGTTTTGGAGACTAGTCTGAGCTGAATATGTCTCAGATTAAGGGTCTGAGTAAAAGACAGAGATGCTACCGATTCAGAACGAATGTAGGTGCTCCATATTATACATTGTGATGTCTATTCATCAGTAATGGGGCAGTCCAGAATATGAGTTTGGACAAGAGAAAAGAGATGAGCAATTGATCTACCTAAAGATATGCGGGTAGGAAAGAGAGAACCGCCTGCTCTACAAGACACTCAGAGGAAGCTGAGGCTGCATAAGAAGCAGATCACAGAGTCACAGAAGCTAAAGAAACAGGACCACAAGAAGACGCCATCATATTTAGTTGTCTTGCAGTATTTTGCAATATCATCTCACTGCATCTGGTCATTTTCATCAATAGCAGGAAAAAGGACTGTCCTGGTTTTGGCTGGGATAGAGTTAATTTTCTTCCTAGTAGCTGGTACAGTGCTGGGTTTTGGATTTCGTATGAGAATAATGTTGGTAACACACCGATATTTCAGTTGTTGCTAAGTAGTGTTTATACTAAGTCAAGGACTTTTCAGCTTCCCATGCTCTGCTGACTGAGAAGGCTGGAGGTGCACAAGAAGCTGGGAGGGGGCACAGCCAGGACAGCTGACCCAAACTGGCCAAAGGGACATTCCATACCATGTGACGTCATGCTCAGTACATAAACTGGGGGAAGTTGGCTGGGGGCAGTGACCGCTGCTCGGGGACTGGCTGGGCATCAGTCAGCGGGCGGTGAGCAGTTGTATCACCTCTTGGTTTTGGGGTTTTTTTCTTTCCTTCCTGGCTTTTGTTCCTCTCTCTCTCTCCCTCTCATTGTTTTACTTTCCATTACAATTTATTATTGTTGTTACTATTTTTTTTTTCAAGTATTAAACTGTTCTTATCTCAACCCACGAGTTTTCTCACTTTTACCCTTCCGATTCTCTCCCCCATCCCACTGGGGGGGAGTGAGAGAGTGGCTGTGTGGTGCTTAGTTGACAACTGAGGTTAAACCACAACAAGGACTTTTATCACTGCTGCTTACTCCAGTTTAGCAGTCAGAGCAAGACACAGCTGTGCAGGCGGTAGGTATTACTGCAGCACACATAGCATGGGGGTTGGCAGCACTGTAGCTAAGCCAGTGTGTCTGGCCTGAGGAGCAGGAACTAAGGTTAGGCTCCAAAATAATGTTCAGACTCACCCAAATTATTTTTTTATAACATGCCTATATATGCACAGAGGGGTGGGTGGGTGTGTTACCTCATACACTGGAATTTTTTCTCACTGGGGAGTAAAAGCCGTGAGGAAAATCTACTTAGGTGGTTTTTACTGTAAATGCAGTGTACCAGCAAAATATATTTGCAGCTTGGTTAAGTTTTTGCTGTTAGTTTTCCCATGAATGCTTTTCACTCCTAGTAATGTTTTGCATTTAAGTCAGTTTTGCTGCTTTTTTAAAGGAAAGTCACAGAAAACAGAGCTGTAAGGAGCTGCTGGAGGCCATCATATTTTGCCACCATAATAGCTAAGAGGAGAATTAACTTAAATTGTCTGTCAGGTTTTCATTAATTAAAGAACCTTCAAACAGTCTTTCATTTGTCTTATTTCAGGTATGAAAGTATTTGGGAAAGGGGAAAAAAAAGGAGTAATAGTCTGCAAGCATGACCTGAAGAATTTTTAAAATTACAAGTATGTGAAAAGATGCGGTTTTATTTAATGCTGAAACATATTAAGCAATACCTCCCTGCCTTCTTCATATTCCACTCAATGCAGTGAAACTGTTCATTACTCTAAATGAAGTACACTAAATGAAGGGCAGAAGAAGAAAGCTCTGGATATCTACCTGCTTACCTTTCTCTCTGAGGATTCATAATCTTCTCATTTAAGTCTTTGCCAGAGCTGAAAAACAAACTGCTTACTCCTAATGTGACAGTGCTATTGGCCTCCCTTTATGATTTCTTTTTTGACTTTTGCAGTCATTCCTCCCCTCTCTTCCATTTCACCGCATTTTGCTCCTCAAACTCCTTTTTCTTTTTTGATTGCTATTTTTGGTTGCAGCTGTTGTAATGCCAGCTGGAAGAAATGAGGCTGGTATTCTCTTTTGAAGGCTGTGAAATTAGTATCTATTATAAACTTTCTACAGTCAGAATTGCAGGTCCACAGGTTTTCTATCTTAGCATTATCAGCTCCACCGTTCCTGAGAAATGGAGCAGACAAGGAAGGTGATCATTTCAGAAGAAAAGGAGGGAAGTAGCTGGAGAAACACCATTAATTCAAAGAAAAGGGCCAACCCTATCAGATTAATCTCATGCTCTATGAAGAGCAGTGCAGGGTAATGTACTCAGGATGCTGGCAAGGAGACAGGCATCTGTATTTAGACTAATGAAGTCCTGTTAAGATCTATGTGCTTGGAAGCGTTCCTGGAGCACTGTAGCTAAGCGTGGATCATGGCAACCTAGTCATCATTCAGCAGAACGCGGCCGCCTGCCTCGCCGGCTCAGATGCAATAAGGCAGTTTTCCTAAGCAGATGTGTCTGAGACCTCAAGGGCATCAAAGCATCTGAGATTCCTAACTACTTTGACAATCTGGCAGCAGACCTGTTTGGCACAGGGCACGGCAAAGGCAACAGTGAGCTCTGGAGTTGTTTCTCTCTTCCCAACACCATCTTGCTCAATGTCTTTCAGTAAGATGCAGAAGAAAAAAAGGCCTCAGGCTGAGAAAGGAATGTGATAAAGAGATGGTTATGGCCTGTACTGTTCTCACTTGACACAGTAGATACCTAGAGATAGTAAAACTATGGATAGGTAAGTCTTGAGGGTGTCTGGAGTTAAATGTCCTGTGAGCAGTGGACTAAATAAATAGCCATTACCACTCTCGATAGGCTTGAGAGAACCCAGATATCTGGGTGTATCGCCCAAGCCAGCCCTGATGGGCTTGGGATTATCAATCACAAATGCTCTTTCAGCACTGATAGTGTACTAACTTCTGTAAAAGGAACATATGATTTCTTATCTAGTATCCACTAGATGGATCAGCATCCACATACAGATGCTGGTTTTGCAGATGGTCTCCCAGAGTAAAGCAGCCTTTCTGGAGAAAGCTCTTACCACTTCTTCACACAAAGAACTGGCTTCAAGGGCAGCTTGATGTGATTACACATCAGAATTAAATTTCTTTTTGATATTGAAAATATGAACTATTACAGAATATTTAAAAAAATTAAATCCAAATTCCATTTCTGCAGGCTCAGCACTTTGCCATTCCCTCAGAAAAATGGTATTTTCAAAGCTTTCAGTTCCCATTATCCATTTCATTTTACTGTGTCAAAAAGGGGAAGAATTTTGTCTGTTTTTAGGCTATTCAATGCTATTAGGAATGAAAAATCCTCTCTCTAATGAAAAATCATGTTCTGCTTTATCATGATTACTCTAGGTTTTTAATACAGTCCACATGGTGCCGCAGTACTGTTGCAATTAAACCACTGAAGTGAAGAGTACTGGGGAAAAAGTACAGCGAGAGTGTATCTTTTCCTTGCCACTAGCCTAGACCTTCATCAGTGGTGAGACAGCACAAGGGGAAGGGGAGGACCTGGAGGAGGCTAAAGAAGGAGCAGGAGCATGACCAGCTATTCCAGCCAGACCATGAAGAAGATCATGAGCAGATGAGCTGATGCACACAATTTGAGGGGTAAATTCCCTCCTTTCCAAAACGCCATGTGATTTCCTACCCCAGAAAAAGTCTGTGCTTGATTTGTATGAATTTTACTCACAGTGACAAATGCAAGAAGCTGTAGTTAACATTCAAGAAACATAATGCAAAATCAAGAGAAATGGAAACGTGCCAAGTGATCAGTTCCCTGACTTGTTTTCTCAGTCACTGTATTTAAATCCCACATAAACTCAAAGATCTTTTTGCAGTGTATGAAGACAAATATTAGTTGGTCAACAGATGACCCCTGCTGGTGTGCAAAATCAAAAAAATCTATGCAAACTGATTGATAAATTCAACTAAAAAAACGCCTCCTATTTATTATTTTTTCCAGCCTCCTTTGTGCATATTTGCCTGTGGTTTGTACTTCACTTTGATTAATCACATCAGTCCATCAAGACTGTATTTCTTCAGTCTGTTTACCAAAGGATTATATGTTGCCTTCCTTTCTTACACTTCTCTCCATAATCAACCACATGCTATTCATTTATCAATAGCATCGTCTCACCTCTGCTCCATGTGTCCAAAAATTTCCCTCTGATCATTTTCAAACAAGTTCCTGGTGATCTTCTTGTCTCATTGTCTGTTTATTTGGAATAGGTGATTATAGCAACAGCTTCTGTTTTCAGTGCTTCTGCACAATTTATGGTGTTATCAAATTCAGACTTTTAGCAGTAATACCGTCATTATTGGTATGCTTTTTTCTGTTTTTTCCTACTCATTTGACTTTGACCTAACTTCAACCTAAAACTAACTTTTACGAGAGTTCACCAAAAATTCACATTATTTGGCCAGCACATGCAATGTCTTCCTTTATCCATGATCACTTCATCGTGTCAGGAACAGTCCATCTGTTTTTCAATTGGTATTATCAGCACAGTTCTACATAGTTGTACTGTATTCTTTTGGCAATTCACTCAATAACCCCAGTCCTCTCACCAGCAGGGGTGGGAACATGGGGAATGGGGTTGGGTGAGGCATTCACATCAATACGCTGATAAGGCTACTTTCTAGGGCTAAATGAAGCTTCTTTATCTAACTTTACCATGTCAATCTAACAAGTTAGATCAGCTGTGCATCTGAAATCACAAAGCACATTACATTTTTTTCTCTACATGACGTTGCACACGCTCTCATTTCTAGAAATTATGCATCCCACATTGTGAATTGTTTCTGTTGTTCTTTGTACATCATGACTCTCTTGGATATCCAGGAAGGGACTTTCCTGGTATGCATAACTAGATTGTTGAAGATAGATATTTCTGATGTAAGCCCACTGGAGGTGTGCAACAGTATACTGTCATCTCTTTTGGTAGGAGGTTCCACATTCAGCATCCAGCTACCAGGAGAGTTCTGCCTGCGGCTTTCCCAAGCATCCTTGTATTGGTCAGTAGTTTGTGCACCAGTTCAGCTGTTGTCCCTAACAGAGAGCAAAATTTTTTTTAAAACACCCTTATTTGTCTCAAATAACTGCTAAAATCTTGTCACTTTGGATTACATTTTATCTTGCCTTCCAGCTTCTTGTTAAGTTTAAAAGTACGCGTTCCTTATAGAAAACTTTGTGCAGCTTATAATGTGTCCCAGAATTTTCATTTCTTCCTTTTCATTTTTTCTTTCCATGTCATTTAAGTGTTACCATGTTAGTCTCCAGCAACATTTCTGCCTTAGGGACCTTCAGCTTAACCACATTCTGGTTGTATTAAATAGAAGTTTTTCTTCAGTCCTCTCCTCTGTCACGTAGAGCTATCTCAGTACATCCATTGCAAGATGCAGACATTTCTGAAGCTGAGATATTATTTCTCTACATTTTTTTTCATTAAAAAACCGAACTTCTGAGGAAAGTATTGTAGAGGCCACAACCTCTCTGGAATAAAACTTCTTCTGTGGACTTTAAATTAGATGCTGAAAGTGATAACAAAAGTGAAACAAGCAAATAAATAATGTTACATTTGCATTTCTAGTGGGTGTTTAGTACCTGTCATTCTGTGGAAAAATTTTCTGTACTCACATACATGCAAACACAGAGCAAATGGAACTGGTTTGGGTTTGGGGGTTTTTTGGTTGGTTGGTTGGTTGGTTGGTTTGGTTTGGGTTTTTGGCATTGAATCTTATTGCAAACATGAATACTGAGGGCATGAGACCTTGTGGAATCTATTTCAGGAAACAGCTTGTCATTAATTTGATTTCATTATGTCCTGATGACCTCCACAGCCTTAGTGAGGCCTGCAGGTAGCACTTAACTGGGGTCTAAGAACCTGTATAAGGGAGAACATGTGGACAACACTTTAGTTTCATGTACAGAGTTTTCTGACAGATTAAGTTCAGAACCAATTGTAATGCTGAAGTGATACTTTTATTTAGAGAGAGCAGCACTGAAGAATTTAAAACGAGAAACCTATGAATATTTGCTATCATCATCATCATCATCATGTCCTTCCCCTTCCTCTTTTTTAACTAAATAACTTAATTTAAAAAGTAATTAGCAGTAGCATATCAACATAGAGATACAGTATCTGTGCATTTTTCTTAATAATTAAGCTTCAGCTATTTTTTCTGCCTTGCTCAATGTCTAGAATTCCTCATTTATATGTCATTTTTATGTTTATTTTTCAATGTTAAGAAAAAGTATACCACAAAAAAGGCAAAAGTTTATGATGTAGTTAAGGTGCTAGATAGGAATTCAGACTTTTCATACTGAATCCCACTGGTGCCACAGGTTTTTTCCATGACCTTGAGCAAATCACTTAATCTCTCTGTACCTCTGCTCCTCATTTATTTTTTAAAGGATGATAATACTTCTTCTGTCTCTGTATTTGCTTTGCAAACTCCTTTTACCCTGTGTTTTATATGATTCTTGTTGCAATAAGGATCTTATCTAAGAATTCTTATTATAGAGTTGCTTTTATCTATGTAAAAAGCAATATATTCTGTATGATAGGTTATCCTGAGCTATGACCTGGCTGTATAAGGAGTTAATACTATTATTAGCACACCAGAAGTGTGTTAGAGACCCAGTCAGACTCAGAGCTCCAATGTTGCATGGCTCTTTTGTCAAGAGATGATGGGCTGGTCTTACAAAGGCTTTCTCTCTAGCGGTAAAATATATGTGCTTGGGAATGACTCTTCTACCACCCTTGAAGACAACCAGTAGGAAGTGACCTGCATCTATACCATTAAACTCAGCCAGCACTAAAGCAGGCAGGCTGCATGCATGTCATCTATTGGGAATGGTCCTTAGCTTGTAGTAGCTCCCAAACTGTATCCTGGAGTCTGGTGAGAGCTTTCTGGGCCAAAAAATTAACAGTATGGGCAGGACAAAGAAACATTTGCAGGCTCTGTTTAACAGTGGCCAGTCACACCTTGCACTCTCACTACCCGTTCTGCTTCTGTATATAGTTATATGCTTATAATAAGCTATCCCAGACTTGCTTGATGCAAGTCCCAAGGCTGGAAAAGAAGAAAGTGAGCTGCAAAAGGAGCTTTACTAGTAGTAAAACATAAGAAACTTGACATCAAAAATTGTTCAAAGTAAGTCTAGTCAAAATTCAGAAAAAAAACCAGTTTCTGTTGAAACTACTCCATAATACATTAAATATTCCCTTGTTGAGGGAGTGAGAATATGGATGAGTAGTTCAGGTGATTCCAGTTTATATTTATGTTTTTTATATCAAGAGGATAAATTTGGTGATTAAAGCATTCATTTGGTAGGTAGACAATGTGGCTTTACATCCCCTGAGCCAGTGAGAGGATTTGAACTTATGCCTCTTGTACATTTATAAGAAAGCCCAGGATTAGTAGAGAGTGAAGAACCGCATCACCTTTGGCTGTGCTCTGAAAGGAGAGACTGATCTTTCTCCTCAGTTCTTGTAAGAAGGTATTTATGCATCCAGCTCTGAGTCTCCTGAACAGGTCTGCAGTCCTGAACACAAACCTCATGCCTAAGAAAGAGTCAGGCTAAAAACAGTTTTACTCAGCACTTCCCTCTACCTTACCCAGGGACCTCCTGGTTATTCTGGTTCAAGCTTCTTGGGACAAGGTCACATCTTTTGACTCATGCCTGCCTAATATCTAAAGTATTTGAAGCAAAGCTCATTTGTGGGCTTTAGACGGTCTCTGGTGCACATCAGAAAAGGAAATTTAAGTCTATGCTTAGGTATCGTTGACATCTGGGGATATAGGCATGCTCAGTTCAAGGATGCCACTTTGTGTCCCATCAGGTCTTGAGGTGACAGCCAAGGCTGGTGTCAGGCAGATGAGGTGCTTAAGGGGTTCTCCACAGAACAGCCCAAGCTGACAGCCAGCACACGGAGAGCTGATAAGATGCACTGGTGTCAAAAAATCATCCTTGTGCCCACCCCAGCTAAACGTTTCCCAGGTCTGTCATCAAGGGCTTGCTGGCACAGATCAGGAAATACACTGCTTTAGATTTCTCTTCAGCTTGCACTCTAATAATAATAGAGACACGGTGAATGTGGCCCCACACACTGTGTGCACAGGACCTGCGAGCCTAACGCCTTGTTACTGATGCCTCACTTGGCAGCAGAGTATTTAAATCTCTGTTGAATTCTAGCCCAGGCTGATTCTGAAGGGCTTAAAGTCCAAACATATTTACCTAACAAGAGATCCTATTACAATATAAGCCTCTACACCATCAAGACCCAGAGTGTGACTATCAGACAGCCCTAGTAATGGTGGGTGTAGCTGAACTCTCTTTCAGAATTATCACCCTTATCCGAGATACATTGCCTGGTGTTACCATGTGGGACAGAAAAACAGTAGCAAACAAAAAAGTTTTAATTACTTATTTTGCAGTTTGAAAAGACTTTGCAAGTGTGGCTTAATCACTTGCAACAACTGATTAAACATTACCCTGCATATTGCTTTCTGATGAGTGTTTTATGTGTTCTTGTCTCTGCAGACTGAAGAAGTCCTGAAGATTGATGGAGGGCCATGCTATTCAAACAGCAGGCGTTGCTGAGACAGAAGCTCTTTGTGCTAGGCAGCCTTGCTATTGGAAGTCTCCTATATCTAGTTGCCAGAGTTGGGAGCTTGGATAGGTAAGTCATTAAGTAGCTGCTCTCTTAATTAGAAATGGGCTCAGATTGTCTGTTTTTGCTTAAAGGCTCTGATTTTTTTTTTTTTTTTTTTTAGTGTCTACTGCCATATAGAAAGACAGAAAGACTGTCTATTTTAGTACTGGTTTTCATTGTTCTTTCCTCCCCTTTGGAGAAGAGAGTAGGAAAATAGTCACGGGTCATCCCTGTCAAAGTGTTTCTGTCTGTCCATTTGTATTCTAAGCACATTGGCACTGGTTTTCAGAGAAGAAATAAAACAGCATCCAGTAAAAATGCCATTACAGTAGCTCATTTTTGTCTGTGTGCATCTGTGTGTTGACCTCTAGTTTCAGAAAAACAGTTATGATGTATTTATATATCGTCTTTTCTAAATTTATGAGCAAGCAATAAATGTGCTACAGTGGTAGTTAAAATTAAGTATGAGCCTGCAGAGTAGCTCATCAAGTTTTGAATGCTATTTCACTTGAAAGATTGCTTCAGGGTTTGAGAATTTTAACTATGTTAATTAGCCAGTATTTTCTGGAGCTGAATGTGCTAAATAAGTGGGTTTTCTCTGCAAGTGATTTCCTGGAGAGCAGCAGAAGATCCAGCAGAGGAAACCAAAGAGTATTTGGCACTTTTGACCAGACTGAGTTTTGACTGGTTATTGACAGTGCAACAGTAGTGCTACCTGCACTGACACTGCTGTTTCTGTCACCTTCAAAATGGCCTGGGATTGCTCTGGTAGGTGCTACACAAAGACAGGATAAAAAAAAAGCTGTTTCAAAAGAATGAATGAAACAAGACTTCAAGATTTCCAGAAGCTGGTAGACCGCTTGCCAGTGCTAATGCCCTATTAGTGTTCTTCTTTTAAATGATGGAAAATATTAGTTGAGTTCAAAATTGTGACACAATGTGGTGTGAATATGCAGCGCATGGAACGTGAATTGAAAACAGAGCTACCTAGTGTCCATTGCTAGGTCATGTTGAGCTCCATCTGAGGTCACTGGGTGCCTTTTTCAGCTGCTTAAATCCACTCCAGAAGAAGAGGAAGACCGTGTACTCAGCTAGGACCAAGTGCATTGCAAATTAAGCCCCAGAATTTATATCTTCTTTCCCCTGGTAGTCAGAGCATCTCTGATGTTTCAGAGGTGAAAACTTCACTGGGACTAATGTGATTCTGTAAATGGAGGCAGAATTCCTTACTGGTTCCTGCAAAAGTATATTTTATGCTCAGAGGCATGAAATCTAATTAACCTTATGCTATTATCTATGCTTGCACATCTTCAGAATTTACTGGTGGCTATAAAATTATCTCACCACAGTATTTGCCTCGCTGACCTCCTGCGGCAGTGAATTCCACCGGTTTCATATATAATGTTGCCAATGGCAGTAAAATTCAGTTTCATTCTCTTGGATTACCTAGTGTGAAAAATACCACACTGCCAAAAAGCAGCCCTTTATTTGGACTGGTTATGAGAGAGAGCAAAGGAAGCACTAGAAAGAATGAGACACAAATGAATTAACTGGAAATGTTCTTCTGCCTCAGCACTAGGGCACAGTCCAAACTTGTTGAATCTGTCAATAAAAGGACACTGAGTGGCTTCAATAGACATTGGAATAACTAATCGTTCAGGAAGCAATCCAGATTCATTTATGCTTAATTTATGCAGATCCAGTTTGAAGAAGAGAGCTGGGGATGGCCCACAATCAATAGCCTGAGATTAGGCTCTTCAACGGGAATGTTCTGAGTTTTCTTAGGCCCAAAGGGAAATTATCACTAGCTTATCTGATTCATTGAGTCATAAAGTCCGATAAGTTGAGCACTTCCCTCCAGGGGAGGCCACCATTCTTCAGATCCTGAGTGCATGGAGCTGCTTCACATGTGGAAGCTCAAACACATTCTGTGCCTGCCAATTTTGAGAAGGTCTGGACCAGTTTTTGAGTTGCCTGACTCTCTCATTGGCAGTATGGGGAGCCTCCTCACCTGCTT
>NW_008824982.1:7171047-7184450 GCF_000699105.1 Pygoscelis adeliae
AGACTCGTAATCTTTTGCCACTGTGACACCTCCACTGGAAGCAAATTAGCAAGTATTCTGGATCAGGAGAGACAGCACTGCTGCTTGTCATTAAGATTGCCCAGCCGTACTTTAGTTGTTTTGAAATGTGTCAAAAATATAGTTCCCTGAGATTAATTGTTCTATGGTGGGTTTTCTCAAGAAGAATATTTGTGGAGTTTTACTGTAGCGGTTTGAGAAATTGCCTGTTTTGGGAGAGCAAATTCAGTGATATAATAAAAGTCATATACTCTTTCTTTGCAAAGGACTCTTATTTTAATGGAAAAACGACCCAGATTCAAAAATATTAACATGTTGTGATATAACAGTAAATAGTTACATCTGGGGATTCAACTACCAAGATCTGACAGCCTGCTTAGTACCACCACTGCCAAGATCTTTTAAAGGATATATTTTATTATTTAGAGAGAGAAGAAAGGGGAAAGAAGTAAAAAAACTGAAATGTAAAGTGTTGAGGAAGGACTTCTAACAACATCCAATCTTTTCCCTTAGGCTAGAGGATATCTTGGGTATTTATTTACTTTTAAAGGAAACCACCCTGTTTGACAAGCTGTTGTGTTACACTGAAGGCAGTGTTAACTGTCTTTTTGAGAAAAAAAGATAAAATTAGTTGAGATGGGTCTGGAACTGCTGTTGTGGAATCCTTTTTGCTTGAAAACAAATAACAAATACACAGAAGGAGAGGGAAGAGAAGAACAGAGATAGCAATTGCAGCTTCTGTTTCTTATGCTTTTAACTGCCACCTCGCTGCTGCAGAAAGACTGTCTTACCAGCCACACCACAGTCTGAGCAAATTGTACCACTGTCAAGTTAAGGCATTGCTTTCTGCCTTTTTTTTTTTTTTTTATTGGCAGGTTTGCATCAGCATTGCAATGATTCAGCCTTTGTGACCAAGTCAGGCTCTTATTCAGTAGATGGCAGAGAGCAAAGGAAAAGAAGAGAGTGGAAACTTGAGAAAAGAAATAACGACAGGAACTCACTTCTCATCACACCTTCTAATTAGTCTGCAGGACTTAGCTAGAGCTCATGTGAACCCAGCAATGTCATCTGGGTTGTTTCTTCGGCTCTGTCTGGACAGGCTATATCTCTCAGCATCTGGATAATCAAGGAAACAGTGATGGATGAAAAAGCCATAAAGAAATAAATAATTCTGTCCTGAAAGCAGAGTTTGAATAATATACAGTAAATGAGTGAGGGGCCACATGCTGAGAAACTAGAATAAATACTGAATACCTAAACAGCTATTAATGAGCATTGCCCATCTGGTATACTGACTGAGGCAGGGGTCTTGTGAAAAATAATAGCATGTGGCCGTGTAATTTAAAAACCGTATCATAATATATATGCACAGTGAGCTCATATTAAAATTGCCTAGGCAACCTTTGTTCTTACATATCCTTAACTTTGGAGAGCATGGCTCTCCAAATAATTATTAATGATATTTTTCTGTAGGACTTTGGAAGCTCTCCCTACACACCAATTTCATCTTCAGTGCAATATTGGCCTGCATAATGACGAAAGTGCTGATTTGGGAGTGGAGGTGAGGGCTTATTCAAGGTTCTGTAGCAGCAAAATTTTAACATTTTTCTTACTGAATCATTTCTTGCATTCAGTGACATCAAATACAAGAAGGAAGCATTAGAAAAGTAGAAAATAGGTGAAATAATTGCAATTGAATATAAAAGAATAGCACAAAAACGCAGGGGCAAAAGAAGAAACAGTAAGGCACAAAATGAGGTTCAGTAGGAGGATACATAAGTGATGACAAGAGAATCATTGATGTAATGATGCAATAAATGCATTTTGAAAATCTTTTCTTGCCATTCTTTCTGTGCCTTGCTAATCATGCCTGATTCAGAACCTTAGTCTTCCTGATTCTGTCCTGGGGAAAACACCAAGCATCTTC
Organism: Pygoscelis adeliae; assembly: GCF_000699105.1. NCBI lineage: Eukaryota > Metazoa > Chordata > Aves > Sphenisciformes > Spheniscidae > Pygoscelis > Pygoscelis adeliae. Next base: position 7,172,993 of record NW_008824982.1, read on the forward strand.
TAAAGAGGGGGGGAAATATTGAAAGGTGATGCCTAGAGAGCTGTTTTTCATCCCTTTTGCTCCTCTTCACTGAAGAGACCAACTTTGGATCAATTAATAAAGTCAACACAATGGGAAGCACAGGAAAGAATTCAGGCTAGAATACGAAAACTGTTGGAAAGAGATGACTTAAATGAACTGGATTTTCAGATCAAAATGACTAAATAAAATTAATCTTAGAATGCTTTAAAAACTGCCCAAGCAATGGCAAAGTAATCAGCAATGGAGAAGGTGAAGCAAGGTTCAAGAAGCCCCGAGAACAGTAATCATAGTCCCTATTCTTGAAAAGAGCAGAAGGGTGGAGTTAAGAGTTATTCAGCCAAATACAGCAAAACACCAGAATAAATAATCAAACTATTTGCAAACAATTTAATCACCGGCAGAATAAAATAAAAGTTGAAAGATGGGCACATCACATTAAATTGCAAAAGGTTTCCATGAGCGTGACAGAAAACTTGCCGTAAGAGATATCCTTTTTTCACAAATACCTCTTATTTTGATTGCAGACTGCAGCCCCTCTGTCCCATTGATGGTCGATTTGGACCCCGTGGCCAGGACGAAATCCCACTGCGAGCTCTGCAGTTCAAGCGAGGGCTGCTCCACGAGTTCCGAAAGGGCAATGCCACCAAGGAACAAATACGACTGCACAATCTGGTTCCGCAGCTTTGCGGAAAGGAGGCACCCGAGCACTGCTGGAGATGCTGAACCTTCACCCTGCAGTGGTCAAAGCTTCTCAAGAGATTCACTTCTTTGACAATGATGAGAACTATGCCAAGGGGATTGAGTGGTATCGGAAAAAAATGCCTTTTTCTTACCCTCATCAAATAACAATTGAGAAAAGCCCCGCGTATTTTATCACTGAGGAAGTACCTGAAAGGATTTACAAAATGAACTCATCTATCAAATTATTGATCATTGTCAGGGAACCTACTACAAGAGCTATTTCTGATTACACTCAGGTGCTGGAAGGTAAGGAAAGGAAGAACAAAACTTACTACAAATTTGAGAAGCTCGCTATTGATCCTAATACCTGCGAAGTGAACACTAAGTATAAGGCGGTGAGAACCAGCATCTACACAAAACATCTGGAGAGATGGTTAAAATACTTCCCAATTGAGCAGTTTCATATCGTAGACGGAGACCGGCTCATCACAGAACCACTGCCAGAACTCCAGCTGGTCGAGAAGTTCCTAAATCTTCCCCCGAGGATAAGTCAGTACAATTTATACTTCAATGCCACCAGAGGGTTTTACTGCTTGCGATTTAACATTGTCTTTAACAAGTGCCTGGCGGGTAGCAAGGGACGCATCCATCCAGAGGTGGATACCTCTGTCATTACCAAATTGCGCAAGTTCTTTCATCCTTTTAATCAAAAATTTTACCAGATCACTGGGAGGACATTTAACTGGCCCTAAACTAAACTTCATACAACATTTCCGTTGCACCTGAGACATGCAATAAATGTCTCTGCTAAAATATGCACTTTTCATAGACACGGCTATCAAAGTAACGTTTTTTCATGCATACATGTACATATGCAGTGTGTGACCAAATATACGGTGGGATCAATTTTTTCTACAGAGTAGTAACTAACATAAATTTACTGTCAGCATAGTTGCATCTTTTAAGATATAATAATAAAGGGAAAGGAGGTATTTAGGGAAATAAAGTCAGACACCGTTAAAAGGGTCAGTGTTCCTCTTGCTTAGTGAAGTGTTTATGTGACATACTTATTGATCTAAGCAGAACGTTAGTTTATGCCATAAAAATTCATGTCAAAAGTCTGTGAAGCTGTGAGAAAGCATAATCTTCAGGCTATATTTGGTATGTATAGTGCTAAAGGAATACTGACACCTTAAACACAGTGCTGAATTTTTACAATGAGAGTGGATAGTACTATTTTCTTATTATTTGAAATGAATATCTTATCTCATACAAACTACATTGTTTCAGAGTTCCTGTGGTGAGTTTGCACTATTGTTTTATTGTATGGACCATAGTGTCACTTGTAGCATGTCAATCATGTGTCAAAAAAAGGTCAAATAATTTTTTCTTCTATGCTTGTGTGTCGACAAAGCTAAACATTGTGTACATAGTGTACAATGTTTGTAAATACTGGTTTCACACTAAGTAATTCTATTTTGTAAACTGAATATGGCTATTTAATTTATTGTGAAAATTAAATTTATTGTGGTATTTAACAATGGAATGGATTAAAATTACCTACATGTGCAATGGCTTTCACCTTTGCTTGATGAACATCAGTGTGGTCCCTTAGCCCAGACAAATCATGTGCAAATATGTGAGAGAGAGCTGCACGTGTAAACTTGGTTTCTAGACAGATGAGAAAACTTGATACATGCAGTGAAGCTGAGTTTATTAAAAAACTCATCCATCTGGGAATCTGGTGTAATACACACCTCAAAGAACATTATTGCTGTTCTATTGCAGCACTTTGCTATAATTAATTCAGTTGCAGTAGCCTGTGAGGCTAAAGAATGACCGTAAAAGATTACTGTAAGTAGGTATATCAGAAAAGCAGAGCCACTATTAAAACCAAAACGACAGACAGACAAACAAGATCAGAAGAAGAGTTATAGATATTTCATCACCGAAAGCTGGTGATGTTTCAGAAGTCAAGGAAAACAGTTGTGATACCTCTGCTTTTATCTGGTAACATATGCTCCACCAGCTCCAACCAACCAACCACAGTGTGGTTATTCCTGGTATAAACATATAGCTCATGTTTCCATTCAGTTAGTGACATCAAATTAGTTCAGGAAATTAGTATTTTCATGCTTTATACATTGTATGGCTTTTAAAGATTCATAAGAAAAAGAATAAAAGCAACTGAAAAATGTCTTTTAGATTAAGAAGAAAGAAAGAAAGAAAGAAAGAAAGAAAGAAAGAAAGAAAGAAAGAAAGAAAGAAAGAAAGAAAGAAAGAAAGAAAGAAAGAAAGAAAGAAAGAAAGAAAGAAAGAAAGAAAGAAAGAAAGAAAGAAAGAAAGAAAGAAAGAAAGAAAAAGGAAAGAAGGAAACAAGGAAACAAGGAAGGAAACAAGGAAGGAAGGAAGGAAGGAAGGAAGGAGGGAAGGAAGGAAGGAAGGAAGGAAGGAAGGAAGGAAGGAAGGAAGGAAGGAAGGAAGGAAGGAAGGAAGGAAGGAAGGAAGGAAGGAAGGAAGGAAGGAAGGAAGGAAGGAAGGAAGGAAGGAAGGAAGGAAGGAAGGAAGGAAGGAAGGAAGGAAGGAAGGAAGGAAGGAAGGAAGGAAGGAAGGAAGGAAGGAAGGAAGGAGAGAGAGAGAGAGAGAGAGAAGGAAGGAAAGAAAGAAAGAGGAAGAAAGAAAGCCAACCACTTTAAAACCAACATCTAAAGATTGATGGGGACACAGATTTTGGATGGTATCCAGAACATCTGAATATTCTGAGCTACAGTAGCAGAGTAGCTGGTAGTTCAGATTATAATAAGATCAAGTTTTCCCTGTGGGCTGTTTATCTTGCTCAGTGATTTGGAAGCATCGGTTTTCTAAATAAGTGATTTTTAAATCTCTTGTGAGAGATTGCTACTTGTCTTGCTGTATCTTTAATCATATGTGGTAGCACTGTGAGCAATGTGCCCTTTCTTCGTGCTGCTTCGGAGCTTTGCCAACACAACACGGTAGAGCATATGTGAAAATTTCCGCAGTAGCTACAATAACTACTCACTGTTTTCCTGTATGGGAGCCATTTATCCTGCCCACATCCAGACATAAAGGCTGAGACATTTAACTCACCCAATAGTGTTCAAAGAGGAGATTTTATCCAATTTATCATTTGCATGATCTTCAGGTGAGCAGACAGATTGCAGATGGCTTTGGGTGATAATGGCTTCATATAGTCCTGGCTACAAACTATGACTGAAGGCTGAGATGTATTTTCAATGAAAGGGACAAATTAGGCCAAAGTTACCTCTAAGCATGAAATATGCATTTGAAATTAATATCTCTCTGCATTGATCAGAAAAATCACAGAGACTGTGATCTAACAGGCACGACTACACATATTCCTGTTAAAGTCAGCTGGCTTAACTCCAGCTTATGATTTGCAATTTTGGAGACACACGGATAAATTTAGGCAATATCTTAGACAAATCTGGTTCAAAAAAGCACAGAGGAATAGTCAGGAATAGCAGGGGAGGAAAGAGGGTTCAGAGGCATTGCAATGTATTAAGAAGACTAAAAGAGCAGGAGACTGATTCACTTTCTCTGAGCCTTCAGTGCAACGTCCCCAAGTCTTTTTGACATTACCTAGTGAAGAGAAAATTTCAAAATTGGTTCTTAATACATGGATCCAACACAGCACCCAAAGCACACTCCTAGGTTAACAGGGATTTTGCTGCAGTATTCATAACCGGTTTGAGAAGTTCTGACCTTATGGTATTTATGTCTTCAGGAGCAATTTGTGAATAATTCATTTCAGCCTCTTCGCTTTGCTTCCCAAATCCTGAGTGAATCATTTCTATTCAAATTGATCATAAGTGTTCAGACTGGGAAGAGCGCTCATAGCTTAAGTTTATGATTGCAGAGTGATGCACAGCTATATGAAGTTGCAGCTGTTAACTCATGGCATTCAAGTTCTCTAAAGACACTGCATCTTTCATATTTTCTGTACCGTAAAATTGCAGGCTTCACAGCTCTGATAAATGTTTGGATTAAAAACGTTAATATTTCTGTGCATTTTTATCAGATTGTCCCAGCTGCTATTTAAACTACATAGATCAACAATTTGCAGCATAAAAGAATATCAGAGATTAATTTGAAATTGTATTTTCAGAAATCAGTATATAGGTAGATAAAGAACTGACATTTGGAGATCAGTGATTCATTTACCATTAACCCACTATACTGCCTTTTCTTAAGGAAAGCAGAATAAGCATGATGAAAATGTGTTTGCCCTATTTTAATGGATTTTTTTTTTTTTTGCTATGATGTCTAAGAATACAAGAGAGACAACATTTTTAGCCACATATTTCAATATACTAGTCCAAGATTTTTAAGAGGCAATGGGCACAAATGGAAACACAGGAGGCTCCATCTGAACGTCAGGAAAAACTTTTTTACTGTGAGGCTGACTAAGCACTGGCACAGGTTGCCCAGGGAGGTTGTGGAGTCTCCATCATTGGAGATATTCAAAAACCATCTGGACGCAGTCCTGGGCAACTGGCTCTGGGTGACCCTGCTTGATCAGGGGCTTGGACCCCCCTTCCAACCTCAACTATTCTGTGAAGATCTCCCTCTACCATTAATGTTCTTCTTAAGTATTGCCCATCATTTCAGTGTTACACAGACTTCAGAGAAGGTCCAAGCCCAGTGTCACAAGCCAGTCCAATCACTGTTCAAACCCAAGCTGTGGAAGCACTACTGTGCACATGTTTACTCCCCGGCTAGCTGACCTAACTCATATTGGAACCCCCTGATTGGAGAAGATAAGGAAGTAAATTAAAGAAATCTTTCTTTCTCACATCTTGGATGACCTCAGCAGTGATGTTGAGTGAAAAAGGATATAGTAATACAAGGTCCATAGCAGGTAAACTTCCAGAAAAGATAATTTAGTGAAGCTCTTTTCAAGAAGCTCACAGCGAGCAGTCTCTTGCATGGCATTCTCTACAGCAAAACACTGAGGTATACCCATAAACCTGGGACAATAGAGCCATTAAAATTTGTTTCATAGATGCATATTATTTAAATTGTCTGCAGTTCCAAATTATATTAGCAGCTATTTAGGCTGGACACATGCCTTAGAGATATATCGAGAACATGTGGGCTGCTGAGTGACTGCAAAAGATTCATGTCTGAATACACATGGTAAAGATCTAACTTATATTGCTTCTCTGTTTTGATTTGAGCTATATGTAAGACCGAAGTGTAGATCATAATTTGAAGAAAACAAAAGCGAAAGTTCAATCAATCCACAAACACATGACAATAAAGTTTTGGAGAAACTTCCTTTCCCTGTCCTCCATATAGGCTCCCTGATACTAATGAGACTTGTTGAAATCATGATTTAGCAAGCTAGATCTATTTTACTCTGAACGATCAAATGTTAGCAATAGTGAGAGAATAAAGCTCCTGTAAAATTACTGGGAGCTGGTTTGTGTGAAGCTTTCAGATGATGCTTTCGTAACAGATGAGACTTTACTACTTAAATGCTCGTGCACCTGTCCAAGGTGGTAAGTTCAGAAATTTCATGAGTTTTAGGCTTTTCTGAATTCCACCATTCTGTTTCCGGGCATTTTCAGTTTGATGGAATAAACTTGTTGTTAAACTGGGGTACCTAAATCCCACGGTGAAGTCATTGCATCCAGTTATTTTGCAGACATGATTTCACACATGGAACTGATTTGTCTCCCATGAGGTAGGGTTGAGTGCTCTAGCAAAAGGTGTTTGCTTGCTTGCAGTTTAGCTGATATATCTCACTGAAGTTTCAGCAGTGCTAGAGACTGTTCCCAGCAATAGCATATCACTGAAATGAATTATCTGCATCCTTGGAGAAGGTCAAAGATAAAGCCATCACTGGAAGGGATTTTTAATACCCACTTGAAAAAGTTCAAGGCCCAGCTTCTCCTAAGGCTGGAGCAAGGATCATGCAGAAGCATCATTTGTAAATGACAATCTAACAGATCACTGCCGCTGGTTTTGGTAGAATGACTGAGAAGCCTGCAGTAACCAGGAAGTTCACGAGTAACCCTTCTTGATGAAGAAGTCGTCAGGAGCTGAATGTATCTCTGCTTTCATTTAAAATTGGATAAAATGCTATTTCTTTTCTGTGTAAAAGAAGAAACCCGGGTTGTAGAAGGAGCCTACAATCCCATGGCAGTTTAGGTCAACCCAGCTGATGCCTGCCAAGATCCCAACCTCCCTGCCCACACAATGTGCTCTTTCCTTCTCCTTTGCACTGACTCATGCTCCTTCCACATGGAGCTGCTTCAGTTCACTATGCAAGCAGAAGACTAACCTGACCTAAAAAGGTGAGTAACGTCACTAAAACTGTACTGGTCTTTTCAAACCAGGATCTGTCACTAGAAGCGGCCAATAGCTAATGCCTCAGGAAGGACATAAAGACAAGGAAAGCATGAAGACATTTCCAGGCTCCAGTGGTTTGCAGTCATTAGATGTCTCCAGTGGGACAGCACAATCTTCAGATGTAGCAGCACTGAGTGCCTTCTGCTTCTGTGTACTTAACCAGAAACCCCTTGAACCCACTGACAAGGTGTTCCAGAGCTGCACTCTAAGCCCTCCCACGTTATCAATTTGCAAGAACAGATGTATAAAATGAATCAGAGAAGTTTGGGTAGTACCTTTAAATTCTGATGATGAATATACTGATATGGTAACAGAAGTTTTATCTTCCTTCCCACTTTGAAAATGCTATGGCTTGTTTTGTTAGTTTCTCAGAAAAAATACTTGCCACACTACTTTAAATTTATTGGAGATCCCTGAGCAGACTTGGTCCTCGGACTTGTGAAAGACTGCAGAAACAGACTAAATTATGGTAAATTTTACTTTTTAAAGAGCTTGTTTGTAGAGAAAAGGACTTCAGGTAAATGTGAGTTTTAAAGAGATTTTTAACAGTAATCTCAAACATTTTTTCTTACTGTACCTGTCAACACCAAGGAGACTGACTGGCTACTGGGTCACAGTGCTGTTAGTCTTCTACTTCAGTGTCACTGTTTAGAGTCTATCATGTAAGACTTACTTCACAGAGGAGAAAAAAAAGATTATTTAAAAGCTTGGCACCATAGATCTAGTGACTCTCAGATTGCCATATAAGGACTTAATTTTGTTACTGAAGGCTCATGCATGTTATTGAAATAGTGTTGTGCCCAATCATTTCTACCTATGAGTTGGTTTTTCCTTTGTTTATGAGTTTTTTTGAGGAGATCTCTACGTGTGATATTCCATAGCATACTTCCACCAGCTGATCAGCTCTGGCTAATCTGTTCTTTAAAGCCTGATTTACCTTCTGACAACTTTGAGACAGACATAATAAACCCATCTTCAGAACTATCAGCTATCACTAACTGCATTTACATTTATAGAGAAAGGATTTTCAATTCTGTCCGCAATAGTGCACCGATGAAAGAGTCAAGCCCTTAGAGAACATCCATGTGTTATCAATCTGGATACCAGCCTTTTTCCCAGGGCTTGAACTGACAAGTGCAAGGAAAGCACAGAAAAGGCTAGAACACTATCGTCCATCTGCTGCACTGTGCTTAGCATATGGTAAATAAGATTACCTGCTGTTTTGAGATCCCTGTTAAAACTAGCAGTAGCATGACTTTAGGAGCTGATGTTGGCCAAAATACCTGACTCTTTTTAGTTCATATCTAGCTTACTTTCAGTTCAGCTTTGATTCCATTCAACTTTATATCAGTTACAAAGTTCTCTATCATGGTGCATAGTGATCCACAGCTCTCCCTGAAATATATTGCTTGTGAGACAGAAAAAGAAACATCAGCAGAGGTTGTCACAGTCTTTGTCCCTGTGACTGCAGAGAAAGATTGTGGCACACCCGATTTCATTCTGCTGATGTCCTTGTATTTAGCTGATTCCCTCTAACAACTTTCAAAATAATCTCCCCCCAGCAGCAGTGGTCACTACTTTAGAAGGTTAATGCTTCTGTGAAAATGTCCTGATTATTGATCAGGATTCAGGCAAAATATGATATGTCTCTATTTTTAACAGATTGCAGTCCTTTGATACAGTACATATACCATACACATAATACACAGCAAATCATAGGTCATGACAAGGAAACTATGACACTTCAAACCATCTAATGTTATGCCTCAGGCTGATTAAATAAACAAAAAGAAACATGACAGACTCATGCACATCTTACTCCCAGCCTTAATTGCAAACAACTGTTTTGTAATGTATGAGGCCTTTGCCATCCAATTCGTTGGCTGATTTTCTACTCATGAAAGACTTTCCACTTCGTTGAACTGTGAAGGCATCGTTTCTATTCCAAACCCATGGAGACAGAAGAATTAATTTACAATTCTCTACTATATGAAAAAAGTGATAGGCATTTCATAAGAGGTGGGACTAGCAACAGCACTATTAACTTCATCTTCAGAAAATTGCTCCAGCTGTTACAAGCTCCTCAGTGTGGCTCTACTAGTAATACAGCTTTAGGAACAGAAAAAAACCTTTTTACTTTGGACGGCTGTGGTGTATCACAGTGCCTTGCAAAGCAGCAGCCTGCACCTATAGGGCTGGTGAAGCAAAACCGTCATTTGTCTTAAGAAAGGAAAAGTGCCACATTTACTATGCATTGAAAGGGCCAGCCTGCATCAAGGAGATAAAGGAAATAATAGTCTTTTCCTTTTTTTTTTTTTTTAAGTGAATGGTAAGGCCAGTCTTCTAAGAGGTAGCCACATGTAATTATCATTGCCATCAGTAGTAATTAGCAATGCATATCCTATACAATGGGCAGTTACTCTTACACCTTCAGGCTCATTTAAATCAATTTGCTCTGAAGGCCCACAGGATTAACTGGAAGAGAAACTTGCACTCAGTGCTGATTAGGGAAAAAGTCTGACTATGTTTCCATCCTGGAGTCTAAAATTTCCACCTGCACATGCATGGTTTGCTCTGGTACAGTGGCCTGCCATTCTATACATTGATAACAAAAGGGGAACAAGTACAGCTAATGATACAATTTCTTTTATATTTAAGATCCAGTCAAATTTCCTTTTGCAAAGCCACACAGGCTTTATTTATTTTAAAATTGATGTTGCAGTATTGCAACGTTGCAAATTGACGTTGAGTATTTCATAGCTGTCATGTTCACTTCCACCTTTGACACTTAGATATTAAAAGAAATCCAGAATATAACTACTCAGACATCTTATCAAGCCTTGGAGCTACCTAAACACTCCAGATTTCTACTTTTACTCAATTTTAATGGATTAGAATAGCAATGACACAAAATGCTAAGTTACTTGATAAATAAAAGTAGTAGCAATGCATTTTTATATTGCATAAAAGAGTAGAAACAATCACAAAAGTAGGCTACAATTGTAGGGACCTTCTCTTCCTGGTTGTTCCTAAGTGTCAGCATACAAGACTCTTCTTGCCAGCTTTCTTGTTCAACCCAAAAAGTGCACTGAGCTACATCCAAAGGTAGTTTCTACTTGCACCATGGCTAGGATATTCTTTGAATATATGAGACAAGCATTCAAATTCCCCCAAGCTGAGGAAACTCTGTAATGTAAGGTAGCCATTTTTGGGGGCAAGTACAAAACAGAACTGCTGGCGAAGCAAGGTTGCATGCTATGAATGTTTGCTAGACTTGCTCAGCACCAGCTGATCTTGTACAGCCTCCCTCAGGAAGCCTAATGGATGGATGCCATGAAGTCTTGGAGAGGTAAGAGGCTATACTGATATTTCTGGCATGGATTATATTGGTTGCTGAATCATTAGACGGCACTGTCCTTACTCATGGTAAGGGTAACCAAGCACCTACTTCTGGGTTACAAATTCTGCCAGGTGGTTACAAAGTTTAGACATTACAAAAATGATCCCCAGTTACCCCTAATGCCTTGGAGTGACACCCTTGAACTGGAAAATCTCATGTGTGAAACCAGGCTCTAGGTCTGCAGGTTAGCAGCCAACTTAAAACCATCTAAGTTTATGAACACCATAGCAGCCTGTACAGTGAAACCAACACTATCACTGCTTCCAGAAGAGAGACCAGGTACTCTGCAATATTTCATGTCTGAATAGTGAATTATAGGACTGACATTGTAGGTGTTCACACGGTATGAGGAAACCTAAGTACTCTGACTAGTTTGATCAAATGGTGGAGTGGTAGAACTGCTCTATTAGCCACCAAGTAATCTTCAAACCTAGTAAAGCATTATGAAAACAGCATTAGAGTTTGTTTGAGTAACACTGGTGATCTCATTTAATTTCCTTTACGGCTCTTTATTAGTTACAATTCAGCAGATCTGATGTCCTTTTAACTTGCACAGCTTTTTGTGTAATCAAGCTGAAGGTGTAGTAGTACTTTATATTCAATTAATTCCAGTTCTTCTGCTGCAGCTTTTTGGAAGTGCATTCTGAGAATCTAGAAGGAGCTCATTTTCTCCCACAGAAATAGAAGTCAAATTCAAGACAGAAGCAGAGCCCACAGGAATGAAATACCACTGCCTTTAATTTAAGAGACTGTCTGCCACACCTATAGTAGAATCAGTGGGAGATAGCTCTGTTAAACCAAACTTCATAGAATCATAGAATCATAGAATCATAGAATCATTAAGGTTGGAAGAGACCTCCAAGATCATCGAGTCCAACCATCAACCCAACAACACCATGCCCACTAAACCATGTCCCTAAGCGCCTCATCTACCCGTCTTTTAAATACTTCCAGGGATGG
>NW_008824982.1:7184672-7185737 GCF_000699105.1 Pygoscelis adeliae
AGGAGCTCATTTTCTCCCACAGAAATAGAAGTCAAATTCAAGACAGAAGCAGAGCCCACAGGAATGAAATACCACTGCCTTTAATTTAAGAGACTGTCTGCCACACCTATAGTAGAATCAGTGGGAGATAGCTCTGTTAAACCAAACTTCATGATCCTGTAGAGAGGAGAGGGAAGTTTCAGGTGTGAAAAAGAAGGGAGCATCACAGCTGCTGGAGCCATTGTTCAAAATAATGTATCCTCAAAGACAGGCCAGAGCTGTGTAGTAAATATCCTTTGTCTATATTGATTTTGGTCCTAGCATATCCAGCCAGTGTATCCCAGCGTATTTTCTGCTTGCACCCAGATTGGGAAAACTCCATTGGTGTTACACTGCCATGCCCTGAGTTTGGTCAGGTCATCGACAGAAACCTCTCTAGGGGACTGACATAGCACCCCTGGGAGCACGTGTGCACCTGTTCTCCTCCTCCTCCTCTGCCTTACCTATCCCATCACTTTCCCACTCTGAATCCTGCACCATTAGGCTGCCCATAATCTCTACCAAAACGAAACACAAATCCTGAATAATGACTAATCCAATGTCTCCCATGTGAGTGGTTGTGGATAGTGCTGACTCGTACCAAACGGATGAAAGCAGGAAAGCTCCTAAGCCACGTACAGCTCATGAACAGCCTCAGTGCAGCTCCCAGGGTTGGGCTACGTTTCCCATCTGGCAGAGAGGCTTGGCTTTGCTGCAGGAATCCAAATCTGCAGTGGTGGGAGGGCAGAGGCAAAGCGGGTTTGTTTGCTGATGCATCCTGGCCCATCACTCGTGGTCACTCAGGGACACTGTCAATCTGACCTCGGTGCCGGGGAGGGTTATGGAGCAGATCATCTTGAGTGCCATCATGCGGCACGTACAGGACAACCAGGTGATCAGGCCCAGCCAGCATGGATTTATGAAAGGCAGGTCCTGCTTAACTAACCTGATCTCCTTCTATGACCCACTTAGTGGATGAGGGAAAGGCTGTGGATGTTGTCTACCTAGACTTTAGTAAAGCCTTTGACACCATTTCCCACAGCATTC
>NW_008824982.1:7186648-7201625 GCF_000699105.1 Pygoscelis adeliae
ATTGGAACAGGCTGCCCAGGGAAGGGGTTCAGTCACCATCCCTGGAAGTATTTAAAAGACGTGTAGATGTGCTTAGGGACATGGTTTAGTGGTGAACTTGGCAGTGCTAGGTTAACAGTTGGACTCGATGATCTTAAAGGTCTTTTCCAATCTAAATGATTCTACGGTTCTATGATTCTATGATCACTCATTAAAGAGGTGTGCTTCCTGGGGGGCCTGCTCTCATCTTCCCTTTAGGGATATAAGGCAGGTCTCTTGCTGCATAACCTTTCTGTACATGTACAGGCAGAGCAAGCCTTACTCTATATCTTTCATATACACCTGTTCTTTCCTAGTCTCCAGAGCTCATCTCCATCATATCTGAGCTCTTTCCACCTGGGAGACAGACATCTGGCATGGGTCTTCTCTCAGTCTCTCCCTAATGCTGTTTAAAAAAATCTCTTGTTTTGGTAAGACTTTGTTTGTTTGTTCACATATATTGTTGTGGTTTTGCATGAGGGAAGGGACTCTGTGACTTTTGTGTGCTGGGTTTCTGTCCTTTTGTAAAGCAGTAGATATGTAATTGCTCAGACTGCTCACATGAGACAAATCGTGCCCTTTTGCTGGGTTTCTTGCTTGATGACTCACCAACTTTCCAGGGGGGCAGAAAGGGCAGCTCTGTATGTCAAGCCAAAGGTACTATGAGCATAACTGACAAAGGTTATTACTCTTCTAATCAAAATATAGGAGAAATTAACCACTTAAAAAGGAGCTAATGCCAGCTGTCAGCTCAATGTTTCAAATGAAAGGAAATGTCGGCATACATTTTGAGCTACTCTAAAGCAGGCATCACCAAGCTGTGACTCCTGACCCACATGAATTTTACTCAGGCACAGTTCACGCATGCCTTTCAGGCAAGGATTATGTTATTTCTCCAAGATAGGGAATGCCGTTAGGCTGCAGAATGCAAGGGAATCTGCAAAAGTTGCGGATGACAAATTTTATGCACTGAGCTAGCCAACTTGAATTGTCCAAATGAATCATTGCTATAACCCTGCAGCTTGCATCTTGGGAGAATAAACAGCTTCTGTATCTCAGAATAAAAGCCACACAAAAAAACTTGGAGAAAATAAAAGTGATAGACAAAAGGCACCAGTTTCTTTGGAAAGAAAGAATACATAGAAGCAAGCGCAGATGTAATTTGACAAGATATAGGAATAAAAAATCTGTGGTTATAAGTATGAAAAAAAAATATATTGAACATAGGAAAAGAGAATTAAACAAATCAGTTGCCACCTGTGAGGGCACAATATAAGAGATGGAAATAAGCAAAACCATTTAATGCCAGTCAAAGCATTTAAAAGGAATCAAAAAGGGGTTTAGAGGTATATTGGAGAGAGAAAATAAGTTGATAAATAGACCAGGACATGTATTCTGCGATGAATGGAAAAATACCAAAGAAAGATTTGAAAATGAAATTTAACACAAAAAATAAGAACTAAAATAAACTGAAAACACATGTTGTAGCTTGCATTTTCTGATAGCTTTTTCTCCAGGTATATACCTTTGCCATGTAGGTCACACACCCCTACATAATCCTGAGTATCTGTGCCAGGTTTGGGCTATCTGATGAGACTGGATGAATTCTGCAGTCTTGTGTTAGTGTGAACAAGGGCAGAGGCCCACGAGCACAACTATTCTTCTTTCCCAATTAAGAATACAGGAGTCTACAAAAGTCTTATTCCTTCGTATTGTAAATAAAAATGACCTACCTGAAGTGGACATGCTCAGTTTAATACCAGATATTTTTTCTGTTTTCCCTCTATAAGCCAAACTTTCAAGGGATCCTCTTGCTCAGCTGAGTGCCCCAGTCCAGCTGTGAGAGCCAGGCTTCTTCCCCTGCTCCGAGCAACCTCCCAAACCTTCCTGCCCTCAGCCCACCTCCAGCAGAGAGACCAAAAAGCATCTTCCACCAGCTGGATACTTAGGCTTGAATTTCCTCAGCTTGTGGAATCTGAAGTCTCAGTCTCCACCCACAGCTCTGACCATCAGGATTTCATAGAAAAGGTAAGCGTGGCAGTGCTGAACCCAGGTGTCTTTGGAATAGCACCTGCCTCTTGCTTCTCTGCTCTCAGTGCCTGCCAAACTGGGTTCATAATTGAGTCACTTTAAGTTATTACAAAGGCAGGTAGTCCTAATTCTGAAGAATTAATACAGCTGTAATTCAAATTATTATTATTACAGTAATTATTATTATTATAACAACAACAACAATAACAATAATAATAATGAAAGTGTGAGAGCTGGATTATCCAACAGAAGCAATGGGGAGAGCTCTCAGCTCATCACTTAGAAGCAGAGATGTTAGTTTTCTATTCAAAGGCCAGAGATATAACTAAGATGAAAATCCATAAGAAATAGGACAAGCTATGGAGCAAGAGAGCATAACCCACAAACTAAAAAATAAAAACCATTAAGACTTCAAACTATGATCTTATCCTCAAACTCCACTGCAGAAATGCACTGTAACCTCCTAGGATAGAGAGAAACTTGTTTGACCCATTACCTGCCACAGAGCTTCAGATCATTCCTTGTCACGCAAACTTGAATACTTTGAAAGTTAGAATTTCAGTTAGCAACATAAATCCTAATAATGGTAGCTGTGATGGGATACTGCTGTGTATCAGCTTCAAGCCACCAAGTCTACCTAGAGAAAACGATGGATGTCTCATTAAAAATCTCTCCAAAAATTATAAGGCAAAGTAGCACTGCAGCTCATGATTTTGTCCAAGGACATTTCTGCTGGAAAGCTCATCAAATTGAACATAACTTCAGTGGTGCATCTTTTTAACATGATATATTAAATACACAATTATTTAATAATTAATTACATTTTTAAACACAGAAAGTTTAATGGCTCCATGATATTTAATATTTTACCAACATTGATGAGCATAAAATTCTTTCCCCAGCCATTTCCAGATAACATAAAAATTGGTGAGAGAATAAATAATCTGGAAGTCAACTACTGTTACCCAATGATTGTATTTTACTGTCATTTTGACCAAAAATCCATCATTGGTTTATTGAACCTGACAAAAAAAGAAGATCAAGATCAGTTTCTATGCAGAATTGTTCCATCAGTGTCAAGACCATTTACATTATGTCTCCTTCAGTATCACCATCCCTCCTTCCAATTTTCTTATCCGATAGTGCACAAGCCCCTTTCGTGTCATCTGCAGGATGAGTTATCAGGATGCGAGGTAGTTTTCATAGCTGTCTGGGGGTTACTATATTTCTATTCTTTTGCAAATATCTTCAGCATATGAAATATCTCCATTGTGCACAGCAGTTACGCTTACAAGGCTAGGATTTCCAAACATCTGGTGGCTCAACTGGCTTAGGCACAACAGCTCCACTTGACATGCTGGATATCCCGAAACCCCAACCCAATGGCCAGGATCAACCCTTAAATCATGGCTTGATCAAAATTGCTTGTACTGGGTTGAAATTTCTAGGCCAAAAAAAGTGCACATGCTCTAGGAGAATAGCAAGTTCATCTGTTTCATGAAGCAGCCTCAGGACTTATCCCACAGAGCACATGAAAGAGGTTTGTTTGACAGCCCCATTGACTGAAAGCTGCTGTGAATAGCACCAAATAGCCAAGAGCAGTGTGAATTTCTCTATAGTTACCAATAAGTGCAGGACAAAGCAGGACAAGAGGAGAGAGACTGATCTAGTCTCCATGCCCCTTTCAGTCCTTTGCTTTTCAGCTGATTCATGTGACAGGGTCTTCTGTTCATAGAGAATAAGACTTCAGATTCTCAAATATTTTATTTCAGTAAAATGAGCCAGGAATAAGAGCATAAGCTGTCATAGTCAAGGTTTCTAAAGGTAATAGTAGTTACTAACAGGTGAAAATTTCCTGAATAAAAGTTCAACAGAGACCCCTGAAGACTGAAAATGGACCAGTTTAATGTCATAATTAAGACAAAATCCTCTGAGTATTCCAGAGATTATAGAACAGTTAGTCTAGCTTCTTTTTTAGTAAAGCACTAGGTACCACTTTTTAGAGATCAGATGGGAACACTTTAAAAAAAGGAAAATGTCTTGATTTAAGGGTAGGCAGCCTTCCTGAAGAGAAGCATAATCGTGTTTCACTTAGAAAGGTAATAAGAGGCAGTTGACTCCCATTAATCTTGAGTAGATCAAAAGGATACAGAAAACATAATTAAAATTTCAGCGAGTGCATAACAAAGTTTCACAGTGGTTGTGAAGGGCTAAGAGTTGTGAGAAAAATGGAAGAAATTTGTCTGGTATTAATGGAGTATAAGCTTTTGGCAACAATGATACTTCTATGAATATCCATACGGGTTTACCTATTTAAAGCTAGAAAACAAACTGTTCCACAAGATTAATATTAGTGCCAGTTTTTAAATTGCAAATGAAAATATAGGAAGACTATTTTACAGGTGGCTTTCCCACGTTCAAGAATGTATTTTACAACTTAGAGAAAACATCAACAAAAATCTCAAAAGAAGCAGCAAGTCAGCAGCTGAAGAAACAGCTGAAAAGCAAGATATTTGTCAAAGTACACACAAATATGGATTTATGGTTCTAACCTTAGGCATTCAAGCTAGAAATTACCGGCTTTTAAGAAACATATATGATCTGAAAGAAAGGAAGGCTCATCTTACTATTAACGCTCTGCCTGAAAATGCAGGCGCTATGGGTTAAATTTCTGGCTCTGTCTCACTCTCCCTGTATGACCTTTGGCAGGTCACTTGTGTCTCAGTTTCTTCTCAACAAAGTGGGAATCATGTTTCTGTGCTGTGTAAAGGTTATACCAGGTAAATTCATTAACATCTGAGCCTGACAATGCACAGCAATAAGGAGCAAATAAATTAGACATGAATCAGAGAAGTTGGTGGCTACAAAAATCTGTGTTAGTGTGACAGAAAAATAATTTCACAAATATGTTTTATAATTTTTTTTCCTTTGACATTTAGAGTTGCTGGACTTTGACCAAACTGCAAAATGTCTTCAAGCTTCAGTAGCTCAGCTTCAACCTGATAAGGTAGCAGATGCCACATGAGAGAAGGCACCTGTTCTGCACCCTTGGAGCATTAAGTAGTTACGTGCAAAACAACTTAGATACGCAATTGCTAAAAGTCAAACCATTACCTCTGTCAACACCTTGAGCTACTCATGGAGGCAGTGAGAGTGCGTTGAATGAATTTACAGCAAAGTATACCTCCTCAATGAAGTGTGTGTGTGTGTGTGTGTGTGTGTGTGTGTGTGTCTACAAGTGTGTGTGCATCTGTTTCTGTGTGAATCTATAGATTCATAAACACAATTTTTTTTCCTCAAGAAACTGGTGGATAAGGCAGTAACAGAAAGCTCACATTTGAGTAAATGAGTTGGAGCCAGATGGTGAAATACTATAAACTGAAAAGTTCATAAGGTCAAACAGACATATGGTTGAAATGCCAAAATGCCACATTAGGTCAGAAAGTGTCACCACAAAAAGAAATACAAAGGAGTATTTCTGCTACTTTGCAAAAGGGATAGGAAAGAGATAATGATCCGTCACTGATACCTTCTGCTTTCTGTTCTTACAGGTCCCAAATTACAACTGGCTCTAGTCAATAGCATTGATTTAGCTAGTGGGCATGACTGACTGGGACAGCTCATACCTCAGAATGGAGATGATAACACTTCTATTTTTTAGTTGAGGATTTACACTCCTGATAACTTTGTAGTAATCTCAACTTTCCTTCTCACCAGCTTATTTTACCAATGTCAACTTTTCAGTCACTTGTCTATCAAACACATCTGGCTTCCCTGAGGTAGTGTGCCATAAACTACATAAGTGGCATGATCCCCTCTGCAGGTGGTTCTACTTTGATAATTTAGTGACTCATTCTTATATTCTCAGTCACAGTGATCAGTGCTTTAGAAGAATCAGATTTGAAGAGTGTCAGGGTCAAGAGAGACTCCATTGGTGCTTAAGGGTCTCTTTCCCATCAGGCTCCTTTTCCATGTGCAATTGCAAATGCAACAGAGTTTCTCTGGTAACTCTACCACCACATCAGCAGTTGGGGACAGTAAAGAATGAGAATATAAAGTTTTCGTGTTTGCAATTAAGAACTTGAAAATTCTTTGAGATACCAAAGGCTTTATGGCTCCTCCCAAGCAAGGATGATTTTGTCATTATTGTGCCATTTAAAGCAGATAACTTGAACCAAAGCAATGATCAAGGTGGTATATAAAAAAAGCCACGAATGAAGGGAAATTTGGAGAACAGAATATAATTATTAGCAAAAGAACATGCAGAATGCTAAGTGTTGCTCTGATACAGCAACATTTCAGCAGTTGCAGTTGTGGAATTTATCCTTACATTTTCTTTCTTAATGAAAGGAATGAAGGAAAATGTCTGGAAAACATTCTGTGGACCAAACTGTGGGAAATATAAGAGTAAAGGTACGAGTGTCTGGATAAAATGATACCAAAGTCAAGTGTTGACAAAAATCAACAGTATAACTGGTCAAAATGTTTTATTCTTAAAAAAAAAAAAAGTTTTGTCACAAACAGATTTGCACTAAAAAACCCCACAATAACAAAAAATCCAAATCAGAAGTGTTCTAGCTTGAACTATAACATAAGTAATCTCTGCAAAGAGGGTCTGGGAAGAAGTAACTAACAAATATACATACCCTATCAAGGAAGTTACACATATATTCTGAAAAATAAGTGATTTTTTTATTGAATGAATCCTGTCTGAATATACAGGCATCACCTACCTGAACCACAACACATCCAGAAGTATCAGGAAAATCAAGCTAAATGGTTCCACTCTGTTCTATGTACCATTATGTAACCAGCTGTTTCTGCTCATCTTTGAACAGCATGCTAATAGCTAAATCTGAAGATTGGCAACAGTCATAACGTGGAAAAACAGCTCAAATATTTTTAGAAGTCTTTTGCGATGTGACCAGTGCATATTTTCATGAGGAAAGTACTAATCCACAGAAAGAATATACATTTATACTGAAAGTAAAAACAAAGAAGTATTTACATTTTTCATGTTTGCACGTTTAAATCTAATTTGCACAGTATGCCTAATGAACCACACATCTGCAGGGAAAAGGAACAATTCAGCTCTATCTGCTGCCTTTTGTTTCTGTTTGATTTATGTTTGTAAGTGATGCTTGATTCCCAATTGCTAGGTTTATTGTTTATTGATTTTTACTATTATTGGGCTCTACATACATACAGGAATTCAGGGTCCAGAGGTTTTTACTAACTGTGCAGGGAGAACTGTGCACAGGGAGCTTTTTCATCAAAGTCAGTGAAATACCAAGGAGGTAGGGCCAGATCCTAGGTATGCCTAGCACTCTGGGACTGAAGATGCTCAAAGGTCTCACAGGTGGGGTTATCATGGTGTAATTACACAGAACCACAGAAATGAAGCTGAAGTCTTGTCCATGCTGCATATGTACCATATGATAAAAGCTCACAGATTTCTGAATGCTGTACTAGTGTGAGCACTTCGTCAGCATTAACATGCTATTTTATCTTCCAGCCTTCACCACAGACAGCCAGGACCAGACTGGGTCTGGCTTTGTGTTGCAAGAACTGTAATGCTGTCATCACAGAATCATTTCATGTTTTTACTTACAGAGAGTTGTCAGTAAACTTTTCCATTCTGTTATAGTTGTGGAAAGAAATGTCCTAGGCCTGCAAAATATATCCCCAGTATAAATGCTCTCAAGGGCATGGCTGTCAAGATCTTTCATTAAAACTTGATACTTTCAACGGAGCTCATGTTACTTTTCCAATAACCTACCTGCACAAAACACATTCAGGATTTTGAGGTTGGAGAAGATTAACTTGCCGTTTTTACAGCCTAGTAGTAAAACAAAAAGTCTCAGAGAGGTTCATGGGTGAGGAATATGAAAAGGTTTATGTTACTGATAATAAAGTCTTCAAGAGTTGGATCACACACCTAATTAAGATAATAGCTATAGAGCAAGCTGGACAAGCAATTTATCATTTTTGAGTTGTTCGTCAAGGAAATAACTGATGCCAGGAAATACTGACAAATGTGGAAGAGCACCAGGTTCAGCAAGATACATCCTTTACAGGCAATATCCTCTCCTTGTGTGACATAAAGGGCAGAAATCAGAAAAAGTCATATAGGAAAAGGTGAAAAACAACTAAGACAGACTAAGTACCATTTAAATACAGTTTAAGGAAATACTAAACCATTATACATTTATACTTAATTTTATTTAGATTCTATAAGTCTAAAGAATAAGACTGGGGAACTAGAATGTCTCATTTAAACAAGGGTATTGATACAATAATAGGTGTATCAAGAATTCGTTAGAAGGAAAACAACCTGTCAAGCACTATGGCCACATCTCTATCAGTAATCTAATCAGGGTCAGGGCTTAGTCTAGAGCACTGCCTCACCATGGTCCATCTTGCTAGCACTCCTCATGGCAAGGCAGTGATTTGTGGCTACAAGCACTCTCCAGATATCTTATTTGTTAGCATATATGTAGCCTATAATACCAGGGTATGAAGCATACAGAAAAGCTAGAATATGCTTAAGATGTATGCCACATATACAACTAAGGACACTCTCAGCCTTTTTTCTCAGGTCTAAGCCGAGTGAATTCTGCCTTTGCTTTTGCTAACTGTAACTTTACCACTTTACATTCCCTAGCAGATGAAGTAGAGAGGTCTCAGCCTTCTCCCACACTCCAGACGCGAGAGTCTGTTGGCCATGCCCAAAGGGAACACCAGAAGGCTCTTTACAATTAAGAGTAGTTCAACATAAAACAGATGGCAGACATAATGGAAGGAGCTACTTTGGAGATGGAAAAACAAGAATCCCTTGGTGAAGCCATCCTGTGCTGAAAAAATGGGATAAGCAGCAATAAGGCTACCTTCATCCAATACCAGGCATATTCACAGACCTGTGAGTGCCACTTTGTCCCAGCTCATGAGCCTCAGCACTTTACTGAGACACAAATAAAGCCTAGAAACATGCTGCTATTTATTAGTCAATGCAAAACATCAAGCCCAGACAGCTACAGATCAATCTGGGGCTATAAAGTCTACACAAAGCTGTCTTCAGGGTTTTCATTTCAATTAATGTGGTGCTGTCCCTTTTCTTGTCAACACTGGCAATATCCACCACACTTGGAGTGTATGCTGTCCCTTAGCTGTACGGGTACAACTGACAGCATTGACTAGCACAAAACTCACTTTCTGAAAGGAAATGGCTGCATTCAAAGTACTTGCCGGACCTTGGCAGCGACCATTGCCACCACTGCAGCAAGCAGCTAACGATGAGCTGCTCTTCTTCAGGCAGTAGCTTCTGCTCCCGCTGAGCTTTGGTTGGCAGGAGGGAGCGAGCTGCAGCGTTGCACAGAGAGGAAATTCTTGCTGTAGTAGGGGGCAGCTTGCTCCATGATGAGCTTCACGAATCCAGTACAGCTGGAAACTGCTGCCCCAGCTATACATGGTGCCTGTGAAAGGCTGCCATTGAGTAGGTGGGTAGCTTTTGATTTGTGCATAGGCAAAATTTTGCTCCTCATTTTGGGTACACTTGCCTGCGAGGCAAGTTTCATGATGCTAGGTAGTCCTGTAAGTGTGGCCTGTTTCAGCGCAGCAACCTTCCTCTGCCCTTCGTGATAAAGCCTTCCTCATCATGGTGAACAGTGACTGTGTTTGACTATATGCTCCACAATGGAAGAATGGTGGTAAAGTGCACCTTTAGACTAATGACTGCCTTACCACTGCACAACTCCCTTATGTTTGTACATGGAAAGCAAGTGAAAACGGATAAAAGAGTAATACAGCATATTCAGGTTGTCATAAAGTAAGTTAATCTTGTTGCTTCTATTCACATAGGAATAGGTATATCTTAAAGAAATAAAGATTCCTTTCTTTCCAGCTTTACTGAAGCTCATTGATGCGTAAAGCCTGTCCAAAACAGTATTACAGCAACCACGTGACTACCAAAGGCCGTAAAATTATTCAAACACTTGCTGTTTCTGTTGCATTGCAGAGGATGTAGAGGCAAGTCAAAGGTATGGTGGTTCATGGCTTTCTTATCCAAATACTAGGATTTTTTGTTATTTTGAAATACAGGATAACAAGGATGGGAATCTTGAGGTCTCAATTTTTAGCACATTAGCCTGTTCCTAAGCATAAAAGGCAAAAATAATGCCCAGGCACACCTGTGAGGGTAATCTATTTCCATTTCAAAGGCAGTAAGTTTTTTTTTAATAATCTTAGATGTCAATAATTTTGTAGCAGTTAACTCTTAGAGTGCAATTATAATTCCATGTTAAAATGAACCTTAAAGCAGAAAAACAAAAAAAAAAGGGGGGGATCTCTTTCAGTAAAAGAGAAAGATGTTCCAGGAAGAAAAATTACAGCTGGAAGATTCTACCTTACTATGAGAACCTCTGATCTGCAGCTTAAAATGCAGTACTACATTCAAAAAGACCGGGGTTAGTACTCCGTACAGAATTTGTAGCACTTTTGTACCTTTTTCTCAAAGGCTGAGATGAATAGCATTCCTTAAAATATAAAAGATTTAACTGATTTATCTTTGTGTGTCATAAAATAATAATTTTTTTGAAATTTAACTTAATGGAAACTTTTATTCCCTGGAGAGTAGTTGGGAACTCACCAAAAAGTAATATATTCGTACTGGGCTGGGAGAGGCTGAGAAATTCTGTGCACACAAGAAGCACGAGCTGAGAGCACAGGAGACAGTTGGACCATTGTACTCCCCTGAAGATGACACAGAAATCCTGGTTACAAAACTTTACTGTGTACTAATTGAAGGGGGACAGCTGGAAAAGCAGTGTATCAGCTAGAAAATTAAGCTTGTTACATACGAGTGAGAGATTCGTTCCATCAATTGGCTTATTAGCATCTCTAGAAAATACTCCTTTACTTTGTAGGTTTTTTTCTTCAGCGGATTTCACCCTGAGTCGTTTTCATTAACTGGAGCTCCCCCTCAAGGAATACAATGGGAAACTAGTTTTGCAATAAAGGACAGATTTCTCATTTTGACTAAAACAATCCTGATATCCTAACCTACGAAATCTTAGAGATTTTCTTCAGCATATTCCCTCGCTTACGGCTGATATATAGTTTGCTAAGCAATTTCATGTAGAAGGGAGGCTGATCTTAAATAAAGAAACCTAGGCCAGAAAAGATTAGAACATTGATCCGAGTGACTTTGGGGACTTAAATATGATTTTACTCAAACTACAATTCTTGTACTATAAAATGGCTGATACCCACATTCTGCTGTAGTACAAAAAGCCTATGTTTTGAGCCCTGTCCCTCACACTTCAGCAAAACTCAAATGAGACTGCTAGATGGGTCACTGCATGGAGCTCTTAGCAGAGCACCTCTCCAACAGCCCCACTGCCCACTGTCTGCCAAGGCAGTACATGCAGAAGAGATGATGGGCCAGAAAACATCCAGTGGCAAAAAGGGAGGACACAGGAAGACAAGTCGCCCACACTCTGTCAGGGAAGTCTAGGCCATGGTGTCCAGAAATAGTCTCTAGGTTTGGTCAAAACTGTGGAAGGAATTTTTCCCAAAATATGAAGACCCTCATAAATCTTACAGCCTTAAGTTAAGTTTTGCATTTCTTCAGCTTTGACTTCTCTGATATAGACATTTTGCAGTGTAGATAAAGAAACCCAAATTCTATCAAAACAACTGTATATATCAAACAAAACACAGCACATAATTATTTTGGGGTGGAGGAGAGGAATGTCATATATGACAAATATTAGTCACCTGGCTGAATTCATTACTGCAGCATCATTATAAGTGTGATGATACCCAAACAGGGAGGGCTGAGGGAGAGAAGAATGAATATCCAGTACCAAACAGCTACTAATGTCTTTACTATTAAGCAGGTGAGCATAAGTGAGAAGATCATCAGCATCATCAGGAATGGGACTTTATTTTGTTCCCTTCTCAAGGCCTCTAGTATCCTGTCCTGGTTTCGGCTGTGACAGAGTTAATTTCCTTCCTAGTAGCTGGTACAATGCTGGGTTTTGGATTTAGGATGAGAACAATGTTGATAACACACCGATGTTTTAGTTGTTGCTCAGTAGTGCTAACACCAGTCAAGGACTTTCCAGCTTCCCACGCTCTACCGACTGAGACGGCTGGAGGTGCACAAGAAGCTGGGAGGGGGCACAGCCAGGACAGCTGACCCAAACTGGCCAAAGGGACATTCCATACCATGTGACGTCATGCTCAGTACATAAACTGGGGAAAGCTGGCCGGGGGGGGCCGCTGCTCGGGGACTGGCTGGGGATCGGTCGGCGGGTGGTGAGCAATTGCACTGTGCATCACTTGCTTTGTCTATTACTATTACATTATTATTATTATTGTTATTATTATTACTATTTAATTTTATTTTATTTCAATTAAACTGTTCTTATCTCAGCCCACGAGTTTTCTCACTTTTACTCTTCCAATTCTCTCCCCCATCCCACCAGGGGTGGGGAAGAGTGAGCGAGCGGCTGTGTGGTGCTCAGTTGCCGGCTGAGGTTAAACCATGACATATCCCCAGTGTTCCTTCACCTTGACTCGTCATAGGACCAGTCACACACCTATAAAACTGTCTTAGATGGGCAAAGATGTCCATGGCTCTCAGGATTTGACCAAGATACCCTCTGCAATAGTTTTGGTGGCATTAGAGCGTTCTCTGCCTGTTCACATTCAGTCACACTGTGGTGGTAAAATTATTAATATTTAAGATTTTGAGAGGTCTGGCTAAGTTTATCCTAACTAAAAGAACATTCCTGTCTACTAAAAGCTAATGATCTGTGACTGTTTCCACCTTCCTGCTCTGAGCTAAGATAATACTGGGTGTGCCATTCCTATAGGCTCCACCAACATATTGTCACATTATTTACTGTTTGATTCCTTCTTCCAATTGTGGCAGTTAGCAAGATACTTAAGAGTCCATCCCTCCTGGGGATGGATACCTGGTTTTGTTAACATTGAAATTATTGTTTTTCCTCACCTCTTTCTTTTTTTCTGATACAGCATATAGGCCTGGTCTCTGCAGTCACTTGGCAGAGAACAGGGGAGCAGAGGGGGAGATGCTGGCCAAATGTTTGCTCACTATGATCATGGTTAATAAAGCTTATGTCTGACCTGTGCATTATTATGCACTTGGAGTCCCCAGATCTACGACAACACCTTAGGAAATACCATTTTTCAGGTTCTCCAGGGACCTGGTCACACGCCTAGCACTCCATGGTACAGCTCAGCATGCCATGATTAGCTGCTCTAGAGTCTGGTTTTAATTTCACTTCTTCCAGAAAGTGAACAAAGTCACAAAGCTTAACCTGACACAGTATCTATCACTTGGTTTTCTTTTTAATGTTGTACAGTAGATGGCGAGCAAAACGCCACACACTATTTGCCCCAGTAATGTCACTCTGCCATTCATCCAGCAAACCCCTTAAAAGCTACAGTTCCACGTCATTTTTCTTGCACAATAATTAGATTTTGTATTTTGCAGGCCCTCACAATTTAACCGCAGCCTACAGCAGGCGCTGCACATACAGCCATGCTGTGAGAGAGGTAACCGTCTACCCCTGCCTTGGTTGCTCAATATTGAACCTTTGCTGTAGGGTATTGCCCCTTATTCCTCCTAAGCAGCCAGAGTGAATGTCGAGTCATTCAGGAGCCAGGCTGCCAGAGATCTAATAGTTAATCTTTGTAAATTATGCTTATTTATTCAACTGAAACTGCAGGGAGGACACAGCCAGTATAACCGGCAGGTTTCCTGGGACCTGCTGTACCTACCTACCTGTAAGTATGATACAACTGTAGAGTTTGCTGAGACAGAAAAGTTGCTTTTGCTCAGTTTAAAAAACACACGTAATGCTGTAATGTTACCCCTTTTCTATAATCACCCAGCACAAAAACTTCTTCCCCAGTTCTTCAGCAGCTCTTTTTCCTTGTGTCAGTATGGACCCTCAGGCTCTTGGCTAAATTTCAAGTGGCATATATACCACTTTGAGGGGACAGCAAAAGCTATACGTCTCCACAGCTGATAGTCCTTTCCTGCCCACCCACACTTTTCTGAGGAAAAATCAGTGTTGCCCATCTTTTCTCAATGCTATGGCCTCTGGGATATGACCTGAGAAGTCCAAATGCTTCAACCTACGCAAGGAGAGCTGGAGGAACGCTCAGCAGCCAGGCATGTCTCTACTCACAGCGACATGAAGCCACACTTCATACTTTGAAAGCAGTGCAATTGCAGTAGGATTTTTTTTTAAATGTAATGAATTCCCTCAAGGAAAAGGATCCATGTCTGGCCTTAAAACAGTAGAAATAGCCTATACACAGCAACACTATATATATATATATATATATTTTCTAGAGAATGTTTGCTCTTATTCTTCTTACTGTCTTCCTGTTAGCTAACTAAAACCTTTCCTTCCTCACCTATAGCTTTATTCCCATGGATATGCAACATACAGGCTTTGCAAACAGTTCAATTACGCTATCATTATATTTATATCCCATCTCCTCATTACTGCTAGCCTCTGATCTGTCACAAACAATGTGCGACTAAGCAAATGCAAGCTTTTAACATCCAGGCTGCATCACAAATTTCTATTCATGCAAGAAGGAATAATTCTGTGCGCTGTGTCAGCTGGCTTTGTGGTTTGCAAAGGCTGTAGTATCACGGGTTGATTAGAGAAGAAAGGAAGAATGCAGAAAATGTGGTTGGTTTTGCTACTGCTACCCCTACCAAAGCCAGCGCTTTTCATTTATCTCTGTAATGAGAGGGAGCCTTCCCAAGCCCCAGGTACATTAAGAAAGAATGTGTGCATGGAGGGTCCCCACTGTGCGGTTACCCTAATGTTTTCAGGACTCTTCAGATGGCTCCCGCTAAATTAGATGCATAAAGGAAGAA
>NW_008824982.1:7201649-7207930 GCF_000699105.1 Pygoscelis adeliae
AAGAAATGAGACAATGGGCATATTCCGTATGATTCCCATTACCTTTATATTATAGTCTGCAAAGGCTACAGCTCTGAATATATGTTACTTGTTTAATTCCCACTGAATTCAATGGGAGTTTGGGGGACAAGTTCAAACAAACTGCATGGGGAATGTGGAGGACCCTGGTGACCGGAAAAAGAACATTTTCTGTATTATTCAAATATTTAAAGCCCGTATCTCAGTGCTTTGAGTCTCGTCTATAAAATGGGATTATCTAGGCTTCAGAATAAAACTGAGAAACAATTTACAACCTTGTTCTCTAATATGCCTTAAGCTTCTGGTGGTGTACCATTAAAATTAAGAAACACAAGGAAAAAGTTCCATTATAGAGCAACAAAGTTCATTTTAACTGCAGACCATATGCTCCAATATCACCTATCTTTCCATATTGTTAACTAAACTACTGGCATCAGCTTGATTTGTTGAATAAGTAGATTAATTAATCTAAGAGAGACATGGTATGCATCCCCATTATCTTCCATTCTGTGCAAAAAAAAGAGCAATCATGATGTGCTCTTATATTAAATTTTGTCAGTAAAATATGCTTGCTTGATATTGTAGGCATTTGCATTTTATATACTTCAGTTACCATCTGCTAATGGTAATTTAATCATTCAATAAATAACACTAAAGAGAGCAACATTAATGAAGATTGGAGAAATTTTTAATATAATGTATAATCTTTGGTTTATTTCTGAGAACTGCAACTGCAGCCAGCAATAAAAAGGATAATCGATTAAAACTAGAGCACAGTAACGAAAGCTGTTGTTATGGTTCTGGCATAGTGGACGACCAAAGGGGATTGTAAATTCCCAGAGTGATGACTTGCCCTACCCTTACTAAGGAATAATGTGTGAATCATTATGCTATAGACAGATGGCACTACTCCAGAGAGGCTGTGATTGCATGCTAGCCTAGCAGAAGTTCCAGGAGGCATTTGTAGCTTGGATAACCGCAACGTCTCCGGCAGGGCAGGAGGAACCTGAGCATGACCAAACTCTTTTAACGAGTGCAGGCTTTAGATCCCAGCTCAAGAAAGAATGCCTCTTAGGGAGGGCACTTCAGACCTGCTGAATAGTTAAGTCAGCTTGACTAGCACACAAGTTTAAATATAAGCATTTGCTTATAGGCTTTTCTTAATAAATGTACACTGAAATATGTTTATAGGTATTTCTTTGCTACCTAAGATTTTCATTCAATTTTTAGCTCAACCCATCAAAGCATGAAAAATCTTTTGCAAAGTATTAAATGTACATTGAATTTGATCCTGTTTTCCAAGGTAGAGCCCAGACTTCTTAACTGAGACAGCAAACTATTCTCTCAGTAAGATGGAAACAGGCTTAATCCCCAAATACAGAGCTTCAATGTCCCCCAGTAAATTCCAATCTGCCAGAGCCCATATCTCCATGCTCACATCTTCTGCACTGAACATAATTTGCAATTCTGTATGTGATGAGTTCATATTGTAACTCTTTATTGCATAGGGCCCCCTCCATTTCTGCATTCAAACAGCATACACATAGCTTTCTGGCAGCTCCATATCTGAGTACACTGATAACCAGCAGAGGCCCATAGTGAAGTACCTTGGATACTTTGGTGTGATGTCAGATGAGTCCACGATTCGAAATAATCCTCAGAGTCACAACCAATACTATTTCCAAGGCACTAGCAGTAAGTGGTAGGTATTCAATGCAAGGAGAGGCTGGTTTAAAAAAAAAAGCAGCTTAATTATCATGAGACCCAAGACAGCACAAGTGAATCCATCAGCCCTCCTTTTTCTGTGACAAATTTCATTGAGTACTCAATACAATCAGACTTGACAGGCTTTTTAAGACACTTGGGTCTAGTTTTCATTAGAGATTTTTGGGAAAACCAGAAAAGTCTTAGGAAACAGAGGGATCAAAGGACTTGAGACAGGTCATAGGAGTGGAAGGACTACAGTGAAGGATCCAGGAAATGTATCAGAGACACGGCAGTAGTGTTGCAGCCAAGAAACGTTAAATAAGAAGAATTAATGATAAAAAGATATGTCCTGTGGATCAGACCAACTGTTCACTTGCCACCTATTTTCCCCTTGGCTATGTCAATAGGAGGTGCTACTTAGGGAGACATCATGAGCGTAGTGTTATCCACTACTCTCTTTGCCCACCCCCAGCATCCATAATCATCAGGGATGTTAAAGGGCACATCCCTGCCTGTTTCCTTACTATCTGTTTGTGGATACATTGTCAATGGATTTGTCTCATCCCCTTTTGAATTTGCTGATATGGTCTGCATCCCTCAACCCCCTGCAGCAACAAATTCCAGAAGTATGCAGAATCATAGATTATTGCAGATTGGTCGGGATCTCTGGAGGTCACCTAGTACAACATCCTGCTCATTGTAGGGTTAACTTCAATGTTAGATCAGGTTGCTCAGGCCCATGTCCACCTGAGCTTTGGAAATCTCCAAGGATGGAGATTCTGCAGCCTCTCTGGGCAACATGTTCCTGGATTTAATCACGCTCATTGTGAAAAATATTTTCCTAATTGGAATTTCTCGTTTCCCTTTCCTCACTCCAGTTTGTCAACTTTTCTCTTATATTTTTTCTATCCACTGTGTAAAAACTACTACTTCTATTTGTTTTAAAACAATCTTCTCCTAATTTCAGAGATTGCCCCCTAGTTATAGTATTGTCATGAGGTGAGAGCTGCCATTAGTCTTTTTTTACATTATGAGTGAAATTTCCATAGAAGTTAAAGGATTTTGCTCCCTTATGAATATGAAATGCAGTGAAGTGGTCTTTGCTTCTGTTGAGGTGGAAATGTGACTGTATCTCAGTCTTTGGATTATCTATAATCCAAGATGAACTATGACAGTAAAATTAAATATGTAACCAGTGATTTATTCTTGATTGAATGTGACTGATTACTGCTAAATAATTTATTCAAAATCAAGTTTGCAGATTGAGCAATGTCTGCAGGTACAGGAACATGTAACATTAGCAAACACTTGTATGAATGTCCTTCTTTTGCACAATTCCTGAACAACCTGTGGTTGTAGCAAGTACAGAATACTTAAAAAAGACTTTGGGTCTGGTTGGTATGTGGTTCAATACTTGATGGTCAGTTGTCTCGGACAAGGGTAGCTATGCCCGTGACAGGTGAGTCTAGCTCAGCATCCTACCTATGCCAGGCCCTTCTGCTTTATGTTGCTTGAAATGTTTTCATATTAATAAGCTTCCTCGGGAGAAGAAATTTCCTGTTATCTTTTCTCACTCGCCCTGTAACTTTTTGTCTTTTAGTCAAAGACCTGCTAAGTAATTGCTTGTCAATGAAATGACTTTTTCCCATTGATTGATGCTATCCTACTATAAACTCAGAAAACGATCCCTCATCCATTCTGGAATCTTCAGGGGTAAATAATTTCCCGCATCAACTACTGCACTAAATAATCCATGGCTTATGAGCTTCCAGCACCTCTGGACTGAAGCACCATTTCTTCATTATAATTTTAAAATAAAACACAATAAAATATTTTATCATTGTCTTGAGTAAATGATGACCTCTCAGGCATGTGTTTCTGAGACACAGCAGAGAAAAGATGAAATACAGACAATAAATACAGACAATTGTAGGTAGTTTAGAGTGCAACAATAATGCAAAATGTTGATGAAGAGAAACTTGCCATTCTTTCCAGTGGCAAAGACCAAAGAAAGAAAGAAAAAAAAAAAAAAAAGATATGGAATTATGTGCTGCAGGAAGCGTGCTTACATTTTGGCTCACATGTCAGATCAGAGGTGGACAAGGGTGGAAAGAGACTAATGGCAGTAATGGCCAAGAAATTCTGCCTGGGTGCATGTAGCACGAGCAGGTGCCTGAAGGCCTGGGGCTACTCAGGATTACTGTGTCTGTGGTGGGTGAAGGGGGGGTGTGGAGGGAGGAGCATCTGCAGCAATTGCAGCTCTCCAGTGGTCATCGGTCTCTTGAGCACCAGCACAACTCCTCACTGCAGTCTGTGCTGGCAGCAAAGTCCAAGTCCATCCCAGACTGGGCTGGGCAGACATATGATGGCTGTGGTGACACACCAACTTCTCAGGGCTCATTGCCATGGTGTTCCTGCTTTCGCCTCCATGATCCCTGCTGTAGCTGCAGTGCCTGGCTTCTCCTCAGCTTCGGGCGATGTTCAGTACCTGAACATCCTGCTCTAGTGTTGGCTACTGGCCAGTTCAGAAGGTCCTGCTGGACGTGCGGACCTCCAGCCTAGTGCTGCTGCCCCTTCCCGTTGCACGGCTCAGCTCACAGTCTGGCTGTTGCGCACGTTAGCATACATGGGATGAACACACGCATCTCCATCCAGTGTGCTTTGTCTCCTGTGCTAGCATCGAGGTGAACCCAGAGGGCTGCACTCAGGATATCCTGCATTTCCTTCCGAATTCAGGCCAGAGGCATTTTGGGGACAAAAAGAGCTCCACTGGACAATGCCTCCCTCTTATTATTTGTTAGCCTATTTCCCAGTCCTTTAGCCCCCACAGAACTGCTGTGGCAGTGAATGGCCTCTGCAGTTTTCACTACTTCTAAACAAAAGGGATCTAAAGTTTTTTCTCAGTAGACTGAAAGGAAGATGGCTGTTGCCCTTAACCGGCTAATTTGCCTGAACTCAGCTGAAGGGTGAAGTCAGCTATTCAGACATAGGTGAAAAGGAACAGAGCCACCCCCGCTATTTCTTACAGTCCATTTTAGTGAATTTAGTTCCCATTGGAGGCATGAAAGCAGGTGACAGCAGCTATAGCCTGCTTTGTTCTGATTATTTCTGGCTTGCTCTAAAAGTAATTTACTATAGAATAACCCATGTTAGAAGCTGTGGTTCTGCAATTTTACACAAAGCAAGTATAGCTTGAGCATCCTTCCTACATTGTTCTGACAAAGAAGAGTCTTCTCCCATGTTGAGAGAGTGTTTCGCTCCCCCTGCTCCTCCAGCACCTGGTCTGTCTGCTAAAACAGCCAATAAGGTTGCCACTGCTAAGTGTTTTATTTTGGATACAGAATCGTATTTTTTTCTAGGTCTAAATGTCTGGCAAGCCTATTAATTGTGCCTGTTCCAGCAAGAAGTTGCAGAGATGTAGTTGTAACACCTTACATCCAAATAGTCATTAATTTAAAAAAAAAAAACTTGAAAAATCAGTTTTACACTTAGCACTAGATTTGTGCTTAGCTCTTTCAAATCCATTAGACTGGAATATTGATAGACTGAGAAAATGCAATTTGGAGCTACGCAGGCAGCTTCAAGGTAGGGTAAGTATTGGATAGTTTGTCACTTTACCATTATTTTACTAAAATCAAAGGGGCTGTGCCAGTTAAGGATGAGTCAAGGATTTGCGTCATTGTTCTACTAGAATGCCAAGCTATAAAACAAGTAGGAAAGTATCGGTGCTGCCTGAGCTAACCAAACAGTCACGTGAAGGCTGAAGTTACCCAAAATAATCCAACAGGCTCCCTTAGCCCTGTGTAGCTGAACTCAGCCATCTCAAGCAGAATCCCAATGGTGCTGGAAGGCTAATCTATGCATATGCTGTCCAAACCACTTACCAGGAAGAGAGAAGGAGATATTATATTATACCTATTTCAGGAGTTCATTTGGATTATTGGAATATTTTTCCTTACATCCAATCTAAACCTCCCCTGGCGCAACTTGAGGCCATTTCCTCTCGTCCTATCGCCAGTTACTTGGGAGAAGAGACCGACACCCACCTCGCTACAACCTCCTTTCAGGTAGTTGTAGAGAGCGATGAGGTCTCCCCTCAGTCTCCTTCTCTCCAGGCTAAACAAACCCAGTTCCCTCAACCGCTCCTCAGAAGACTTGTGCTCTAGACCCTTCACCAGCTTCGTTGCCCTTCTCTGGACACGCTCCAGCACCTCAACGTCCTTCTTGTAGTGAGGGGCCCAAAACTCAACACAGTATTGGAGGTGCGGCCTCACCAGGGCCGAGTACAGGGGCACGATCACTTCCCTACTCCTGCTGGCCACACTATTTCTGATACAGGCCAGGATGCCATTGGCCTTCTTGGCCACCTGGGCACACTGCCGGCTCATGTTCAGCTGGCTGTCAACCAGCCCCCCCAGGTCCTTTTCTGCCAGGCAGCTTTCCAGCCCCTCTTCCCCCAGCCTGTAGCGCTGCATGGGGTTGTTGTGGCCGAAGTGCAGGACCCGGCACTTGGCCTTGTTGAATCTCATACAGTTGGCCTCGGCCCATTGATCCAG
>NW_008824982.1:7208526-7225134 GCF_000699105.1 Pygoscelis adeliae
GACGATGGAGAGCGACTTGGCGAGCTCCTCCGCCAGCTCCCTCAGCACTCTTGGGTGCTGAGATATTCATGCATTAAGGAACAGAAAATTCCTAAGAGGCCTGGGGTTTTCTTTGTTTGTTTGACTGGGAGGTGGTGCTTGAAGAAATTCACAACAAAGTCACAAGTCAGAAGAAATGACACGTCTCTCGGGAAGCATGCAGGTAAAGTGAAACGCTACCCCAGCTTCCTTCATAGAAAGTCTGTTAAAATGTAATTTTATGTTTTGTAATTATCCCAAATACTACTGGATAGGATGGCCTTTGAACATCATCATCTTCGAAGGGGACTAATTTGGCCTCCCTCCCAGGAGGACTGATGTGGGATTGTCTGTACATACCGGTTGTCCCAGGGAATAGCTGGGTGATGGGAGAGCATTGCACCTGATTCACAGCTGCACATCAGCTCATGAAGCTGAAAGGTATTACACTGGCAGAGAACTGTGATGATGTAGGTCGCAGAAAAAGTGGTAATCTCAGGACTACATCCAAACACTCAGGATTAAGGATCATACTTGAAACCTTTTCTTTTTATACAAGATGTACATAAAGTGCTTAGCCTGCACTGATGAATTGCTTTTATATCTTTTAGAGCACTAGTAAATATATTTACTAGTAAATATATAGGTATCAGGGGATGTCGAAATGCCTCAGCCCACTTTCTCCCCTCCCTATAGTTCTCACGGGAAAGAACCCCGGACATCCTGACCCCCGGTACCTGCAATCATGCTGCTGGCTGCCGCAAGGGGAGACGTGCCAGCCGTCTGTGCCATGCACCCACCGCTTAGGTGAAATGCAGTGACAGTGATCCCTCAGCTTCTGGTGTCCCTTCCTTCACTTAAAGCTTGAGCTATCTCTATTTCTCACTGAAATAACTCCAATGAGGCTCACCTTTTGTGAAAAAATTGTGTATGGGAATAAAGAATCCAATCTTGACGTTAAGTCAAGAAATTGCTGCAGACTTAGTTTGATGTAAGTGGGAGCAGAAATTGGGGTATAATAATTTGTCAACATTTTTGAGGGTGTCATTTTCCCCAGAACTCCTTTATCAGTGTCACTTGGTGTGTTATTTATTCACCACACATTATACTGCAGTTTCCTGACTGGACCGTGACATTCTCCAACATCCTTTCAGCATTATTGTCAAAATTGCCTAAACTAAAAGCTAAAACTTTAAAATAATCGATTTTGCCCGTTTGTTTTAGTCCTATCTTTGCCTCTGGAATCTTTCCAAAATCTGTAAGAGACTGAAATCACTTCAAATTGCCTTCTCTGAATTCCAAAAGAAAGGGAGAAGAAAAGAAGAGAGGCTTTTGGAAGAAAGCTTATCAAGTCAATTAAAAAGAAGTACAGTCTAAAGAAGCGCTTGCATGGTCTAAGGAAAAAAGTCATTAGCAAAGTCTTATGGCAGACATTGACTTTAAAGTCAGAATTGACACTAAGGACAACAAAGAGAATAAAAAATAATGAAATAATGTTTCTTCCTCCTAATGAAAAAGAAAGAAGAGAGGTTTAACATTTTCTGTTTTGAATGGCTTTCAAAAAAAAAAAAAATACACCATTTTGTGCCCCACTGGCATGAAACTTTCTGATAATTGTGTTTGTCAAGTCAATTAAAAAATGTCCCTTGTAATGCATGAGGCAGCAACATAATAAACTCTTGGTGTGACTCTTCTGAAACAAAATCTGCAAAGAGGTAGACTTTATGCATGAGCGACCTTTATTTAGACTTGGTTCTGTCCAAATTAAGCACTAATACTAAACACTATGCATTAACACAGGCAGCCTAAAATACAATCAATTATTTTCCTACGTCTCTGCTAGTAAGTTAAACAAGCCCAGGACAGCTCTGTGGCATTGAAGTCAACTGGAACAGTACAGCCCACATTCATAACATAAAATTACCTTACTCATCAAAACCAGATGGCTTCATCCAAACTGCCTATTGGAAATGGTCCATAACCATACTAACTTCTGACCCATGCCCAAGGCCTATGTTTGGAAGACTGATGACCATTCTAGGTCAAAACCAGCAACCACTGGCAGTTGTACAGCACAGACACTTGAGCGGCAGTGTTTGGGAACACGCCCTGGAACTGTTTGGTTTGCTGGAATAGACGCAGACTTTGCAGATATTGATCCTATTGCAAACACAGAAGGCTTGCCATGCAGTCTTGGTGTGTTTACGACACAGCTCAGAAGCTCAGAAAAGGTTCTGAAAACCAGAACCTTGAGTAAGTCTTCCTTCACCGTGAGTCAGGGAAATAAGGTAGCTGGGCACGGGATTAATATCAGGTTGTATGGTGAATGGGGGCTGTCTGCAGGAAATGAGCTTGATGGGAAGCCACTTATAGCCAGCTAATAAGAAACAGCAAGGAGAGAGCTTTGCCTGAGACGTGACCTTATGCTCAGAAGGATCTCCAAGAAAGTGCCTCTGTCTGGTTGGAACCCACAGCCACAGCCTTCTCTTGAAAGCTGGTGCTGACTGTAGCTTCTCCTGAACCTTTTCTCTAGGGCATGTCTGGAGCTGCCTTTCTCCATCTGTATGATAGCTTAGCAGGTAGAACACTTACAGGGGAGTAAATTTTTGATGGCGATGGAAATGTAAGCAGCTCTTGTCCCTGATTGTTTGCCCTACAATACTCCCTGCCAGAGTTAAGCTTTGTGATTTCTTCTTTCATCCTAGAAGTGGTGAAATTAAAAACAGATTCTGCAGCAGCCAGCCATGGTTGGTGGTGAGCTGTGCCACAGGGTGTTAACCTCCTTGCGGGGAAGCTATAATTCACTGCATGTGGAAAGGCAGAGAAGGCTTTAACACCACCAAAAATCACTGAAGAAGGTGCCTGGCTCAAATCCTGAGACATAAAACTTTTCCTATGCGAGACAGTTATACCTTGGTGTAACTTGGTCACACTGGTGTGTGACCAGTCCTGAAATTAGTAAAGGTGAGGGAGCACTTGGGATACTGGAGACACAAATAAGCAAAGGCATTAAAGTCACATTTCTGATGATCCTGACGGTCTTGTCACCCATGGTGACCTGCTTAGTAGTTAGCACACTAACAGCTGCTTGTCATTAGGTCTCATGACCTCTCCTCCTTTCCCCTCATCTTCCCTCCTCCTCTATCCCCTGATCTCCTCCATTACTCTGTTCTCCTTGCACTATCTGACCGTGCTCCTCTCCCCATTCCCAAGCACATGGCATGACCCCGTCTTTTGTGTCAATTCTCCTGCACACAGGATTCTCCCATGAGGGAATTCAATTCACAAATCCAACGCAAAATTACCTGCTGCCTTTGCAAGCTTACTTTTCTGCTAAGGGATTTGAATCAGTTTGTGGAGGAGTCCAGTGGCAGCTCAAGACAATCAGCATGTCCTGAGGCCACAAGGAGGAGGTGGCGGCTGCAGCCTTTGGTAGGGGTGATCTGTCTTTGGAACTGCATCTGTAGGAAGCAGAAGCTTCCTTCCTCTTCCTCAGAGACTCTCCCACATCTTCCCAGCCACCAGAAGCCACCTAAATTATAGACACAGGAAGGGTTTGGAGAAGAGAAAAGAAAAATTGTTCAAGTCTTTTGTTGCAGCTCTGCAGAAGGGGACTCAGGATTTCCTGAACCTGAAAGAGCAAGTATAAGGAGGCGCCCTGTGCTGTGCCTATTCTTGGCTCTGTAATCCAATCTCCCTTTTTTAGATTTAATTGCTTGTTTTCTTGGTGCACATACCTTGCTTTAAAGGAATTAAAACAGGGAGGTATTGCTCAATGTGTAAATATGAAATAAGTGTTCCCTTCCCCAGGCTCTCCTTTATCACATGTCTATCCTCCTGACTCCTAACAGAGCTTCTTGGGGACTTTTATAACAGATTCCCTGATATTTGGCACTTCAGTAACTCTGTAAACACTGTGCTGGTTATATTCCATTGGCTGCAACACAGAATTTATTCCATTGGGATTTACTGTAGTATCAATGCTACAAAAGGAAAAAAGAGAACTTTTGCAGCCATTGAAAATTATTGCCGTGATAAATCAACATCAGCAACAGAACTTAAACATTA
Source organism: Pygoscelis adeliae (assembly GCF_000699105.1). Taxonomy (NCBI): domain Eukaryota; kingdom Metazoa; phylum Chordata; class Aves; order Sphenisciformes; family Spheniscidae; genus Pygoscelis; species Pygoscelis adeliae. The sequence goes on from NW_008824982.1 coordinate 7,212,613, forward strand.
TTTTAAATTAAGATTCACAGGTCTTAGGCCCTAATTCTATATGTTCTAAGCATGTGATGATGAGAAGAACAATGCTACTAATAGATATATAGAAATATTTCAAAGCCAGGAAAACTAATTCAACATGCTAAACAAATATATTAAAAAATGGTTCAATTACTTCTACAAAATAAGTAACAAAGCACACATAACTTTTCTTGTTATGAATGACCTATAACTATTCCGTAATTGCAAGCGATACTATGAAGAAACGCTGCTTCCTACTTAAGTCATTTACTGCTTGTTTCCTTTGCTATTCTCTTTGTGAAACTGGCCATATAAACCATGTAATACGTTTTGTCCCTTATGTTTCTCACTTAGAACAGCTATTTCCTTAGATTTCAAGGTCTCTCAGTCACATTGTTGTCAGCACATACATTTGTAGCCATTTACCCAAAATGTATTAAAATAAGTCTCTTCTGCATCACATGTGTAAATATTAATAGTTAACATATGCACAGTTTGGATTTGGCAAGTAAGCTGTAAAATACATTGGCATCTTTTAAATGCTATTTCTTTGTTTTCCAGATCCTAAAGGCTTGGGAGGTGAGGGGAAATATCTGTGTTTGTTGCTGTTTCCCTCAAACTGAAATCTCCAGCTAACGTGGTTGGAGAGATGCACTCAAACACGGGAAGAGGATGTAACAGATACAGTGGCATCTGCTTGCACTTTCAGAACCTTAACTAAAAATGTTCTGAGGAACGATTCCCGCATCCTTCTCAGTGACAACCAACTTAGCTACACATTGATAATGCTTTAAATGTCAACACCCTTCTATCACTGCCTATCAGAGACAGAAAAGGAATGACTGCAATATACCATCAAATTTCACCAACCCTCAGTCAGAAAAGAACCTTAAAATACTTACCAATGATATTCCACCTTTACAAGCTGAAGTTGAGCCAAGGACACATGAAGCTCAGACAGCAGGACTGGGCTCAGGAACCCCAACATTAATTTGGAGGGTGGGAGGCATATTCACAAGTCTATGCATGCATCGTTCACATGCCTGGTCATCTGATCATCCGACACTATTGTGCCTGAGGAAATATTTTTTATGAAAGGTTTTTTTATATTATAAATAACAAAAGCTATCAATTATTAACATAGCTACTTCTCATATAAGGACAAATTCTCTCAAGCAGAGTTGTGCAGGCAAATATTTAGCAACTATTGTTATGGGTAGAAGAAAAAATACCGAGGGGTTTTTTAAATCATTTTTTAATTTGGGGGTATTTTCTACCTTCCCTCCTTTTTTATTCCTTCTTTCTCTCTCTCTCAGAAGAACTAGGAATCCAATAAATTTGAAACCTCAGGATTTGTATGAAACAAACAAAAGTCCTTTGTTTCTATTCTACATGTCTGTTGACAGCAAAAGTACTGCCAGAAGTGTACTTCAAAGACTCTCTTGCAATAGCTCCTTTCAGAGCTTTTCCTTCCTACTCCAAGGACATTATCTAAATCAAGAAACTACATTAGACAGGGGAGTTGTGGTGGTTAACCTAATGATGAATACAGCTCTGTAAAAGTCCCCTTATGATGGCTTCAAGACTAAATACCTAACTTTTGGAAAACTATTTGGGAACATCATAGAGTGGTTCCTCATTATCTTTTATTGTCTTTATTATCTGTTTATGATCTGCAGGGCAAACCTGGTGGTCACCTAGTCCTCACAGTGCTTCCAGAAACCCCTAGATATGTTCTGAAAGTGTAGTCTCCTTCTCCACAAAGGGCTCAAATTCATCATTATAAATCTCACAAGGCACTGTAATGTGGTCACTGCATCCTCACACCCAGCTCCACTGTGAGCATAACACATTGTTCTTAAAAAACCCCACAGCTCACTTGGTATTGAGCCACATGTGCGGAAAGTCTTCAGCCTGCTACTCAGACTGAAATGGTCTAACAAGAGTCTCTTTCTAGAGGAGATTTTTATAAGACCCTAGCTTTGCCAAGGTAGACCTGAGCTGGTTCATTCCTGAGTTTATTGAAGCGTAGATGTCCCAGTCAGGTATACACAAACATGGAGGTTGTGCTCATGGAAGGAGAAAAAGGCTGTAAGGAGACTAAGGACAAAAATAACTGCTCAGGGTAAGGGGGCTTTCCTAATTCAGACAAAGTGTTTCAGGAGATCCACAGCAGAGGGCAATTTGTGCAGCCTCTGAGTGAGCATGGGAGCAGGGAAAAAGAAGGAAAAATGTCAGTGACAAACTCCGAGCTGGGTAGCAGAGAAAATCACTTTGCGTAGCCACAAAACTGGATGGGGCACTAAACTTGTGCAGCAGGGACCTTCCCTAGCCATGGCCTTGATCACAGAAACCCTAAAGATGACAACAGGGAGTAAGCAGTGAGATCCCTTTCCCCAGGGAGTCCAATTCTCCAAGCTCTTCTCCATGAGAGTCAGCAGGCAAAATTGTGTCTCGTGCCACCGGCTGTCCTCCATCATCTCCTCCCACCCACTTATCAGCCAGGCTTCTTCACTCAGCAGCGAGTCAAGACCATCTGGAGATTAACTCTTGTTGGTCATCACACAGTACATACTTTCAGAAACATCAAAGATGGTGAACCAAGTCTTTACAAGGACTTCATTATATTCTTATTATGTCATGAGCAGCTGACCTGAGATTACGACTGGTACCTGACAGGGTGACATGGTCCTTGAAATGAGCTTAAATATTTTGGGTGTGAGTATGCTGCTCCCTCCTGTGAGGTTTTTGAAGTCTTTTGTTCCTTTCTCATCTTTCCCACCATCATGTGCTACCACATATATCATATCGGTGTGCTTGCTAGAAGATACTGATGCATTGAGATTGGAGTAGGTGCTGAGGAGCTGCGTGAGGGGGTGGCACTGAATAGAGGGGTCACAATGCATGCATGGTAAAATAAGGGCTGAGGAAAGTCTTTCCAGGCGCACTGATAGAGCTCCTTTCTCAGGATACCCTGTGCACTGTTACCTACTCATAAATGAAGTGTTTTGTATCATCCCTTGCGGCTAGAGCATGGACACAAGCAAGGTTTTATGGCCTGTAGCACTCTCATTTGGACACACCCCAGGAGCAATCTAGGAAAGCAGTCCAAATGTGTCAGCATTTTATCTGCGCATGATGCTACGGTATTAAGTAAAAGAAAACACAATTTGTAGAGACCATATCACAACCACTACTTTTTACTCATCAGAGCAGTAAGGTAGGGATTTGAAAAAAATAATTAGTTCACATGGCTCCTTTGGCAAATTCTAAAACAAAACACAATTTTCCAAATCTCCCTAACTAGAAAGAAGGTTAGTGGACTGGATAATCTTAATGAAACCTATTGGCCTTTCATCCTATCTTCTGACTCTGAGAAACTATAATAGTCTCTACCAGTGGTCTCCTTCTCTCTGCTTTTTCAGCTGCAGACATGAGGGGGGAACATCTATCAGATTTGGTTAGTAGCATCCAATTGGTGACTGCATTTTCTCTTTTTTAGAAGATGACTCAGCCAGTTGTCTGTACTGCTTCAAGAGTCGTCAGGGACAGAAGTACAGCAAGTTCTTCCTGTACTCCAGAATGCACACTGAACGCTGAAACAGACTTTGCCGTGGCTAAAAACAGCACAATAATTAAAAAACCCAACACTTCCCACCGACAAAATTTCAGTTATATATATCCACTTGATGTGAAATATAGCCCCCTGAGAAAGTCACTTCAAAGCTTAAGAGTAACAGCTTAAAATGAGACTGGACGTGTCTTCAGATGCAAGGAAGTCAGTATTTTTCTTCTAAAAAAGCACCAAGAAATGTGACTTGATTTGTTTTTCTTCTCTTGAAAAACATCAGTTTTTGGCATAAGTCTTTATCAGTCTTCAGAAACTCCTTGAACATTAGACAATGTAGAGAATCTGCCAGTTATCCAAAATGTAGCAACTGCAGCTCCTAACTGGTAAACTCACTATCGCCTCTTTTTAAGTTGTGAATTTGAAAACACTTGTTTCCTTAGCTTTTTGCTAAACAAATCTGTAGGTACTCCTTTCCCACCCCTGGAATAGAAGGTAGGCATATGCAGCTTCATATGTTTATCCTATGGTTCAATAATACAGTTCACAGCATTGTAAAAGCTATATATCAATACCTCAGGATGTTTAATCATTACCATCTGAAAATCTGAATCAGGGGACACTTCACAGACAGTATTAAATCCTGTTTAATCCTGGACTCCATAAAAAGCAAAGTAGTGGAGAATTAGTCCATCAGGCTATGTATGACAGAGTAACCTCAAGTTTTCATATTGTCCATGACAGAGCATTAAATACCCGAGTTGAAAAAAAGATATGAGATTTAGTTCTGTTATTTGCTTTTCATGTCAGAACTAGAGCCTTTGGTTTCTGCTATGTCTTGCTTTTAAAACCTAGGTCTCTTGGGAGACTGAAGATATATTTAGAACTGTTAAAACTTTTGACATAAATACAGTAGCGGAAATAAGTACTCAGTGCTCCCAAAATAGGTTTGGCTATTTAAGTAAACTGCAGTGAAAGTAGGTAGTCTGGGAATTACTTGGAGTGTAACTTGTCAAGATCCTCAGCTGGTATAATTAGCTTAGGTGCTAAACCAGCTGTTTGTGTAGACATTTAGGCTTAAGTAAATCACATTTGAAGAAAAGAAGAAAAAAAATGCTTGATATAAACTAGCTAAAGCTTAGAAATTAAGAATTCATTCTCAGGCCCTGAACCAGCTTTCTCCCTCTGCATCTCGCATCTTTTTGACTTGCCTCGTCTCTTCGGGCAGGAAGTATCACGGAAAACCTAAAATACAGAAGTGACTGGCTATCAGGAGACTCTGGAATTTGTGACGCTGGGAAAAGAGTGAGAGACCCTACTTGGGGTTGGAGATATGAAAGAATCAGGCTAGATTTAGAGCTGGGGTATATGTAAGATGCAACTAGTCATAGCCTCTTTCTTGGCTATGATCTTGCTAAAGCAGATTGCTTCCTTGTCATTCCTTCTGGTCATTTTAGAGGGCAACCTTGCTATTATGCTGTCTTACAACATTACATTTCATATTACTCTTTTTCTTAGCTTTCAGCCTAATGGACACCACATATTACTGTAATACCATATGAGTACTCAGCAGATCTGACTCCCGTTCTTGCTCTTCCCTTTGGAGAACACTGGTCCCCACAGTCTTCTCACTGGTGAAGCACCCTGCGGCACTTCCCACACCCCTGCCTGTCTGATCTTTGCCCAGAATGGCATTCTGAAGGATGTGCCATGGGACCCACTGACCTGCAGAGAAACCAAGGAAGACACTGAGGCTATGATGATGGTGCGTGAAAGGGATGCTTTTCTTGGTCCGGTTAGCCTGCTGTTGGGGTGCACAGAGAAATCTGGAAACAGGAAAATGCTGTAGGGGCCAGTAAGACACATGCGGCCACGCCAGCCCTCAGACAGCCTTCTAAGATGTCTGTTATTTAACCCTCATATTGAATATATATCATGGGCTAAAACTGATTAAAAAGCAAATAAAATGTCATGGACAATTTAACAGGGAATAAAAATGTAACAGGGACCTTCTCTCTTTTTTTTCCTTCTGCAAGAACCTAAAAACTGTAGTTTAGTTTGCTCCTTGATCACTTCAGTGCCAAGAAACATGCTTCAGCCTGCCCTTCAAATGCTTTGATCTTCCAGCCACCACCTGCATGAATGTAATATTCCTGAAGAAATCCGCTTATCAAGTGGGGTGAGGTGAAGAAACAGGAATCTTGGCAGAGAATTGAGTGTACAGCCAGCACATCAACATCGATGGCTCCAGGCAAAATGATGGCAGAAAAGGGTAGAGAAGAACTTCCTTCCTTTTCTAAAGACAGTGTTGCTAGTAAAGTGACAATATATGCACAGTATATACAATGCAGTATTTTCGTCTGGGTATAATATGATACATTATTACAGACAACTACCAATTATTCACAGGTCCTAAAATGCAAAATTAATATGGTTTCTAGAATGTAATATTAAGCTGGGTCAGGGGCGTAGAATGGGTATTTTGGTATTCGGGAGAGATAATGTTTTGATTTTTTTTCCAGTGAGCTTCCTGAAAAAAATCATGGTTGCTTAAAAACTTCTAAATGACGACCTTTTTTGACTACATCTATGAGAAGTAACAAGAAAATCTTTCTTCGGGACCCATTTTGTAAAAATGCTTTTTCTCACACCTTTGCTTCTGTTCTTTGACACTCAGGTTTGCTGTGCTGCAGAGAAATGCTGTGGTACATTGTACCTGTGATATATCCACGCGAAGAACAGATGAGGAGAGAAGGAACATTCATGACTTTGCAATAATGAGATTGCTGATCCACAGCCTGCTGGTAATTCCTGCACAGCAGAAATAAAGCCAGAAAGAATTGCAAAGGATCTCATCTGCATGCTGACAACTGCACGTCTCCTCGGACACATCCACCCTCAGGTCACCCTTTTTGTTTTTTAACCGTTCACTGGTATGGCTAACTCAGTAGTGAGCAGTATTGTCCTCTGAGCAGTGAACGGTCTGCAGACGCCAGAATTCCATTTATTTTCTCTCTTTTTATTCATTGCCAATTTATTCATTGCCAAGACTGAATCAGACAGGAAATTCAAACTGATAGGCACCAGTTACATGAGAAGTTTGCCTCTGTTTACCTTAAATTGTTTTCTAATTGATAGCAATGACTATGTGGATGCTGCTTTATATCAGATTCGTCTCTGAAGGTTAGAATCAGTTTAAATTGAAGCTAACCTGCCGCTGTCGAATTGAAATAGTCTTCATACAGTGCCTCACTACAGTTTAAATTGGTTTTAAATTTGATTTAAGTTAAATTGGTGCATTTTCCTTATGCAGATACAGCTTTATTTTAATAACACTTCACATGGTACACCTGATACGCAAAAACTAGCACTGGCAGGGTGTGTGCATAGCCAGTGGCTCACTGGTTCTTGTTCGCTTGAGATATCAAGGGTTAATCGAGGAATCAGGATGGAGAGTGAATCATGCAGGGACCAGAATGTCTTATATCAGCTGTGATCTGTTCAGCCTGAGACAGAGAAGAAATAAGGAAGTGATTTATAGGTTATAGCAGTTCAGGACTCACTCTTTGGGAGTTGCTGGAGAACAGTGGTACTCTGCACATTGCTCTCCCGTGGACTGTCTCTCATCTGGAGACTTTCTACCAGCAGACTGTTTCCCACCATAAGGGTACAAGTTTCCCACTACTTACTGAAAAGAAAAACTTACCTGTGTTTGTCCATACCAATTTCTGTAAATTAGACTGCTGCTAAGAAAATTTAACACTAGCAATTTGGAAGCATACAGAGCTATGAAAACATCATTTATAGGTTGAGAAGACCTGTCTGCTACTTTACACAAGTTTACCTTCTACCCAACTTTGGTATTTAGCTCAGAAGTAGATAGGATAAAGCAAAGTAAAGCAGACATCAGTAAGTCACAAGTCCTGTGCTTGATATGGAGGTTTGTGGCTCTGGGAAATATATTGTGATGAATGGTTACTTTTTTTATCTATATTTTTTCAATGTCATAACTACCTGTCAGATTTTCTTTTACAAAGATGTCTATCTTTCTTCGGGCATTACCACATACAGAGAATATAATTCAGTCATCTCACCGAAAGCTAGCATAATTTAAACTGATCTCTCTTTGCAAGCAAAGAACATTGGAAGATTGCATATACTGGGCACTCCAGCAGTCACCAAGAAACAGTATTTTAACTGCAAAAGCAAGTGATAGCCATCTAAGCTCTTATAGAGGTGAATGTATACTACTTTCTCTAGGTCTGTCAAAGTTTTCAATACAAACAGGAAAGGTGAATTACATTACTCTCATTATACTATACCTAGCATTGCGTATTTCTTCTGATCCACCCTCCTACTCCTACCAACTTTATAAAAAGTTTTTGAAAGAAAATATTTGAATATTGATGATTATGTGTTTTAAAAACATTACATAGCCCTTTTTTTTAAAGAGAAAGACAAGCATTAGAGCTATTGCATTATATCATGCCGCTTTGCATAAACACTGCATCTGTGCTTACGTGCTGCACACTGAAGACAGACTTTTCCTGGCTACCAGACTGCCAGACACACAACTGAAGAGGGAAACAGTTTCAGGCAATTACAGAAGAGGTTCAATGGGTGGGTATAGCTGCCCCAGGCAGAATAGACTACTGATGTACTATGTTTACACACATCACACAGAGATGAAGGCACTACACAGAGGAATGATAGGCATGTAAGAGTATATACTGGCCTATCACTTAAACTGAAATCACTGCCATGTTTTACTATTGACGTAAGCATCCAGGAGCAGGGCAAGTTCTCTTAGCTCCCAGACCAACAGTAATGACTATTCCATAGCATTAATACAAAACCACTATGAGTCTTGGCATTTTACAGCAATAATTAAGGAAAAATATTCAGCAGTCTACCCCTCTTGAAATTCAAAAGCAATTAGTAGATAGCAATATTGCCAGTGCTTATTGCACAAATAACCAAGGGAGAAAACCTGAATCTCACAGTTAGTTTTCTATGTAGTTCTCTTTACCTATTTGTTCTTTAATGACTTTGACATACTGCATAAAGTGATTTCATTAGCAAGGTATCTGCATGATGAAACCTGCGTTTCCTTCTCAGGAAAGCAGTGCCCGAGCCCTATTTACTCTTATGCTTTCTAGAACTCTTGTAAAGTCTATGAATGTCTTGAGAAAACTATTCTTTCCATGTTAACTCTCTTCCATGCTGTCAAGAGATTGTTAGCATTACTGGGCAATGGGGCAAGTCAATAGCACTGTCTGAGACTTTCTCCTTACATTTATGTATGTGTGATTACAAGTTTGTGGCTGTGAATGCTGCTAATAGGTAGCACCTGAAAATGCTTACTTTTCACAGATAAAAAAGTGCAGGGGGGAAGAGAATCAGTATGACTATAGCTAGGGTCAAAGAAGGATATGGGGGGTTGGGTGGTACTGTACTGAATGGTATAAGGAATAACTTCTACGAAGAGGCAAACTAATGAAAAGATTTTTGTGTGTATCTCTAGGCTAAATTAGTTTTTTTTTTCTGAGTGTATGGTCTGGAGTGAGGTAGTTTAAAAGGCTCTCTTTGGCCTTTGATAATGAGGAGGTTTGTTAATTGTTAAGCTTAACCTTTAAAGGTTTTTTTGTTTGTGGTTTTGGGGTGGTTTTTTTTTTATTGCTGTTAACTTGATTAGTTATTGAGTTCTGCTAAAATGAACTGATGTGGCTGTATGTACATAAGTGTGCATGGGGTTGCACAGTTTGGGTAAGTAATGGGCTAGGTGATGGCAAGTTTTCTAGCTGTATCATTCTGCTTCTAAATTACACAAGGAGAGAGAAGGAAGGTGATCTGGTCATGATTTCTGTGGTATGAGTAATGCCACTTTTCTACAGCAGTTGCTAGGAGGAAAAAATAGGTGCTATAGATCCTTCATTTAAGCCCTCTGTTTTAAAATAGCCTGGTTGGCTTTTACTGTGGGGGGTACTCTGTATTTGAGAATGCCGTCTTGATCACTTTTTGATAAGGAGAAACCAAAGTTTTAAACTTTTTCCTATAGAGATTTCTCATTCACTGTTTGCATAAGCATTCACTGAGCTTTCATAGTGGATGTGCTTTAGGAGAGATACGTAAGAAACAGTAATACTTTCTATTGCAATGCTGGCTGCAAATGCTGAAACTGCAAGTTATTCTTCTGTTTAAAAGCTCCTTATTGCTCCCTTTTTCATGTCACAATAAATAAACACTATCTAAGGTACAACATAAATACTATGTGAAAGAACAAGCTAATGCTAGTATAATGATGCAGAGAAAGCATGAAATAAAGCTAAAAGTCATCCAGTAACAGCAACAAGCAATTACAGGAAGGTGTAAAAATATCTCCATTATGTTGTAAAATCATGTCTGTATGTAGCTACATATTAAAATGGAATAGTCACCTTCCCACTAATGCTTTGTTATATACTCTTTTCTGTCTCAGAACCAGCCTGGGACTCAAACAGCTGATGTCCATGTGTGCTTACCATGGGGAGTGACTGCTCTGAAGTTTCTTCCATCTCATTAGCTTTCTTGTAACATGGCTGCCATGCTGTTCCCTTAACAAGTAGGTTTGAATCTATCTGTAGAACTTGCATTTTTAGAAGTGAGACTGGGCTAGGAAATCAACCTTGTATACATAACTTTGAAACTTGATATTTAAGCTTTACCGACCTGTTAAATCTAATAGTGTCCTTACTGTAATACTGGATTATTGCAAATTCAGTGAATGAATCCTTCTCTCTCTGGCTAAAGGATAACTTTGAATGCTTGTTTGCATTTGCTTGGTTCAGGTGTGAGTTACTATTCTAGGAGCTTCTCTAAATGAGAATTACACTTATACAAATTCAGGTGTTAGAAGAACATGTACAGTCATTTTTACCCTGAAAGTAAAGAAACTTCTCTTGCTTCAGCTAATGTCACTTCAGTTTCATTTAAACAAAAATAAGCTATTTCTATATGAGGTTGAGTATCCATCTGAAGCTAATTGTATAACTTATTAATGTAATTATGAACTTTTTTCCTTAGATAAAGTCCCTAAGAAGAACTTTGACAATACGTCACTGTCTGTATTGATATCCCTTCACGGTGCAAGTAAAAGGCAGTAAGGCCTTTGACACCGTCTCCCAGAGAAGCTGGCGGCTCACGGCTTAGACAGGTGTACTCTGCGCTGGGTCAAAAACTGGCTGGACGGCCGGGCCCAGAGAGTTGTGGTGAATGGAGTTCAATCCAGTTGGCAGCCAGTCATGAGCCGTGTTCCCCAGGGCTCAGTTTTGGGGCCAGTTCTGTTCAATATCTTTATCACCAGGGAAGTGGTTGAGTCCCCATCCCTGGAAGTATTTAAAAAACGGGTAGATGAGGTGCTTAGGGACATGGTTTAGTGGGCATCGTGTTGTTGGGTTGGCGGTTGGACTCGATGATCTTGGAGGTCTCTTCCAACCTTAACGATTCTATGATTCTATGATTAAAAGTATTCCTCATATTGAGCCGGTTTACTTGTGCTATTATATTGTTTGGATACAAATGTTTATCAGGCAACTACAAAACACCAAGTAACCACAAACACATTAAATTTCAATGGTCAATGAAGTGTATAATACTTTGTTTTGTTATTAGGTAACCAGTGTTAGGTAACTCTTCTGGAGTCCAGTCTAACTCTGTTCAGTGACAGCATTAAGCAGGCTGAGACTCAAAGGAAGTTAGCGGTAAGTGAATAATATCGTGCCTATTATAGCATATAATGTCATGCAGGTATTTTGCTGCAGTCTGCAGCAAGAAGCACACTAGCACCTGTATGATAAGCTGTAGAAATCAATCTTGCATGTTATTTCTAAGAGAGAAATTTCCAAATGGAATATGGCAACTGCTTCTTAAATACGCTCTGCCACCTGGTTACATGACAAAATAGTATTCTCTTGTTACAATGTGAAGAAGGGGGAGGAAAAAAAAACAGAACCCATTTTTATTTCAGCCTGTCCTACGTTTATCCTCAGGGTGTTGTGTGTATACATGTGGTTAACATAAATGTATTTTACAGTTGGTTCTCTCCAAGAATATAAAGACAATTTTTATCAGCTACAAGGATCCAGCTTCCTCTCACATATCTCTAGGACTGAAAATAACCTAATTCTGGGAACAAAGATCTAACTTGTGTTTGGGTTGAGTTGGTTGGTTTTGATTGAGTGACATTGATATAAATGCCTACTTGTTATAATCTAATATAAAGGTACACATGGCAACAGTCAGGGTTTCTAGGTACTTTTACAGTCTCCGGTAAATCAAGAAACTTTGGTCAAAACTTCTACAATGAGTGCAAGTCCCTAAATATTGCATTTTCATGTCAGCTGAAGAAACAGTAATCTTTTGTGTAACTGGTACGCATCCCCAGACTCAGATATATCAGACCTTAAGTTCTAACAAGCGTGAACCCCTATATAAACGCAAATACAAGAAATCTGTAGTTACTGGGTAAGCACAAGTGTAATCATGTTAACTTTCTGTATTTCCTCCTCCTGTGTCTGTAGCTGAGCTGAAGCAGGCAGAGGAAACTGCTGGTAGATCTTAAACTGAAGCTTGATTCAGATGTCAAGCCCTTTATATAAGTAAACGCCAACTACTTCCATCTTGCATAGCATGCCTTAATTTTGGAAGAATTGCTATGCCTACTGTGAAGTATGCTTCAAAATTCTTCTAGAATAGGGATACTGAGCAGCAACAGTGTCGACAGGGCCCACGCGCTGTCAGTACTCCTCCCAGCTCGGCATCAGCCTGAAGGCTGGCTGCGGCCGCCTGCTGCCTCAGGTACCGGGGGGGGGGTTAAGCCCTTCTCAAACTGAGGGTGAACGGGCAGCTCTTCCGGAAACTTTCATAACTTTATTAGTTAGCAAAAGACCGAAGTCGTATGTAACCCCAGT
>NW_008824982.1:7226438-7237244 GCF_000699105.1 Pygoscelis adeliae
GGCGGTGAATACTGTGTCTATTGTGTGTGTGTGTCCCCGCAACCCCCCAAAAAAAAAGAATAAAAGTTGAGACACTCCCCTTCATCCGCTGAGCACAGAGGCGTTGGAGTCGCTGCCGTGTCTGGCTCCTCCCCTGCAAAAGAAGTCTAGGCTATGTGCAGCTTCGGCACCTGGTGATTCTTGCGCTGAGGCCTTCCCCTTCCTCTGGCTTTCATCCAAGATCTGGTGTGCGGAGGGGGCAGGGGGACTCTGCCCCCACCCCAAACGAACATGCATCGGAGCGGAGGCTTGGCTTCCACGAGCCTCTCCTCCAGCAAAACACTGAAGTTGCGTGCGTAGGTGTTTAATAATAGTGAAATTCGAGTTGCTTGCAGGCCTTCTAAGTTTGCACGCTTGTCTGATGAGGGCACAGCGACTTGTGATCTGCATTGTCAGTCACGTCGAAAAAGTACAAAAAGCTCGTGCTTAGTTTCAGATATTTGCAGCAACTTGTTCGTGGTTCTCTCTGGCCACAGCAGCGAGAACTTTTCGTTTTCTGCTTGAGTTTGCATTTGTTTTTCCTTTTTTGTACTGGGAGAGTAAACTCGTTGGTCAGATTAGTTAAGAGATTTGATTTTTCTGTTTTTTGGTGTTTTTTTTAAATTGCCTCCTATTGTAACAATCCTTTAAGTTGGCGTCTGAGACTGGTATTGGTAGTAGCCAGGAAACGGAGGTTGAAGCTGGTTTTGCTGTAACGCTTTGGTGTTTTCACCGTTTTGGAAGTGATGATGAGTGGCTGAACCCACTAAGATATCAAAGGTGCCTGCTGCTGTAGCAAATCTGCTGTTCTTTAGAGATGGCAGATCTTGTGGGGCCTGTCTTGGTTTTTTTACCACACTAAAGGAGGCAGAGTGGTGGTTGCCGCCCCCTTCTCTTTGTTGCTAGCTCTGGTTCTTTGTTCAGCCTAAAGGGGAAAGGAGGCCCCTGTTAGGGATAATTTTGGTGAGGCTGGGTTCTTACTTTTCCTAGGGAAGAGGAATCGCTTTTTGCCTTGTTGAAAGGAAGACTGCGGTGATAGCTTAGAAGCTTTCTCTCTGCAAATGTTTGCATGGTTTGGGTGGGTTTTTTTATCAATATGCTTTTTTTTGCCTTTTTTCTAAATAAAGTCAGGTGGCTATAGTTTACTAGATATCGATATCTTCAGTTTTTCTGTGATCCCTGGATTTTGGTACTTGGTGCTAGTGTCAAACTCCCTTAACAGCCAAAAAGCTATACTAGTGAAGAGGGGGGAGAAACTGGAGGAGGAAGAACTTTTTGAGGTGGCAGGATAATGGCGACTTAAAAGCAGTTGTAGCTCATACCTTGCTTTGAATATGTAGACTAGGATGCATGCAGTTAACAATAATGTAGAGAAAGGAGTATCTGTTGTAAAAATGATTTTAAGAAATGTGTTCTCTGTGGCAGAAATGAACAGCTTCGGAATGTTTTTGATGTCTTATTTTTTTATTGCCAAAGCCAGCAGTTATTTTACACTTCTTTTGGAAATGGAGTTCTTAGAAGAAATTTTAGAGTTAATACCTGCAGTAAATATTTCTAATGCTAATTTGTGGTTCATCTGACAATTCTGAGTATTTTGTAACTGTGTTGTACCAGCAAAGTCTTGAATCAAAGCGAGGGGAGTGTTCGAAGCCTTAAATAACTCAACACCAAAAAAAATACAAAGATACCTCAAGCACACAACTAGGTAGTGGTGTATCTCCAAGCATGTCATAACTGAAGTAAATGAACATTTTTTTTGTCATAATTTTCCCTCCACACATACTTTCACTCTGTTTCTTTAAAAGTATACACTAAAAAGCGTTGAAAAGTACTAGAAGCATATATGTGTCTCTTTCGAGATGCAATAAATTCCTACATGCTTTTCGTGAAGCTCAGTGTGATTGTGTCATCTGAAGTTGCTTTTTTAAATTAGCCTGCCACTTACCAAGTTTTCTCGGAGTGTATTGCTGTTAAAGTTTTGTGATAATTAACAGTTTTAATAGCCTTCACACTGTACCTGGAACCAATGAACTTTGGGTAGAAGAAGCTTGATTTCATTTTCTGCAGTTTGTTTGTCATAGACTGTCAGCCACATCCAATTTGCAGAATTTGCATTGTTTGTGATCGTGTTCACGTCAGGAATTCTGTTTAAATTTGAGCCGGTGTACTATGGGAAGAACTAAAAACGTACCAATTAAGAAACTTCAGTCATTTTATTGGAAATATTTTTAATAAATGCTTCTAGTCTTAATATATATATATGGCCATAGCTCAGCGAAGTCTGTTGCTCATACTGCTCAGAACCATGCTAGATATGAAAGGATATTGCAGCTTTTATCTTAGCCTCTTACCATGTGTCTTCAGGTTGTTGCCATGGTCTGGCAGTGTGTGGCTCAGGTAGTTCAGTGGCCTCTTCCGAAATAGGTATGTGTTGTACAGTTGCCCATAGCAATGAGGGCAGGACCCAGATGGTCTTTCCAATGCTGTGTTCCTGTACAGCAAAGCACAGTTCTAGAGAATCACGCAGCAACTAGCATGGCTACAGTTAATAAGTGTATTTATTCCATGCCAGTGCACTAGCAGTATTGTTTAGATTGCTTGTTGTGCATGATTTAATGTGGGTGTTCCAAAGGCTCTACCTTTGTGAAAAATTTGAGAGATCTGCATCAGAATGTGGTTGGTTCCACCCATAAAGACGAGACTAAACCTGTTGTAATAGGGCAGGATGCTACTATATTCAGACATTGTTTAAGTACATTAGCACTTCTAGTTTAAGTTCATCTTATCTGCAGATGTAAGCTTTAACTGAAGGGTGTTTCATGGAAATTCATCAATGGTTTGTGCAGTGGCTTCCAAGCACAGCGGTGGTGTCCAACCTCTTCTCAGGGCTCAGGAGTCAGAACTTTGCTAGTCGTCTGCTGCCTGCTTGATTTTTAAAAACAGAACAAAAACCCCAACCTTTCAGATGCTAGTGCAGTAATTTTAGGCCTGTTTGAATAGCTGTTTGTTGGATTGATCAGGCATTGGTGATCTTTTTTTACATTCATCTTTACATGAGTTCAGCCGTTACTATTGCAGAAGTCAATCCAAATGTAACTACCGCTATTAAGATTTTTTTTCATGTGGTTGCCATTGTAAGCAGTTAGGTTTCTGCACTTAGTGCGGTTCTGAAATACTTTATGATTTCGTGGTAACCGTACTTAAAATAAGCAGAGATGTGGTCAGTGTACATAATTTATCTGTATCAAAGTTACAAAGTAATGTAACTTACAAGTTACAAAGTATCAAAAAAGATAAGTAAATGTCATATCTTGCCTCTTTGTTCAGGCTATTAGTGTTAAGACTGTTTTATAGTGGGTTAATTTAAAGGTGTTACTTTTCTATATATCTTGGTAACTAGAGAGACCAACGTGCTTTTTGGGGGGAGGGACGTAGCAGCTGTTGTTAGTTGGTTGTGTGTTTGTCAGACATAATTGAAGCTCCTTTAGGGCATGTGTACTCTTGTATTTTTCTATGTGTTAGAATATTTAACATCTGTAGACCTTGCTGAAGTCTCAGATAGAGAAGTGAATGTCTAAAACCTAAGTTCATCAAAGGAATCACGCGGGTTTATTTTTGATAGCTCTCTTCAGAATTTAGGCGAGTAACTTGTATGTATTGATGAGAAGTAATTTTTTTTTTTAATATATTTGAACCCAGAACATGACAGTGTATGTAACAACTTAATGTTCAGGTAGGTCTTCTGGTCATTTGTTGGTATCACATTTTGCATCACGTGGTGAACAGTGCAGGACACTAAACTTGTGTTAGCATTAAATTGGCACTTGATTCGTCTTGTTTTAGTTAAGGACTTAACTTTTCAGAGATTGTTGCTACTTCTCAATGGGAGCCATTTAGCTGATATTTTTACTGGTATAAAACAGTAAATTTCAGTCTTTGAAGCCTTGCTGTGAAAGATTAATAGATTTGCCAACTTTCTGCATATACTCCTTTGCATTTTTTCCCCTCTGCTTCCTCTTTCAGTTATGTTCTTTTCGTTTGCACTTGCCATGTGCACCCGCACTGGCGAGTGATATAAAATATGCTCATAACACTTCTGTATGATTTTTACCTTTGTATTGATAAGTTTAGGATCAAGTACTCATACTATCTGTGATACTAGTCTTGTGTACTTGGCCTGACTGTACTCGTTTCTCATATATATGCATACTCTAGTCAGAGTTAGTCTGGCACTACGTGCAGAGCTTTTTAACTCCATCAGTGGGGGAGGTACATTTTGCTTTTCTCCCCAAAGTACTCCAGTAAGGCTGTGATACACGAAGAAGAGATATAGAGGTTTCAGGATCAGTGGATGAAGTGTTTGTACCAGGAAGGGCACCTTCTCCTTCACTGGGTAAAGGAGAGACTTTTGACACCTTTGCCTTCACCACACGATGATATCTCCAAGATGGGTCCCCTTTGTGTTGTGATGTTGGCTGGAAATCAAGGTACTAATGAAGAAAGAGGAACCTCTTGCATACCTTTTCCTTCCCCACCCCTGATTTTTTTTAATGAGGCTAATGCCAAACCCCTTTTTTGTTGGTGATGGGAAGACCTGTAAGACCTGAAAGATGTAAATGGTATTGCCTGTTGCTGAAGTGTATTATGTTGATATCTATTGTTAGTCATTACTGCTCACCTCTAATATGGAAGGATCAATATGCTTCTGCCAGATACTCACCTACAGATCTTCTATTTGATTAAATAAGCTCCCATTAAGTTTACCAACTTGCCAATTCTTTTAAAAGTTCTCCTTTCTGGTAAAAAATAAAGTGAAAGTTAAAAGGTATGCTTAATTTATGGATTTTTTTTTAAGTGTACACTGCAGTGTATGGTATGTAGAATATGCTTAAGTTTGAATCTGTTTAATTGATTAATAGCAATATATCGAAGGATATGTTGCACGTATATTTGGGAAGCTTGTTAATGGTGTTTTTTTTCTTTTACATAAGGGAAAATAACAGATCTTACATTTTACATAAGATAGAAAATCATTCTTAATTGTCTGCTTCGTTATCCATCAGCATTCTGAGTAAAATGTCAGTGATGAGGACTATACAAGCTGAAGTAGTTAAAATTGAAATTACCTGTTTAAAAAAAAAAGTATGAAATACATACACATTCTTCAAGCCACAAGTGCATTTGGAATGAACTTTTCTCAAAAGCATCATGTTATTGAAAGTCACTATTGCCTTAAAAATTTCAAAATTTTAAGCTCTTACTAGCTTGAAGCTTTGTAAATCTGGGACTTAACAGTAATTTCATAAAACAAAGTAGAGCTAGTAAATGGTTAATTTCCATCTTCCAGTCATTAGTTTCAAAGAGCTGTGATAGATCTTTACCTTACAAATTTGGTGTTTAGGACTGTTTTGTAGACTACTTGGAAATGTTTTTTTGGTGGGAAAGGGGTGTGGTTATACTCTCAATACCTTTTGTTCTTGACCTGCATGTGACCAAAAGTACAGGGTTGCAGTAAGTATCTGCAAGACTCCAGGTCTTAGTAACTGACAAGAAGTGCTAATCTTCCACTTAAGTACCTAAGGTAGGAGTAGGTCCAGGTTATTCAAAGTTCTTAACTTAATGATAACACTTGGTATTTCCGTTGTTGTGGGATGGCTAAGAGCTAGGTGTTGAACAAATGTTTTTCTAGATAACTTCATCTTACGTTAAATTAGGTTATATCTGTTTTCCTAAGTGTCCTTACTCTCCTTGTCACTTTGAAAGCTGGATTTTAGAATACTTTGAGACTTACAATCTTACTGTAATGCTTGCTTTTCTTGGTAGTTGGTGATGCCACTGCAAGCTGACATTTTGCCTTCCTCCTGAACTGGAGCTCATGTTGAAGAGGTGAAAGTAAAGCTGTTTCATAGCAGTGCTGCTTCTTATCGCTGGCTACCAAAAATTGTAAAACAGTATGACATTGTGAAAATAGTATTTCTTTTGTTCCCAGTGGACAAGGCAGAGCATGTTGGAGGATATGAAACAAAAGTAAAAATTTCAAGAAGGTAGAGTTCACTAATTCTACCAGGAAATTTGGTCAAAAAGAAAAGAGGTGCTGTTGTGAAGAGTTGTTATGGAATTCTCCAGCTGAAGGCCACTGACAACTGGACATACCTTTTAGGCATGTCTACATTTCCGGAAACATATGGACCGCTAGTTCTATTTAAAATGGTTTGTGTCTTGGGAATGTCAGTGTTCAAAGTGGAGGCGTGTATGTTCTAACAGTACCCGAGCTGGGGAGAACACTTAACTAGCCCATGACAGCAGCCATTCTTTTCTTGGAAGTTAGTGTCAAATTTGTTATCTCAATTGTGTGTCTAGTCGCTCTCCAATTTGACAGAGATGGGCTAATCTCGATAACAAGGTTCTGTTAAGCTACTGTGTATTCCTAGCAGCAGGTGTCTGGGGAATGTTTGTGCATGTGGTTGCAGCAACGGATCTGAAGCTAACTTCTGGAATGTAACTGCTAGGGTTAGTAGTTAAGGGCAGGCTGAGGTTGGTGTCTTAAAATCAGCTCCTGCAGAATGGTAGGTTTTACTACAGCCTCTGTTGTGGTATAATGTGGCTATGTCATCAGTAGTTTCTGCTCCCCTCTTAATTCCAGTTTTGTTTCCCATTACTTTATTCTCCAGTTCCTGCACACTGTTTTCTTCACTCTTGATTTGAAACCACATCTTGTAGGCATCTTTGCTTCCCCACTACTGTCTGCTTCTAGTAAAGGTGTTAGATTTGGCCTCCTTTTTGCCCTCTGCTTCTGACATACACCTTTTATAGGCAGTTTTTTTCCTCATGGCCTTTTTGAAATAGACAGTAGTCCCTTTATAGGTTTGTGGTGGGGTTTGTTTGTTTGAATCATACTTGCTTTCTTCTGGGAATGATTCTTTTAAGTAGCAATGAAAAGTTATTTTGTGACATGAATAGCTATTCATTTGTGTAATATTGACAGGTGATATCGGAAACTATTACTATGGACAAGGGCATCCAATGAAACCTCATAGGATCCGAATGACACACAACTTGCTGCTAAATTATGGCTTGTACAGAAAAATGGAAATTTATGTGAGTATAAGCAATAGAATGTCCACTGGAGCATTTTAAGTTATTTTTGAAGGCTTCAAGTATTCTCACACAAATAAATGGAGAGAAGTGGAAGTGGAAATAGAAAATACTTAAATAGTGTATCCAGAGCTCTCTTACTTAGAAATGAAGCAGTATTTTATAACTGGTGAGGATTGCAGATTGTTGTGCATGTCTGGAAAAAGTGAGGTAGAGCCCTAGTAGAGACTTTTCACCAGTATCTTTATGATTGGGGGGGTGGAGTTTTGGGGGACATTGGGGTAACTGCACAAAGAATTAATCAAGTTGTATACTAACAGAGTGGTCCTTGCTTTATATAACACACTACTACAATCAGTTTCACTGTTCTCCCTTCAGAGTTGATTAGATTTCTCTTGAGTTGTCTGTTGTAGCCAATTGTTAGCTGATTTTGCAGAGCACTGATTATTTCTATAACTTGTTCTTGTTATCAGCGACCCCACAAAGCTACTGCTGAGGAAATGACCAAGTACCATAGTGATGAATACATCAAATTTCTCCGATCAATAAGGCCTGACAATATGTCTGAGTACAGCAAGCAAATGCAGAGATGTAAGTGTCAACATTAGGCTAAATCTATGTTTATGTGCTTTGATGGTTAGCATTGTTTAAAGCCCAATATTCACCAACACAGAGGTATGAACATGGCCTAATTGTGTGGGTGGGTTGGAGAAATAGTGTAACAAGAGTAACATGTGCCTGCCTTTAGCCTCAGTAATTACGGGACTTTTCTATTAAAAGCAGCCATATTGGCAAAAATGCTCTTTAAGCTCATGCACAGATTAAACTTTAGTTGTGAGCTGTTTGCAAAAGTGTCTTAAAATTTTTTCTAATACAAAATCTTTCTGAAAAAGAATGGCTTTTAGAAGAGTAGAGAAGTAAAAATCAATGTGTGAAAATTTGTTTAAGTCAAGAAAAGGAGTTATTAATTCCTGTTGGAGGGAGATAGTAAAAATTGTACATTATTCACTGCTCACCCTTTCTGTTAATTTATTTCTTTAATTATAGGAAGAGGCTCAAGGTACTGTTAGGAATGCAGTTTGACAGTTATTATATCAATTTAAAAGGCAATATAGTAACCTTTTTATGATGTCTTATTCTCAGCAAATTATTTTTCCAAGTAATTGTGCGTTTCTTTACATGACCTATGTTAATCGGCACTTTTTCAAAAATCTAAAAATGATCTAACTTCTTGTTAACGAGGAGACAAAGCTTCCTGTGGAAACTAAAAAGCGGGGGGGAAAAAAAGATACTTTGGAGTCATTTAGATAAGACGACTTTACATTGTTTTCAGTGTTTAAAATTTAGCCTGACAAAAATGAGGTGGAGTGGGGGACAGTAGTTAAAATGCCGAGTGAACTATGCATTGCATCTGTAAGTGTTATCCATGCGTATAGCAATGCTATTGGAATGGTGTTTTTGAAAAGTAATACATTTCTTACACAGTTAACGTTGGAGAAGATTGTCCTGTATTTGATGGCCTGTTTGAGTTTTGTCAGCTGTCAACTGGAGGCTCTGTTGGTAAGTATAGGTTGTTTGCCAGCTATTTTGTAGCTTTATTACGTTTATGTCAGCAACTTAAAACTTTGATAGTATATTTAGAAGTGAAGCAAATGTAAGGTTTTTTAATAAATAATAATTGTATATCAGTTACTTGACATATCTTGTATTTGGCAGTCTGTATCTCGGTATTGGTAAGAGATCAGGTCTAGGTTCAACTTATTTAAAACATAAGACACTGTTTCATGTAACAGATTTAAAGGTCTTCAAAAGTTTCTGAGTGCATTTCCTTTCATTTTTGTGTGTCTTTTTACAGCTGGGGCGGTAAAATTGAACAGACAACAAACAGACATGGCTGTTAATTGGGCTGGAGGACTTCACCATGCCAAGAAATCGGAGGCATCTGGTTTCTGTTATGTCAATGATATTGTGCTTGCCATCCTTGAGTTACTGAAGTAAGTTTATGATGGGAACAAGATAAAATTAAAGAAAGTGTCAAATTCAAGTATTTAAATGTTTGAAGATATGGATAGTAATTATTATTTCAGTGAGTTTTCATAGCCCATGTTGAACTCGTACAGTTTCAATTAAGAAAACACCCAGCTCTGCCCAGTTTGGCTTCAGCAAGAAGTTTAAACTAAAATACAGGCAAGCTGAAACGATAACTAATAGGAGACAGGTTTAAAACAGATATTTAGAAGTACTTCTTTACACAGAGGATAGTGACCTTCTGGAACTTGCTGCTACAGGAGGCTGAAGGAAGCAGACAGCAACAACAGATTTAAAGATATTAGACATAATCATGGACAAGAGGTCTGTAAAAAATGAATGTTAAAGATCCAAGCAACAATGCACCCTGTAAAACGCTGTATGCTGTAATTCTAGATGGTGGGGAAGTACTAGGGTAGCAGACTTCAGAAAATGGACAGGCTTACATGCTTTCTGTAAACATTAATCTCCTGTTGCTACTCATGGGGACAGAATAGTGGACTAGATGGATCACTGCCCTGACCCCTTAGGGCAGTCATGCTCACAGTCATACACCCATTTGGTTTCTCCATATGCCTGCTTGTTTCCCATCGTTTGAGTCGTTACTAAACCAAACAGGAATATTCAGGGAAGATCATGCACTGAGCTTCCTTGGGTTGTTACATGAATTAATGTGTGAATTCCTGTAACATTCATTAATGTTATGAATAAATAATGAAATAACAGCTGTGCTGCTGTGACTGCAAAATAAAAAATGAGAGGACTAATGAAAAAGTGATCATATAATTAACTTTAAAGCAGTAATACTTCACTAAAATTTCAAATCCTGAGTGTTACTTGTACTGCTTCAGGGGACTGTATCCCTTCTAATAACACATAAATCTCATTTTTTACAAAAAATATTCTAGGTATTTGACTCTTGTGAATGAAGCAGCTGAGTCTGCTGGTGAGGGATGGGGAAAGCAGCTGTAATCTGGAAGTGTATTTTAAAGATGGAAAAAGTTTCTAAAGACTAACAAATAGTTAATATTAACATATTAAGACATTCATTTTAACGTACAGCATGTATTCAGGATGTCTCTGCAGTCTAAGAAAAGTGATATGATTTTCTGTGGTCCAGTCTTGAATTTTTTAGCTTAATATGCATGTGAAGAAAGGAAACCTACGGGTTATGTAACCACAGGAAACTGTCCTGTTCGGTGTCTTGTTAAGCAAAAAACCTTAGCCCACCTGAAATTATGGCTGCTCAGACTCGCTTTCTATAGCACTATGCAAAGCATGATGAAAATGCATCTTCTTATGTTTATAGACTTTGTTCTTTACTGAACAACATGGAATTTAAGGGATACTTACTGTTGTTTCCAGTGCTCTGAGGCTTCAGACAACTGGTTTCTTTATCCATCTCAAATAAACTGATTTGAAACTTGCAGTATTTAAGGAAACACTAAGCAGTAGTGTTTCATGCTAACATGAAACATGCTAACAATTTCATGCTAATAGTAAGTGTGATACACTTGGAAATAAGAATGTGCTTATCTTTACAAGTTGCAGAGGTGAAGAAGAAAAGTCAATGGAAAATAAGTATTTAAATTTATAGAATCATAGAATAGAATCATAGAATGGTTTGGGTTGGAAGGAACCTCTAAAGGTCATCTAGTCCAACCC
>NW_008824982.1:7238521-7261563 GCF_000699105.1 Pygoscelis adeliae
GATGGATAGTGGCTTAGCAACTTCATCTGCCAGTTCCTTCAGGACCTGCGGATGGATCTCATCAGGTCCCGTGGACTTGTGCATGTTCAGGTGCCTTAGATGGTCTCAAACCTAACTTACTCTCTCCCAAAAAAAAAAAAAAAAAATCTATTTTTTGTGGGCTTATGGAATGTGGGTTATTCCTGCTCCTGGCACTATGCTGTTTGAAGCGTGCACTAAGGTGTTTTAGTGCAGACTGTGTTGGTAATTACTGACAAGGCAGAAAGAAATGCCTTGTGAAAGGGGTGAATTCAGCAGATGTGAACAGAAACGCAAAATATAGCTTCTATGGAGTGAGACAACTTGGGGTAAATAGTAAATACATTACATGCTTAAATTACTTACTTTGAAGATAAACTTATTTTCATTATAATTCTAAGACCATACAGTCACTTCAACCAAAATCATCAAAATGATCATAATCTTGGATTTTAGAGTTTGGTTGGGGTTTTTTTGTTAGGTTTTTCCTTGTTAGGTATCAGTATATTATGAACATGACAGATAATGATGATTTCTCATACATGATTTTCTTTCTAGGTATCACCAAAGAGTGTTGTATATTGATATTGATATCCATCATGGTGATGGTGTTGAAGAAGCATTTTATACCACAGATCGTGTCATGACAGTATCATTCCATAAGTATGGTGAATATTTTCCGGGCACAGGGGACCTTAGGGTAAGGTTGAACATGAAATTTCATTAGGTGATAAATTCCCTCTTATTTTCTTCCTTGTAGATACTGTTTTAATACTAGGTTACAATAACTATGTCCAGTAATAATATACAGCAGTAAGTTTTCAGAAAATGTTAGTCTAGAGTGATAGATCTGTTGAAGAACCTTAGGAAAAAAAATAGAGGATAGTGGGGAAGTAAACTATTTACTTCTAGATGAAATCAACACCTTCACTTCTGGATAAATTGGCTGAAATTTTAGTTCAAATATATAATTAGTTCACTCAGATTTTGGAAATGTCTCTAGGAAGACAACGTAGTGTATTTATAATGATTTTCTGTACATTTCAATTCTGCACATACAGCGAAAAGTAGCTGTTTGGAGATCACATGGCTTCAAAACTTACTTCAAATCTTAGAATATCTTTATATCAGAGCTTTAATAGTCACAAAGCTTCAGCTGCAACTTGAATTTACTGTGTTCTATTTGCCTAGTAATACAGTTGGCTTGTTTCTGGAATATTTCTTATGTCATAAAGTGTGTTTTGAGTTCTCATGATGCTCACTGCTGAAGAACTTTAGCATGCCCCACAGACAATTGCGTACTAAGCCTTATAGCTAGCTTGAGGGAGGGAGCATTGGCCTGTGAAGAATTATCATTTAAGCTGTTGTAGAATCTCTGACAAAGCTGAGAATGGAAACCAATTTTCCTGGCCCTTCATATTAATTTTAAGTCAGTTAGTCATTCCTCATGGTAGACTCTTGTCCATGAGAACAGGAAATTGTTCCACTTCACAACTTGAAAGAATATTTCAAGTATTACGGTTAATATATTCCTAGCTCCAAAGTCTTAAATTAAACATCTTTTTATCAGAGGCACTCCCAGGATAAGTCACTCCTCTGGTATTAGCAACTTTGTATGTTAGTTTGTACATACAGTTAGTAATTTTTTTAAGTTATAAACATTTCTAAAAACCTGACCTACAAAAATGCTGTGTTGGGAAGGGATTCACTGTTTTCCTACTACCTTTAAATTGATTCAAGAGATGCAGGTATTTGTGTTTCTGCTAATATTCCTGGAATGTGTTCTCCTCAGTGTGCTGATGATACCCAGAGGACACAGGAGTAAATGAAAGTTGAGCTTTGAATCAGTGGGATGCTAAGCGTTCATTTCAGTGTGGTTGTTGGAGCTGAATGTTATTACGGTTGTTAGATTTTGTTAAACTGCATTCTAAATTGATTTAGGTAGAAATCAGATTAGGCATTGTTTTTATCCATGTGGTTTAACTTGACTGGCCACAAGGTGGTAGTGGTGTTTCAAACAAAAAGCAGCTCAGACCAGGATGTTTATAATGACAAGCTGTTGCTGAATTTGGCTAGAATTTTTTTTTGAAGGGTTAGATATCTTTGCTTTTTAAAAACAGCACTTCCCGTTGACAGAGAAGTTTATGGATTCTTCACCTCACCACACCCAGGACAAAGAATTTAAAGATACACAGTTGAAATAAATAGAAGAATATTGTATGTTATTGGGATTTTTTTAGCACGGTGTCAGTGACAAACAGCACCTCAGGCATAGTAACTTTTATTCTGTGCTGCTAGCTAGTATTTTGAAATGAGCATTGTCTGCATACAGACTTCAGCAGGCTTTATTGCGATTATTACATCCCCATAGGAAAAAAAAACATTAACTTTTCTCTTCTCTCCAGAGCTTGCAAAGCTAATTGAACTAAAGGGAGAACTAATTCTCTGAAAAGTCAGCGTTCCTTCTGGAGACCAATATTGTGCTGCTTACTTCTGCTCAACTTGATCTGCTGTTGCTGGTTATTTACATCAACTTTAACAGCCAAATCTTATCTTTGTTTTTGTCAGTGGGCTCCATTCAAGCTTGTTTCTGTAATTTAGTTAGTTGGTCTAGTTTGCTGATCAGGCTATGCTTATTTGATGCAGGAAAAAAATCATGCATCAGCTGATGATTTTGTGATTGCAGCTCCGTCAGTGTAGCTGAATCTCACGGAGGTTGTCTAGTTCAGCTGCATTCAACCATTTTCTACTGAAGGTATTGTGCATTCTGAACTTCCAGAGTCCTTAGTAAGTTATTTGACTTTCTACACATCTTACATGATAGCACTAATCTTGTTTTACATAGATGTAGATAGCTCAGTTGAGGCTGTAGTGCTATGTAGAGGCCCAGGTTCTGCAAGGAAACGTGATCCGTTGATGAATGGGCAACTACCAGAATGCTATATTTCTTTAGTGTTTATAACCAATGCAAGTATAGGTTACAAAAAACATCCACTGAGTAGCTCAGGCTGGAAAGCAGTTGTCCTGTTTAGTGGGAAATTGTGTGAACATTTGGTTTTGCTATGTTTTAAGATGAGATCAATTTTATGATTTTTTTTTTTTTTTTTAATCTGGAAAGCAAGGCACTATCACCTCAGAAAAATCAGCGTCTGAAAGCCTAGGTGATTCACTTTTTTTTTTTTTTTTTTTTTTTTTTTTTTTTTTTTTTTGCAGACTGAATGCCCTAATACTACATTTAGAATTTTTAGGAGATGGTAACACTAATTCCAGGGTAGATTTTGAGTAGTTGTAGGTGGTTTTCTGTTTGTTTGTTTTTAACACACTGTGTATAGTATCTTTTAGTTGTGGTCTAACCTAATCTCATTAGAATTCCCAAGTTCTGTAGATGTTTGGGGTTCAGTTGCAATTTTTCTTGTTTTTCCTTGTTAGTTGGGTCTCAAGTTCTGAGCAATCATCCTTCCAGTTGGTCTGAGTTTTAGTAAGTGCCTCTACATGGCATTGGAAAGAGGACTGCTGTTTATGGATCTTGCCTGTTCAGGAAGAGGGAAAAGTCCGTGACTATTTCAATAGCTAGTGTTGAGAAGTTTAGTATTGGTATTGCTGGGCCATCCTACTGATGATGTGTAGCTTTTCAGGGATGCTGGACCTGAAGTGTGCTCTCGCTGCAGAGCTGCTGTCTGACAACAGTTTACAGCCAAACTGAACAGGTTAAATGTTACTGTCTTCCCCATTGTAGCTTTATTAGTGGCAGAGAACTGCTCTGTAAACTGGATCAGTTTCTGTCTGTCTTGGTGATGAGCTAAAGCAAAGAAATGGGAATGTGTGGCAAGCAGGGATTTTTAAGTTTTGAGCTGATCATCAAAACAGAAATGGATGGATTCAGAGTTTAACAACTTGATTTTTTTTGCAAAGAGATTTTTCTTTTAATACGTATGTTGTCCAGGAAACCTGGTAAGATAGACTACTACAGTTCCTGCCTTGTCACCTGATAGAACTGAGAATAATCTGCAAGTTGATTTTTTTGTTTAAAAAGTCTCAATTTCTTTAAGGGTTACCTATAAGCAGCCTCCGTTTGATATTTCTTCTCTCCCTTTTGCTGCAGCTAGTTCTTCATCCTATGTTCGGAGCAAAGAATACGGGTTTTAAAAACCTTCTTAAATCCAAATCTGTACGGCACCAAAAACATGCGTATCACCTTGCTCTTCTCAGGTTTCTTGCTTGTTTTTGCTCAACTATTTTTACCGGGCTAAACTGATCAGTTATGTTTTGTCTTAAATCTTTGAATTAAAAAAAATCAAGTGTACTTACTGCAAATTTAGTCTTGGTGTACAATTCCTACATGCCAAAATGATTTTATGGGAGAATGGGAATCAAGTAAGGTACTTCTCTTTTCCCCTCGCAGATGTGAATAATGGTACAGAATAGCTCAGCAGACTTGTGTAGACTTTTTTCCATTATACCATCATGTGCTTCTATGTTTGTAATAAAGCATTTGTCATCTTTGCTCTTAGGACATTGGTGCTGGAAAAGGCAAATACTATGCTGTCAACTTTCCAATGAGGGATGGTATAGATGATGAATCGTATGGACAGATATTCAAACCAGTAAGTACTTTTTTTTTTTTAAGCTCTCTGGAAAGATAATGGTTTCATTTTGTGGATTTATTTTTGTGATGTGAATTAACAACTTGCTGTTTTATATTGATTATAGATTATATCCAAAGTAATGGAGATGTACCAGCCCAGTGCTGTGGTATTACAGTGTGGAGCGGATTCACTGTCTGGTGACAGGCTGGGATGCTTTAATCTTACTGTTAAAGGTAAGCATAAAAGTATGTGTTTGTTGTCTGTAACTTTATTTAATAGAAACCTCTATCCTTCATGCTATTTTTCAAGACACTTGCATGATGAGGACTGGAGTCACAAAGATTTTGTTCATTACTATGATTAATCACCTCTTTCTTTGCTATACAGGGATGGCCAAAAGAAACCCAGAAGTTGCCTCTTTCTTTCTGTCCATCTAAAAAAGTTAAGCAGCTTGGTTTTCCATGTTCTTCCTAGCCACTCAAGTGATTCCCTTTCTTCTATGCACAGGCTTTCTGTAGCTTTAAAGCAATGTTCTGGATTGACAGGATGACACAGTCATCCTACTGCAACACTTACTATGATGGGCAAATAACAAAACTAGTTGTTCACTTAGTGAACAGATACTGAACACCAAACACCTTGTTGGGCATAAAGTAGGTATTACTGAAATGAGAATACTCACTGCATTGTTAAATTTATAGTGGTGTTTGTTATACTGAGCCTTAGGTTAACATTCATTTTTATTAACTTTTATAGAATTAATTTATTTTAGTACTACTTACATTTCTACCCAAAAGCGTGATTCTCAAAATTGGGATGAGATTAATTTAGCAAACCTTATTATATTATTAGCATATTATATTATTGTTATATTATTAATTTATTTATTTAAGTGATAAATGTTAAATGTATGTTGAACTTTTGCTAAGCCTCGAATCCAGCCTGTTTGAATCATTCATTTTCTGGGTTTTCTTGTTTTCTTAATGAGGCAATTAGAGTTTTGTAGGCAACAAAATGCAGTATAGTATCTGTCAGGTCTGCAGTGTTTCAGGGTTCTTTTCTTGATTTGCACCAGGTGGCAAAGCTACTTCAGTTGCCCATACAGCTCAGATTTTTTTCCATCTTACATATCTTGGAAATCAAGAGAGCTGCTGCCTCCTACAGATGCCTTTCAGTATGCTGTATCTCCCTGGAGTGTGTACTGTCTTGGCACCAGTTCGCTCTGTAAGCAAGACTTAGCAACCTCTAATACAGGTTCAAATTTAGAAGTAGAAAGGACCGAGTACTGATTTGCTGCTTTCCCTTTTTCCCCCTTTGCATTTGACTGAGGAATTGTCCCTAGATTTGTCACTGTGTATTGACATCAGTTACAAAAAGACAAAACACTAAACATCCTAAGAGCATTTCAGAACAGCAGCAATAGGCTGTCATGCAAAGTCTCTGAAGACTGGGGTGGATAATGTTTGATGTATCTTGTACATTTCTTATCTGTAGATCTTGATTACTTGTGAGGTTGTGCTTAGCTTTTGGGGGAGACAGTTCTGTTTTACGCAAATGAATTCAGTTCTCACTTGATAAGCGTGACTGCATATGTCTGATTAAATAGTTCATTGTATATTTTTCTGTTTAATAGATATTTGGTATATATTGTAAATTCTTTTTGTGTTTGACAGGTCATGCTAAATGTGTGGAAGTTGTAAAGACTTTTAACTTGCCATTGCTGATGTTAGGAGGAGGAGGATATACTATTCGTAATGTTGCTCGATGCTGGACATATGAAACTGCTGTTGCCTTAGATTGTGAAATTCCTAATGGTAAATATTAATACCCAAATTAATATTTTATTAAGAAATAATCACGGGAGGATTTAAGTGAACAGAGAGCAAATATTTCTATAGCTAACTGTAATGCATCAGTTTATTCTAAACTATGTAGAAAGCTATTGTTAGGATTTAGCCAATAAACTTTCAGTAGCTTATGCACTAAATGAACTTACGTATTTGGGGCTTTTTTTATGCTTTAGCAAAAGCTTTAAATGATTGGATCATTTTTGGAAAATTCAAAACATGTAAAACTTACTGAACCTTACTTGTAACTTTTTAATATGAATGTCATCGGTATGATAGAATATATACTGCGTTTTGATTGTAACAGCGTAGACCTGTGTTAAGTTGGGCACCACGGACATGGTATTCACAAGAAACTAATGAGGAGTATGCAAGTGTCCGTTTTCTGTAGAAAAACATAACTGTTTTTTTATTGTATCTGTGACTTAAAAGTAACTGTGAAAGTATGTTGACTTCTACTCTTCCATTTAACTCAATTTTGACTATACAAGCTATCTTAAAAAAATTTAACATAAAAAAAAGCAATAGTAGACTTCTTTCAAATAGTTGAATAGTGAAGTAATTTCTCGTAGGAAGATCCCCAAAGATCCTGCACTCCCTTTACTTCTGGCCAAATATACTTCTGGACATGGTCTCTGGAATGCCTTTTTATAAAATTGGTATTTGGACTGGTTTGTTGCACATCAGTCATTGGCAGTTTTCACGTTGGACTGCAACTTTTGCTGATAACCTTTTGCTATTCATGTATCTCCTGATGGATTCATAGTGTTTCTGTCTGACTTCAGTGGAATGCTGCTGTCAGTGAGAAAAGAACATTTGGACAGTACCTTTCAAGATGTCTATTTTCCATCTTGCATATCAATATATATATTCATTGTCAGCTAAAGCTTTTGAACAGACAGTAGTATTTCCTTACCTTGGGACTTTTTTTCCATTAGCATGTCCCATTCAATGGATATATATGCAGTTTTTTGGATTTTTTTTAACGTTCCTCTCAACTTCGTGGGTCCCTGTCATCTTTAATCTGTTCTGAGAAAGAACAGTGCATTTCTAAATGTTGCAACAACAAGTTAATCTTCCTGTCTCCTTTCTATCCACCTAATAAGATTGCTTATCCTGTAATAATCCATAAATGAAGGAAGAAAACACAGGGTTAGATTAGAAGTGGATTTCAGTGTCTTATTTCTTAAGGGTTCTAGGTTTTTTAAATTTCTGTTACTTTATCTGGGAAGGTACAGTCATATTCAATATAAAATACTGCCATTTTCCTGGATATGAAGTTTTCATTGACTTCATTTTGGGGATTAGATGTTCCGGTCAGGGGACCATTATCTGTGAAAATACAAAAAGCGGGGGGAGGGAGGGAACGGACAGACATGGGTGTCACTGAACCACTGTACAGTGTGTACCATGGATATTGAACTAGCTGTGATCTTTAGCCTAATAATACTTATTACGTTTTACTGAAGGAATTTTTTGAATGGCTCACTTAAACCTTTCAAACTAGACTAACTTTGAAAACGGCTATGAGAAATCATCAGTTGATCTTCTCTCTTCTGCAGAAGTAGCGTTTTTAATTATTTTATCAAATTGGTTGCTTACGTTGTTCCAGTATGTTTTAACATGATCACAGTAAAACTTTCTCTTGCTTTTTGTATTTTGCCAACAAATGTAAGTTCACTTATTGAATACTTTAGAGGAAAAACACTGAACAGTTCAGGCAGTACTTAGTTATTATTGTTTACCTGAATGCTTCAGGTTTGGTAGTTCTCTAACTAAAATCCTGTCAAAACTACTGTTGTATTTAAAATGTTTAAAATCTTTTTTAGGTCACAAAGTTGTCTTTTATGTTTTGGTTTATAGAGTTGCCATACAATGACTACTTTGAGTATTTCGGACCAGACTTCAAGCTTCATATTAGTCCTTCGAATATGACTAATCAGAATACACCAGAATATATGGAGAAGATCAAGTAAGTAGTGATTACCTTATCTATCAAGTAGGTCATGTGGATCACATTTCTCCAGAGATTTAATTGTTAGGCAGTTTTGAAAACTGTATGCCTTTCTCTGTTACACACTAAAAGTAAATATTGAATAGATTGACACATTTTTCATTTCTGTCAGAAGAGGTACTTTTTAAAATTCTGTTCCTACAACAGTATGTATGCTTATGAAGTCCTGTGACTATAAATATGAAAATTTAAGACCCAGCTTGGATTTTTACTTTTTCCAGCAACTAAAGAGATGACTGTTTTACTTGGCTTCCCATTCTAATTTTGTAGAAAGCTTATCCTGTCAGGAAAGAAGCTGGTACGCTGCGTTGATTGGGATTTCTAATTCTCAGTTCTGTGTCTAAACGCGAACCGAGATTGTCATTCTTTGTAGCTGTCAGCTGTGAAAATAAAAAGTCACATGTGAGCTCGGACATCCAAAACTGTGGAAAGATAGTGATATGTGTGCAGGCAATTGAGTGACTGTGGTTTGACAAATCCACGAGCTTTGAGAAGCGCTCATTGCCAAGGTATAGTGGGTATGTATTTTTAGCCTGTGCTGCTTCTGATACTTAGTTTATTCCTGCTCACATCCTGAAGGTTTGATTGTAAACAAATATTTTACTTCAGGGCTGGAGTAATGCGTACATACAATCAATTCTGTACTCAGCTGATAAGAGGTAATTGGCTAGCCTGAAGTACTCTTTGCTTACTGAGGCTTGTCCCTGCGCGGGGTTTAAAAGAATAAACCCCCACCCCTGCCCCAACTTTAACAGGCTGTTAACAGTGCACAGGAATTCTTTTGGTTACTAAAAATAGCTGAATAAAGATGTGAAACTAGCCGTATAAGTTTGCCAGTACTGCTATAACCTGTAAAATTGTCAAATTGCAAAATTCATCAAAGCAGATAAAATACTAATTTTAGAAGTGGTTGGTGTGGTGTATAGGCTGTGATTGGTGTTCATAACACAAACATATAAATCACAATCAAATGAAAGGGTTTTAGTTTTTAATAATGTGTAAGGGGGAGAAAACCCACCTATTTTTCACTGATGTAATTCTACAAAATTTCTCTGTAGTAGTAGTGCTCCAGCTGGTGATCCGCCAGGCTGCTTGCTGTATATTGTGTATTGTTGAACTTTCGTGGTGCGAGCAGGCCGCAAAACTTGCTTGGTCTTTAAGAGATCACACTGGGCACGGATTGTGTATGTTCTGTCAGCAGAGATGCAATCTCACATCCTCTACTAGCACCCACAAGAAGAGCAATGACCCATCATTTCAGAGAATCCTCCTTCAGTTAGTTGTATGCTTTCACAGAGACCTAACTTTAGGGGACTCCCTGGGTTGGCGAAGCTGGTTTGCCAGGTCACGTGATTTGAACAGAGGCAGAGACTGTAAGGATTCCAAAAAAGCACTGGTTGCCATTTAGCTCTTCAAATGGGGCAGAAGGATACTGAGATAGTTGTTATAAGTGCTAATATTTGACGCTTGCCACTCCTTTCTACTTGGACTTCTTTGGAACAATAGTTTTAAGTCCCAAGAGAAGTCCAGTGTCCTTCCTCTTCCTGCATGTGGTGCTTTGGAATGTGGGGTCCATCGCATCAGGTTGCTTAGACAGGAGAGAACTTCTCTGTGTTCTCCCTGAAACAGCCAGTAAGGAATCTTACCCAGATGGATCGCTTTTGACCCTGAAGTCATTGCCGCACACAGTGTGGAAGTCTTCATGCTTTAAGTGTCTGTCTTTCTTTCTAAGAAACTAGAGGATATTTTATTATCCTACTTGATACTCTAGCTTATTATAAACAGAGTAATACTGTCACTCAGTTCAGCCCAAGTGGGCAGTAGTTGTGCTGACCCTGTGGGGAACTGAAGACTGAAGTTGATTGAAGTAGGTGTTTAAAAAGTTCAAAGAAAACGATGTTCAAGTACGCTGTGGATACTAATGATCTGTTAGGGGTGGAGAGCTTTCTGAACTTGGCATGCTTTTTTTTTTTAATGAAACAATGACTCTAAAGCAAAGCAGGTTAACTTTGAAAGCAGAGTTTTCAGAATTATATACAAAATCCAAGGAAATGCTACTTCTGTGTAGTAATAACTCTCCTTGTCTGTTACTTGCAGGCAACGCTTATTTGAAAACTTGCGCATGTTACCTCATGCACCTGGTGTACAGATGCAGGCCATTCCTGAAGATGCTGTTCATGAAGATAGTGGAGATGAGGATGGAGAAGATCCAGACAAACGCATTTCTAGTAAGAAATATCTTTTCATGATAGAGCATGTCCAGGTAGAGTCTTTTTAGATTTAATTGTTCAGAACCTTATTCCTAGTAGTGCAGTACTGGAAGATTGGCAGTTCTGTTTCCTGAGTAAAAAATCTTGCCACTGATCTGCCAGTTCTGCTGTTCTTAAGGTGGCATCTCTGCAGAAATCTGAACCTGTTAAAGGGGTCTAAAGAAGTGCTGAAAGAATATGGGTTTTTGCATCTTATGAAACAGTCTGGCTAGTTCAAATCTAAAATAGATGCTTCAGAAGTCTCAATGAATTGTAACTAAAGGAATATGGGACTTAGCTTCTGTCTTGCTATTCACAAAAAAAACCTGTTCCCCATTGATGTAAAATGAGATACTGTATTTTCAAAAAAATACTTTTATTTGGGTTTTTCTGTTGTTGTGAGAGAGGTTTTCCATACTTGCAATACTGCCCTTCACTTTATTACCTTCGTATGGACAATGAGTTGTTCTTCAGCTATAGCTAAGTTTCCTGCTACATTTAACCTTTTTTGATGGTGATTGGAGTAATTCTATAACCTCTTACTGGTGCACTGTCCATTTTCTGAACTGCTGAAACCATAATGTTTTCTCCTGTGATTTAGTTTCCAGTATTTGAAATTCATTTGATACATGTTAAAATACTCCCACCCTCCCCCTCTGTCCCTGTAAAGCTGTTTTCGGAAGTCGTGAGAGTCCCAGAGTATCTTGAAAGATAGTATTTTTAGCCATAATTTAGTTCATCAGTATTAAATGATTATAGTATATTACTACTCATTCTTAATTTGATAGTTCTTTGTTATTAGACCTATTGTAGTTGACTTTATGCTCAATTAATTTCATAACTCTAAATCCTAGTTCGAGCGTCTGATAAGCGCATAGCCTGTGATGAAGAATTTTCGGATTCTGAGGATGAAGGGGAAGGCGGACGACGAAATGTTGCAGATCATAAGAAAGGAGCCAAGAAAGCCAGGATAGAGGAAGACAAAAAAGAGACGGAGGACAAAAAAGCAGGTAGGGCTCTGGTGTGATTTCATTCTATATTTTGGAGCTGCAAATGTCAGTTCTGCCAGGAAAAAGATGCGTTTTCTATTAACAGTTAATTAGCTGTTGAGATGATGATTTATTCTTTCCATCATATTTAAAGCATCTATTTTAAATTAATCAGTTTCAAGATACAGCTATTCACGCTAGAATAGTATTTTCAGCCAAGGGTTATTGTTGCTTCCCCACAAGCTTGAAATCTGAGAGCCAGGGATTTGTATAGCTTAATGAAAACGGGGATAAAAAAGGCTCTTGCTTTAAATACGTTAGACGACGAGTTTGTTCCTGTTTGGTTTTTTGTGGGGTGAGCCAGCTAGTTTTCTCTGAAACAGAAGTTGGATAGGGTTCTGGGGTAAGTGTAATTCCAAGGGCTCTTGACTTGTGCAAGAACAGACTACGTCTTAGGGCTACAAGACTACCACATGGAGCTCAGGGGAGATCCAGGTCTCATTACTGCATACCATCGTTACGGCCAGTCAAGAGAGGCTTGCCTTGAGGTATTTTGAATCACTTGGCATTGTGCCCATGTCACTCCTTTGGATGGATGCATTTAACACTGTATGTTAATATGTAACCAGTGACTTCTTTTAAAAGCTAGTTCCCTCTGGCTAGGAGTATGTACAAAAAATAATAACTCGGTCATGCTTTTTTCTTCTGAGGTCTTTCAAGGTTTTCTTGCATCTTTTGGTATATTTAAAATCTTGTTATTTTTCAGATGTTAAGGAGGAGGATAAATCCAAGGACAGCAGTGGTGAAAAGACAGATGCCAAAGGGTAAACCCTAATTAAGTAATAATGAATGTCACCTTTTTGAAGAGCGTTTATTAATTTAAAATACTATAAATGTTGATTTCTGTAGAGATCACTTTCAATTCCTCATAATACTAAATATTTCAGACTCATGACGGTAGTAATTCAAAATTGCATTTCTAAAACAGTTAATTGAAAAAATGAAACAACTTAACAATTTTATTTTTGCCTTTCTACAGAGCAAAATCAGAACAGCTCAGCAATCCTTGAACAAAAGATAGCCTCTCATCAGTTGCAGAACATAATACTAGCATTGGAGAATACCTAAAAGAAGAAGTTTTCGTATTGAGAGAGACTGCTGATTTCATTTTGTACTATTTGGCATGGACCGTATTTATTTTCAAACGGCTTTGTTCTGGTTTTTGGCAAGTTGTATTGTGAGTTTTCTAATTATGAGGCAGAAATTCCTTTCTTCACCATGCTTTATGTAATAGTATTTAAAAATGGATGTGAGTTATTATGTTAAATGTCTAAACTGATCTATTAAAGTAATTTGCCTTTCCTGAGCTGATTTTACCTTTTTTGTAATTTTATCTTTATTAAAAAAAAAAAATTGTACTTGGTTGTCTTTTGTCCATCATTGAACCACAAAGAGGAAAAACTCCATATAAATGAAGCAGACTTACATTTATCTGTGAGTAGCCAGTGGATTTAAATGGACGGCTGGCGAACGCACAAGTTGAGCTGTGGTGCTTTCATCGACTCCACACGTTTCAGTGGCTTCTGCATGGGGTGCAAACAGATGTACTGGAATACGAGTACGTGAGATTCGAACAGGCTGAATAAATGGGTGAAGAGATGTTGGAATAAGGTGGTTGTATGAACTTGCGTTTTAATGTAAAGGTTTAAAACTCTGCAGTCACATGCCTTCTACTGTCCAACAACCTCTTCCACCATCAGAATCTACCCAAAAGACTGATTCATTTGCTGTTCGTGAAATTTATGGTCGTCTTTCACTTCCTATCTTGCAAGCTTTGAGAGTTTGGATTTCATTTATAACCCATTCTGATTTTTTACAACTATGAGCAACACAAAACTTTGTCCCCCTTAAAAAGAAAGGTTTTTATTGCCTTTCTTCTTGATTCGCTAGTTAGTTCTGGTGCCTGAATTGAAACAGAGACCTGAGTGTGCACATTTTTTTTTCTTTCTCAATCTACAACAGTTGTCTTGTAGATTGATGTTTAATGAAATGCACAAACTTTGGTATCAAGATTTCAGAGCGGTGAGCACAAAAGTTTGCAGAACTGCATTGCTACCCAGTCTTTCTTTCCTTTTTTAATAAAAATCTTACTTTTTTTTTTAACCTATTCTCTCTTTTCCATAAAATTCTGGGATTGTTATCTATGGCCTAGTTGACTCATTCGTTTTAAAATTCCAATGCACTGCAACTAGGACTACTGGAGTATGTAGGAGGAGAAGAGTTTCGTTTTCTTAATGCCTTTTTAGTGTGTATATATGTTTGGGTTTAGTTTTTTTCTTAAACCTTACTTTAATCTTCCTGAATGTTTCATCTTGAAGTCTTCTCTGACACTTGGACTCTTGAGTAAACTTAAGGATTAGACACTTAAAGGTGCAGGGAGAGATATAGTGGGATTTTTCAACACCTGTGTACTAGTGCTGTGTTCTTCCTTCCTTCCTTCCAGGAAAGTACCCGTAAAGACTCCCATTTGTCTGACTCTATTGAAAAAGCAGATATAATTTTTTTGCTGCAGTTCAGTCGAGCTGACCAGTGCTTCCCTAACCAACATTTGCATAATAATCTTCATAGTAAATTTGCCCAGTAATTTAAACGCTATGCTAACCTGTTCCTTCGTAAGGCTACAGGAAAGCCTTACGATTCAGTTTTACAAAGAGTAGTGTGAACTCTTAATTGTCTGCTTCAAGTCTTTGATGGATTGTTACCTTTTTGACTGAAGTTTAGCAAGAAGATAGCAATTCTCTGTGGTTTAAGATGCTGTTAATTTTAAATAGTTTGTGGATTAATTGCTGGTTCTGTTGGGAATGAAGACTAAGTATGTGGTTAGAATTAGTGGACTGAAATACAGTATTTAGGGGAATAAAATAGTTTGGGTTTTTTTATGTGAATTTAGACTGTTGCCATCAGTAGACTCTTTAACATGTCAGTGTGTTTTTGCTAGACTGAGAACCTCTTTGCTCCAGTATTGCCCATGTGGTGAAGCATTGCTTTTCTGTTTTATTTGAGGTGGGGATAGTTAAGGTACACGTGTTCTAGGGCCATGCCCTGGCCAAATGGTCCGTTTGCTTTCCTCTAGTCTCATGTTACCTCTCCAGGATTGGATCAGGTTTTTTTTTTTTTTTAAGAAAAAAGCAAGAAAGCTGTTTTCACTTAATATTTCCAACAACAGCAGGCAGCCTCTGTGTGCTGTAAAAGGGTCTTGGTCTGCAGCTGACTTCTCTGAGGATGGGGGAAGAGTATTTGGGGAGGAGTGCTGTGAAAATTAACTTGTTTGAGCTTTCGGTAGGTTATACATGTTCTCTGGACACCTCTTAGAGCATCTGGATCTTTGGAGATGCTCTTTTTAACCTGAAGAGGTTTGGGAGGACTTGCTGCATTTTTCTGTTCTTGGTTGAGCCCTGGATTTGGAGACAACATCTGGGAGCAGGTGTGCAGTCTCCCACGTGGATCCAATACCTGCCAGCTCTCTAGGGCAAGGAGGATAAAAGTTGGATTTGGGCAAGTGGTAGAAAGGCTGTAGGATCGTGCCAAGAGGGTGGGAAGAGGTCAGAGACACCGTAAGCGTCCACCGGTATCCATAAGGCGTTTGGCACTCTACATTTTGTTACAGAAGTTTTGACTTTCTAGAACTGAAGGTAACATATATGTCTATACTCGCAGTGATGGACATCTTAGTATATTTTTTTAAAGTTGTTATATACCTTGCTCACGTCTGTTACAGAGTTCTTGTTCAAGTAACCTGTCATCTCTTCTAGCATCACAAGTAGATCAAGAACTATTTATTCTTCATTAGCTGGATTTCCTGGATACAGGTATCAAAAAGATCCAAGCTTGTGACTTTGGCTCACTTCAGCACAAAGCAGTAAAACGTAGTGACTTTAGTATGCAAATGAAATCCAAGAATATGTATAAGTGATACTAAACCCTCAACTCGCTCAAGATAAGCAAAAAGGTTAACCTTTTTGCCTCGCTCTCAATCATTTATTGAAAATGACGATGCTATTCATATCCTGCTGAGGATTGATGAATATCTCTTCTATTATTGAAGGGAGGTGTAATATATAACTTTGTCTGTGTGTAGCCTCACTGTTTAAGCAACTTTACCTTGAATTAACCATGCAAGTTCTCTGGACACAATAATTTTGTTTTTATTTTTATTTTGTAATAGGTTTTTCCCCCTCTTAAGCTGTTGTTCGCACTTCTACAGCTTGCGCAGACTTATGCCGCAAGACTTGGCTATCTCTAGTGCCTCACGTAACATTACTTTATGCTTAGTGTTTATGTCCGGAGGAGGGAAGGTTCCTTCCCTCGTCCTTAAAGAACTGATCCATATTTCAAGCATAACTTGCTTGTAGCTTTACCTATCCAAGAAAAGATTTTTGCTTATTCCAAACACTGACAGTTGCCATCCAATTTTTAAAACCCTGAAAGCTAAGAATAACAATAGATTTTTTTTTTAATGTTCATGCTGGCTATCAACGCTGAAGGGTTTTTTATTAATTTTTTTCTAATATGTCATTTATTACTACCATCTCCATTCTTTCATGAAGGACCTTGTAAAACATCTGATATTGTTGTCACTTCATAAGGAGTTTCTGAATGTTTTGTCTTGGGAAAAGCGCAGGATACTCAAGAGTATTTCCAAACTGCATTGTTCAGATATTTTGCAGGCTGGATTTTGGTGTAAACAACTATTTCCTGCTCAGGTAGGAATACGAGATGTTCCTATTTCAAGAGCTACAGTACCTGTACTGAGACGTTCTTTGAAACGCTGTAGGTCTGCGTACAGACTGGAGGCAGATTTTTGTATTGTCAATTTCTTTGTTTAACAGGAATATAAATATGAATGCATATCAACAGCTGTTCCTTAGCTCGGGGAGAGGAGGGAGAAGGATCAGGATTTTTTGATGTTTTGGGTTTTTTTTTTTAATTTGGATTCCTTCTTCAGTCCTGTTCCCCAAGTGACTATGCAATGTTTGGCTGGTCTTCCAGGGAGGACAAGAAGTAACCAGAGAGGAGTACCAGCCGTTTTAGCAGAAGAGCTAATTCAAAATGGACTTCAAGTTGTGGCCAAAAACTTGAATTTATAACATGGTTTTCATTTATGTATTTGCAAGCCCCACTGAAAATACATTTCATGTACTTGCAGCTTCCCATTCTTACAGTAAGTAGCGTTTTGGGAACATAAGTTTGTGTGTGGGGAGGAAAAAAAAAATCTGAAAGGGAATTCAGAGTCCAGAATTTCTTTTGCCCAGAGCCTAGAATTGACTACTTCTGTTCACATATATGCTAGTGGTTTAAGATGGACAATGTGGCTGCTCTTCGCCAAATTTTCAGTGGGATTTAGAAATCCGTAAATTGAACCATATTAGAAAGGATTATTATATATGGTTAATAGATGTTGCAAAGATACAGTCTGTAAGATACTATTCAGAACATGGTAGCAGAAATAGTACATATTATCAATACAGTTAGCAACCATGGGGTGTTTTTTTAAAGAATGTAATAATTTGTAATAATTACCTATTTGTGAGGTGAAGACAGCAAAAATGGAGACTCTGTGACCATATTTGGTCATATTATAATTCACTCCAAATGACTGCAAGTTAACTTCAATAAATAAAATTGTAAATGCAAATGTACACATCTGTTCTTGGGTACGGTTGAAGCACAGGCAGGAATTTGCAGAGGGAGGGGATTAGGTAAACTACAGCCGTCACCCTTATTCCCTCTGCTGCTGTTTCCTCAGCACCACCAAATGCGCTACGTTATTTGTTCCCCATCCCATGGCAAGAGAGTAGCTGCAATCTCTT
Organism: Pygoscelis adeliae; assembly: GCF_000699105.1. Classification (NCBI taxonomy): domain Eukaryota; kingdom Metazoa; phylum Chordata; class Aves; order Sphenisciformes; family Spheniscidae; genus Pygoscelis; species Pygoscelis adeliae. Next base: position 7,256,095 of record NW_008824982.1, read on the forward strand.
CTCCCTCTATGGCTGTATCTTGATTTGACCAGCTCTCTTTTAGTCTTTTTTAAGTGAGATAGTTTTACACCTGAAAACGGTTCTTTAGCTCACTAAAACTATGAATGGATGCAGCCATTTGAAAAGGTTGTCTTCTAAGTGATAGTTTTGTTACTTTTTTTGCTAGTAAAAGAATCTTTCAAATTCTTTACCTTTTTTCCTGGCTCACTTGTGTCATTCTGTTTAGTCGTATCACCTCTGTAAGAGTACATGCAAAGGGAACAGGGAATTATATGAGCTTATTTAAAAAGACGTTATATACCACAGTCAGCAGTAAATTTAGTGAAGTGTTTAATGCTTTTCAACTTACCGTAGAGAATACAGTATCTTTTTGAAATGGCATTTGTTGTAAATAGAATAACCTGGCAAAACTAGCTACTGAAGCTGGATAGCAGCAGGCAGAAATAAAGAATAACTTCCTAGGTTCGAAACTTGTATTAATAATAGTCTAGGCCTAATGTTTTCCATGATCATGCTGCCAGAAGAAGGAGGGAAAAAAAAAAGAAAGAAAAAAGCTGTGGGCAAGCTTTAAGTAATTCCATGTTGCAGTTGCCAAACCAGCTCCACATGGATAATGCATATGCTGAATTGCTCTTTGTTTTTTAAATCTATTTTAAAAACTTTCTTTATGTGATGCTGCTTTTAACAATATTTGATTCCATAAAATGCCCCAGAGACTTAGCTGGTGGAGGAAAAAATTCTATATCATTGCAGATTGTATCATGCTGCTGTATTAAGCCTAGAACAAAATTGACTCAATATTTTAAAAGCAGTTACTCTTTCAGGCTAGCAAGCAATTGAAGACAGACAAATCAGCAGAAGTGAAGGGAAGATCAGAGCGAGCCAGAAGGGTTATGAGTCAGAAAACCACGCTGTTGCGTGGCTGACTGAGACCCCATTTGGTCAGAAAGGTTTTTAAACACAATAGCAACATTCTTTTAAAGTTTCTACTTAGTACCTTTCTGCGGAGACCAAAATTATGAGGGTGATTTCTGACAGCTCAGATTGGAAGAAAGACTTAAACACCACGGATTTTTAAATGGAATCTTTTTTTGTGCTAACAGTCTTCACACTAACCTTTTCATTATGTGAATGAATGGGGCATGCTTCCCTACTTGCATCACTGTGCAGGGTTTTTTGGTTGTTTCCCTTCCCTCCGGTTTTTTTTTCCCTATTTTTTGGCAGTGTGTTTTCATTCCATGGTCAGTGAGTGGTAACATACTAAAGGAATCTGTGAATAGACAGTGCTGCTGTAACTGCAGATACATATGTTACCAGTCTAAAAAATTGCGCTATGCACGTTGAACATCAAAAACCTTAGACACTCTCCTTTTTTAAAAAAAAAAAAAAAGAAAAAAGCTGGATATTGCTAGAATTGCCCTGCAGAATCTTATATGCTTCTTCTGTCTAAAGGGAAACATTAAGACCAGTAAAGTTGGCACATTCTCATCAGACCAGGGGTTGGTCTAAACCATTGGCAGCACAGGAATGAAACGTAAATGCCTGTTCCCTCTACCCACAACCAGCAGGAGCCCGTGACTCCGTGTGCGCACAGAGCATGAGAAAAACAGTGCCTTGGTCACTGGTGCTGAGACCACAGCTTTGTGTTGTGCAGAAGTAAGGACTTGTGCTGTACACGTTCAATGTATGGGATGAGAAAGAAGCACCATTACAAGGCCGTGCTGCTCTGCAAACGCTAGTGAAGGTCTCTTGGATGTGGTACCTTTAAAAAAGCTTGCTCAGCTTTCAGAGGCTGTCTAAGGGGGAGAATATGGGTCTCTGTTTAGCATAATTTAAACTTTCTCTTGTTTACCCCTCATAGGCTGGTGTTTCTCAGCCTGGACTGCATGCAGGGGACAGCTCTAAGACTCCCATAAGCTCCTAAATGGGTTTTGTTTGAAAACCCACTTCATTCTTCATGCCTATGCCTAAAGCTATGTTTGATGTGTCAGAGGGAAGGGAAAGGAAATCTAACTGTGGAGCAGGCTTGGAGGGAGAAAAAATCCCTTGGTATCTGTAAAGTTTGACAAAAGTGTTTTCTGTTCTGTTTACCTTAGTAGATGTTTCCTATTCCCAGATGAATGGTGCCCTAAGTCTTAAAACAATGGGTTAAATTTAAGATATGAGCTATTTTGGGCGCCTAATCTGAGAGGCGTTTGGGATTTGATGTTGAGAGGCAGATAAACAGCAGTTCTGCAAATCAGCACCTCCAAATGCAAGTTGCTCCAAATGAAAGTTGCTCTGCAAATCAGCACCTCCAAATGAAACAGAGAGCCTGAACATCTTGTAGTTTCTAAACTGATGAACTGAAATTTTGGAACATGAGTTAAGCCTCTATGTGACAGCAACAATGATTAGTTACTGCATACATGCCTCTTCTGGTTTCTCTGTGCTACATGATGACATGAAAAGTTTCTTTACAAATTTCTATTTTTAATATTAAAAATATTTCCAGTACTGTTACAGATCCCCTTCGGTATGGGTTCATTGTTTGTTTTCTTTTCTCAGATTGCTAAGTTGTCTTCTGGAGGCAGGCCAGGAGAATTATAATGCAGGCCTTGGCATGTCCCTGTAGCTTTCGTTGTTAGTGTATGGTAAGCATGTCTAGGCACGCTGCAAAGGAGCAACAGTGCATGATACCGTGACTGGTTTGGCTCTTTGTAGCCCGGAGTGATACAAACCTTGACAAACAGTTGGGGTAGCTCCTGCAGGGACAAGTGTTGAGACAGACCGCAACTAAAGGTGCATCTCTTATAACACGCTGGCTTGAAATGACCTTGCTCAGCTTTCAGTAGCAGTTTTGCCAGGACAGAGTTCAGCTCAGGCTGATTTAAAATTAGGTCTCAGGTAGGCTGAGCTTGTGTATAACCGGAAACAATGCTTTTGAGGTGCTGGCTTAATACATCCCGGCAGCAGGGAGGTGAACTCTAATGTTAAGACTGAAACTAAGATATGTGATAGAGAGGAGATAGATAGAAGGGAAATTTGTTGTTGTTGCTGGTCACATCAACAATAGGACTCTCACTGCTAGTCCTGGAGACCTTGCTTCACCAGAGCCACCTCCTCCCCCACAGCAGTCTCATCTGTGCTTGTTTAAAAACAAGCAGATCCTGCCTGAGCAGTCCCAACCACGGCATTTCCTACTTGAGCTCTCCAACAAGAGGATATGGGAGTTACCAGGGGTACTGAACCCTGCAAGAAGGGCCTTTGGGTAAGGCATTTACAGAGTTTCAGATGTTGCAAGGTTAGCTAGGGTGCGCTCCTCTGTTCCCTTTCTTTTGGTTGATCACTTCTGTTTGTGAGCAGCACGCAGCTTAGTTCTGCATGCACTCCATGTGCTGTAAGAGCTGGTGGGCACTACCAGTTTTCTGTGCCCAACCAGAACCTGGAGTCGATTCTGGGAAGCGCGAATCTGTGGCTCTGAGGGGGTGGGAGCCAGTGAAAGAGGAATCAGGTCTCCACCTCTTCCGTCCTCCCTGTGCAGGAAGTTATGTGGGAGTTTGTTGGGCTGTCACCCTCCCTGGGACGCTGCCTCCAGGACAAACAGAGGAGGTATGACCTCACTCAGCTCTGCTCCCTCGCAATGAAACGCCATAAACAAGAGCTGCTTGCACATGATAGTTCTCGTTAATCTAAACACAGCTAATACAAAAGATGTGCAAGGCTCTCTAGAAACTGTTCAGCAAAACATCAGAGCCGGAAAGCCTCATTAGCAGGCACATAACTAACATGCTTCTGATTTTGAAAAGAAGCTCAGAAAATACCCAGTGAACTCCTGCAGCCCCTTTCCTGAACTCCTGAATGGTCATTAAAACCACTGTTGCCCCGTTTAAGGAATTTTCTTAAGGCTAAAATGTGTTCAGAGCATCCCCATCTCACCCCCGTAGAATAAGACCAGAGACTGAGAGCACTGGATGAGCTTTGCTGTCCATAGCGTCATCTCAAGCATTGCTTGCTTTACTTCTTTTTCTCTTGCCCTCACACCTCCCCAACTATGCCGGTAACCCAGTCAAAGGTGACATAACAGGCTGGGTTGGGGAATTGATCTGGGACTTGGAATAAGCCAGCAAAAAGGTTCTGTGTGCTCATCCCCTCACGAGCTGGCACCGCTGCGAGGCTCGTGCAGTGCCGACGGTAGGTGGGAAGAGGCAGAAGTCACTTGATGTGGTACCAGCACTGAGAGAAAGGCTTATCAAATATTTTTTTTTCGGTGTTCTTTCTCCTTGTTATTTATAGGGCTTGTTTTTCAGGGTACAAATTACACCGATTTAAAAGCAGTTTTCTGGAAGTATTCCATATTGAAGATGCCTAGTCTTTTCAGTATTTCAGTATTAATGTTCAAGTAGTGAACTAGTCCTTGCTTAATAAGACAACTGGACAATATTATCTGATTTTTAAAAGGAGAACAGTTCCTAGGCTGCTGCTCTAGCAAGGACATCTTATTAAGTCGGTGATAAAAACTTTACTACTTTTTCAGGGTAAAACCTTATGTGCTACGTTAAAAAAAAAAAAACCAAAAACAACAAAATGAGGTTATCTGCAAAATACTTTCTTGTTTGATCTCTTCACTGTTTCAGCTCTTTTTTTCCTTCTGTCTGCATTCTCCAACCCCAGGTGGTGAGGCCAGTGAAATGCTGGTGCATGTCACCCATGGTCATTGATGAACTTGGCACTGAAGATCTGTTACAGACCACTGTTGTGGTCCTGCTACTATGCATAGTCCTATTTATTGTTTCACTTTTGCCTGAAGTTTCATTATGGATGGAGGGTTTGTTTGTAAATTCCTTTGGAATTTCTCAGCTTGGTGAGATCTGTAGGGGGTGGGGGTTATTTCTCTGCCAGAAATACTTGGACTCATCCTTCAAATGTTCTATTGTCTTAAGCTTCTTGCAGCTGCTTTATGATTTTTTTAATTTTTTTTTTTTTTTTTTTACTATCCCTACTTTCACTGTTTGAGTTTTTTTCCGATTCATTGTGAAATCCCAATTCAACAGTCATGGAGACTGTGAAGAATTATTTACTTACCAATGTAAAGTTCCTTCTTAAACAAGTTGTTGCTTTATAAAACTTGATGGGATGACCTGTGTCCTGGTTTTGGACTAAGGAATAGGCTAAGGGAATGATATCTATGTCTATATATATATATATAATCACCACCCCTTTTCCTGTTTTTGATAATGGAAACGTATTGGAAAGTGGGGGACCTGGGCATGACGTAGATGGTATAGAATAAGGGGTGGATACTGTCCTGGTTTCGGCAGGGATGGAGTTAATTTTCTTCCTAGTAGCTGGTACAGTGCTGGGTTTTGGGTTTAGGATGAGAATAATGTTGAAAACACGCCGATGTTTTAGTTGTTGCTCTGTAGTGTTTATACTAGTCAAGGACTTTCCAGCTTCCCATGCTCTACCGACTGAGAAGGCTGGAGGTGC
>NW_008824982.1:7261832-7273574 GCF_000699105.1 Pygoscelis adeliae
ATGGGGGGGGAGTGAGTGAGCGGCTGTGTGGTGCTCAGTTGCCGAGTGAGGTTAAACCACGACAACCTGGCACTTTGCATGCTTCTCAGAGAGCCCTTGTGAGTTAGGTGAGTTCTATTGCTTCCTCCTATTGATAGGAACAGGGAGGCAACAGTTAGCAAGTCCTAACCCGGTACAAATTAAAGACAGTCTTTAATTGATTTTTTCTTTTTTTTTTTTCTCTCCCCTCCCATCTCTTTAAGTTTTCATGCCACCACTCAGTCTCCTTTTTATGGTCTGAAGCAGACAATAGATAAAGATTCTAATGAAAATAGCTGTGGGCAAGACAAATGTCAGATATTGAAAGAGCATGTGTAGCACAGAGTAAAATATTAGCAGCTCAGACATTCATGTTGACCTTTGTCCTTTAATGCCAGAATGCTTGTGCCACTTGAAAGCAGCGTATTGACAAATAAATCACTTCCTATTACCCCCACCCTCGCAAAACAAGTAAGGCAGTTGTAGCACACTGTCACTGTCCTGAAATGGAAGAAAAAGCCCTTGTTATACATATGGCTAGGAATGCATTTTGGAGATTTTAAAAGGCCTGGTTTAGGCAATCGGAGCCCCTCCACGCAAGCCCCTAAGATCACTAGTCTTCTGGAAAAGTCCTGTTCAAATAGCAGGCCAAATAACTAATGTGGAATGGTGATCTGTTTGCATGGATCCATCATTTGGAATGCTCTAGTGAAGAAGTAATTCCCTTAAAATCATATGGATGCTATAAAAAAGCATTAGAAATACTTTGCTCTTTTAACTATATAGACTTTTATCAGGTAAACTTTTTCTTTCTGCTCGGCAGCCAAGAAACTGTGCTCTGCTGGGGTAGCTGGGGGTTACATGGATAAATTGGATCTAAGTGTTGTGAATTTTAGCATCACTGTACCTAAATTTTGATTGCCTGGAAGAATGCAGATTCTTTAGTGTTGTTCCTAAAATTTCTATGACATAATTGAGGCAATTACACTGTAAGCCTACTGAACAGATAGCTGCTTAAAGTAGGCCTTAATAAAATTTGATGAGAGTTTTTAAACTACCTCTCAAGCACCTCTTGGCAGATACACACTGAGAGGTGCTCCATTTCCCTGCAATTTCTCTACTCTGGACCTCCTGAGGCAGGAGGTACTTGAGTCTTGAATTTAAAAAAAAGAAAAAATATACTTTTCTTCCCTCTCTGTAAATCACAGTTGGTCAAAGGCTAATCCTGCTTCTCGCACAAGTAATTTTGGCTTTGGAGCTGTGATTAAACCATGCTTTCTTTGGGGCTAGCTCAGAAGTTGGAAACTGCGTGGCATTGAATTCTCTCAGGAAGAAGATAAAGAGCTATAGTTTCTTGCATCTTGGGTGAGTTTCCTAACTGCTGATCCACAAAAGGACACCCTGTAGGTGTCCTCATGGGATGCATAAGGCTCAAGGTTCTCGTATAAGACAAGCAGAGGAACACCAGGCAGGCTCCCGGGTGTTCACCTTCCCTGAATGTGCTCCACAAATTTGAATTCTGAAACCTGCTGTGCTTCTGCACTGCAGTGTTTTCAACACTAGATGGTACGTTATCGTGGACTCAGATGATCACAGAATGCTTAAATTCCTACATTGATATGATCTTCATTCTCCAGTGTATAGGATAGCAACAGAGTGTATGACAAAACACTTTATTCCATATATTTGTGTCTGTATTACTGCCTCTACCACCTCCCCAGCCCGCAACATGCTATCTCATCACAGGGCTTCCTAGATGAAGCTCCTATGGTAGTGGTGTATTGACAATGCAGAGAATGGATAGGTGTTCTCATGGTGTTCTCCAGCACCTTCAGGCATTGCATATAAAGCAAACATTCCAGCCATGCTGCATTTCAGAAAGTAAATCTGCCTGGAAGTTGAGAAGGGATAGGACTGGAAACACAGAAATTCTTGAAGGGTCTGTAGTTCAAGAAATAAGTTTTAGGGTACGTCAGCATCTCATCCTGGAGTGAGGATGAGGACATTCCTGAGCTGTCTTTGGAACTAGATGTGGCATAATCACACTGAATTAAGTTCTGCTGAAGGACAGGACGTGTTCGGTGCAGAACCATATGGACATGGCTGGTCTGCATTCAGCTGAAAAAACACTGTCTCCATGCAGTGCTGTACCTGTGCATCTCTGTTGGCACTCCATTGCACAGCTCATACGATCTTTCAGTTCATGTTTTAGACCAAAAAGATAGGTCTTAACTGCTTAACATGCTTAAACAGACACTTTTTAAAATCAGTTTCTGAAAATCACTGTAGTAGTTCTGTTGATAAAGTCCTTAATCTCCCTTTTCTCATGCCAGGAATGGCCATGCCAAAGAACACCTTTTTTTTTTTTTTTTTTAAAGATTCTAAACCTCTTGTGGGATCAAGATGGAGCAACCGGTTAATTAAATTATCTGTGCCAATCTGACGCTCAGGTTAAATCTACCCGAAGGGCACATGTATTATTTTAGCATACAGGATGTTCTGCATTAACTGATCACGCTGTTTCCAGGTAACTATCCATGAAAAAGGGACAAATCATTCCAAATTAAGTAGCTGGGTAATATAGAAACTGCAGCAAAACGTCTTTTAAAAGGTCAACCACAGACGATAAGGAAGTGCCTGGTTCAGGAAGCAGTGGTAAAAGCACATTGAACAGAAGTCATCGGGGAAAATTCTCAGCTGATGTATGTAAGTGCAGCTGTACTGACATCAGGCCTGTTGAAGCCTTGCTATTACTATACAGTGTTCACAAAACAAGAAAACATATTGACACCTTTGCTGGCTAAAGAGTTATTTACTACCTTCAAATATACAGGCCTTCGCCACTTCGATAGCGGAGTTTGGATGCATTGTTTTCCATAGAAGACAGCAAAGCTCCATTGTTCAAGATTGTCAATAGGCAGAGAATATTCTGCCACATACGCGTTTCAAAGTTGGGTTGAATGTTTGGGTTCTTTTCCCCGGTGCATTATGCACTAATTTTGCTTCATTAGTCAGCAGATGCATTTGATTCTAGGTATCAGTGCTGGTCTCTGTGTATTAGCTCAGGATTATTTTATTAAGACTTTTTCTCCCATGTGAAATCTGTGTGGGTGTCTGAACCCACTTGATCTTGAATTCAGTGTGAATGTTTGTGCTCGCTGTTTCTTTGAAAGACTACTGTAGGTCAGGGTTTTAAAGGTCTGTTTTAAAGCTTGAATTATCTTATCAATCCATCCACCAATGGTCTGGTTTAGCAGAATGTACAATAAGCTGCAGTTTTTCTGGCATGATTGAGACATCTTTTTTTTTTTTTTTTTCTTCTTTGTAAGGCCATAGCAGGCCATTAATTTTTTTGGGGAAAAAATGCTTTTCCTTAACACAAGACTGCATTTGGATGCAAATACCTTTTGAGATGCTCTCATGGGACTGATGGTTTTTTCCAAGAAACAATCAGTACCTGGAATGGCTTGTATGTACAGTTAACATTTTCCTGTTGCACCAAAATAAGGCCATGAGGATGCACATGTGTGTGTTGGTCACAAAGAGTACCTTGCAGTTATTTTCTCTGTTTTACACACACAAGTTTGATCTAGGTAGGTCCTGAAGAAATACTCATCAGTCTAGAGAACAGGCATACTCTCTGTTTTAAGGAAGAATAATCCATATATGATTTTAAGCTAATGGTTAACATGGAAATCACCGTGTCTGTGGACAGCATCGTTCTTTCCTTCACTGGTGCTGCTGGTGGGTTCCCTTCTCGCTCCAGGAGTCTCTGCAAATAACTCAAGGCTTTGAAAATGCCAAAGTCCTACTTCTAGCCTTCCCCTCCATTTACAGAATCTGTTTCTCCCTCTTCAAAACCAATTTTCATTAGTAAATCTTAAGGTTCTGGCAGAATCCTGAAAAACATCACTTTTCTTCTTAATTTTTTTTTTTTTTTCTTTGGCTGGAGGTTAATTCTTTAAACCTTTGGCATTAGGTGCTTTGCCAGTCTATCTGAGCCTCTCTGTTGTTCTCTGCCAAACAAAACACAATATCCTTCTTTATAGCCTGGCGACTTAGCACATGCTGTATATTACCTTCTGCAGCCTTGCATGGGAAATAAGGATTTGTACATTTTTGGAAGACCTAAAGTTTTCTGTAACTTCATCTCTCTCCGTCCGTCCGTGTGTCCCCTTGCCCCCTCCCGATAATCATGCTGTGGCATTACTGAAACAGCACATCCTCGACCAAGTTCATTCATTGACCTTAAAATTAAAGAGTTAGTGAAGAAGTTACACCATTCTCTATAAATTAATCTGTATTAGCAGGAGGAAGTTTGTTTCTATGAAATTTTCAGGTAGGGGCCTTAAAATGATAGCTTTACTTTTTGGGCCAACTGAACATCTTCACAATTTTGTTTCTTTCTGTTGTTACAGTGTTTGCTCTTGAAAGGAAAAGCATTAGTGCTGTGAAACTGTTTGTCACACTAAAGAACACACACAGGTCACATGTTTTATGTGACGCTTTCTGCTTGATATTTGATTTATTTGCAGAGCATATCACATGCTGCAGTTGCAGCTTTCCAATATCTGTGTTTCTAATCTTCACTTAAGCAGCAGAGCCCAGAATTCTGTGTTATGAAAAGTTTTCTGTTCTCTTTCACTTTTCTTCGTAAAATCAAAAATGTTTTGCAGTCCCTTCCTGCTTTGGAGCCAATTCTTTTCAGGCTTTCTGCAATCTCAGCAAACCTTCTGCTTGCTATTTCAAGTGGACCGGTTAGACATGCAACAGGTTACAGATTTCAGACCTCTGTATACAGCAAAGCTGTTCCCTTTTCCTCATTGCAGATACCATGACCTGCTAGACTTATCTAGTCTCCCAGTTCTCACTTAAGCTATTAGACTTGTCAACTCTTTCCAGATTTTTTTTTTAATCCTCATTCTAGCTGTAAAGTAGGTCATTCAGAGTTAGAATAGGATTAAGTTTTTCAGATCTTATTCCCAAAATATGTCACTTAGAATTGACAGAAACCATTCTGAGCACTTCCAAAAGCTAAAACTACACAGAATAGTCAAATACTTCATTTAAAAATATTTCCTTTTATTTTTTTTAAATCTTCTTCCTAGCAAGCTAACTACCTTTAAGTAAATTTTGGATCTAGAAGTAAACCTGAATTAGTGGTGTGTATTGCCTTTATAATTTCCTATTGTAAGAAAAAGCAGTTTTCTTTGGATGTTTTTTAAGGTTGGCAAAAAAAAAGCCCAAAAAACAAAACCCAAAGAAAAGCACACCAGCAAATATTCACTTTGATTAGCAAATGAAAAAGCAAACCCAGCAATCTTCAGCACAGCTCTGCTGCCAGTTCTGGTGCTGGAGGCTGTGGACTTGTCTCCCCTTTCCCTGCAGCGTTGGGGTTACTCCTGATTCTGTTCTCTTAGCCAAGATTTGAACACATTAGGCATATGGGGATCTATATAAGGGTAAATATCATGCAATATTATATGCAAGATGTGAGTATATGGGAATATCTACGTAGCTGTACCTGAGTTCCAGGTTGCTGTCTTTATTAACTGCATACAAATATACTAGCCCTCCAGATGTTGTTAAGCTGGCCTGCCTCTCGTGTGGAAGGCAGAGACATGAATAAATATGGTTTCTATATGCTATGTAACCTGTTGATTTGACAGCTGAAAATCTGTGCCAGTATCTGTAATAGGATTTTTCCTTGAAGAGGGAAAGGAATTTTTTATGGATAGGTACATACTTTTACAATTACATTTGTAATTAGCCACCTTGAAGAAAAAGACACGAATCTCAGGAGAAGGGCAAAACTCATTTGAAATTAGCTCCGTGGGAGAATCCTGAATAGTCTTCTGAGATCTGCTTAAAGTGTGTTCATTTATCCTAATGACAATTTATTGGATGGATTTAATATTTCTAAGCGTAATGGGACTTTGGGTTTTATAATGCTGAAATAGATCATATTGCTTTTCTATCAAAAGAAAGGGGAAGAGGCTGAATGCAAATCTCATCCTCCTCTAGAACATTAAAAAGTATGCCTGGAAAACAGTGAATACAGAGGAAAAATTTTGTTCATTATTATGCTTTTCAAAGGAGTGTAATAGAGTTGTACTTCTGGAAGTATGCTGACTTTTGGGGATGGGAGGGTAAATGATACTTAGATTAAGGGATGCTTCAGTAATAGAAGTATCCAAAATAGTACAGGCAGCAATCTGAACACCCATTCTTATTGAAAATACCAACAAAGCACCACCCTACCAAGAAATGAAAATACTTTAACTGCTTCTAGGACGTAGTGAGAAAGACGGATTTGAGCAGATGCCAGGAAATATGTAAATAATGACTATGATTACAGTGGCCTTCCTGCATAATTAAGGCCAAATGAAAAACATGCTCTAGAAATCTGTACTGAGGATTTAACCCCTGAATGTGTGGTGGCGCAGCACTGTCAATTCAGGCACCCATGATGGCCACAGTCTTCTTCATGGCATGTGCTTTGAAGGTCTGGGTACTGGAGATGACCTTCACCAGCAAACCACACGTCTCTTCACCGAGTCCCAAAATGTTTCATGCTGCTGCAGCAGGTCCGGAGGCAGATACGAGGATTGATGTTGTTGCAGTGTGGTGCCAACCAGCATTGCGGTGCTGTTTGGCACCTGCTTTTTTGAGATCAGATGTGATGAAAGTAGTTCTGGATCTTTCAGTTTCAAACTGACTCCTGTGGATGCCAGTAAGTGCAGTGGCTGGGTCTGTGATTTCCTACCTGATCAGTGGTGTGTTCTCTCCTTCCTGGTGTAGAGCCATCCTAAGTATACTGATTATATCACTGTCTTCCCTTGTATGTGCAGCCAGATCAGTAACATTATTCTTGGAAAAGCCATATGTGTGTTATGTCCCAGTTGCTGGCATACTGTTATTTGAAAAAGCAGTAACTTTCTGAACTTGATCTGTTTCTGTCACTTGAAATAATAACAAAGTTGTACATAAGTTCTCTCTCACACACTGATGTGAGAGAACACATGGGAAAATCCCAGGGACATGTTTCTCATTAATTAAAAAACGCCCCAAACTACAGAAAACAATAAACTAATAAAAATTAAATAACAGTGTGATAGTCTTTTACAAACAAATCGTGTGGGTAAAATCAGAAGAGTAAAAATTGAATTTCTTACAAAATATCATAATTTTCAACCTGACCTATCCCTGCGAAAGGAGACTTATACAAACCATGTGCAGAATTTTGGTAAAATGCTGAATGCATTTATGTCCTCTGCTTCTTTCACTGGATCAAGTCTTCTGCAAAGATACGTTTGTCTACCTGATTGTCACTTGGATTAGGACTTTTGAGACAAGCACTCCTAAACTGAAGTATGAATCTGTGCCATAATGTTAGAGTCCGAAAAGAGTGATTTAACCAGGACTTTACTGATTACTAAGTTTCTAACCTATTTCTGATCCTTTACATCAGGTGTCATTCCACATTACTGTTTCTCAAGTAGCAAAAGTGTTTCCCACTGTCCTTCAGTTCTCACTTTCCTCCCAAACTCACTTCTATCCCCAAAAAACGCTTTACTGTCCCTTCATCTGTGGCATGTTCCAGGGCTACACTGACAGAATGTCCTATGAAATAATCTGAGTTAGATTTTTTTTTTTTAAGCATCCACAGAGGTTGGTTTTGTTGCCGTGTGTCGTCGTTTAACCCCAGCCGGCAACTGAGCACCACACAGCCGCTCGCTCACTCCCCCCCGGTGGGATGGGGGAGAGAATCAGAAGGGTAAAAGTGAGAAAACTCATGGGCTGAGATAAGAACAGTTTAATAGGTAAAGCAAAAGCCACGCACGCAAGCAAAGCAAAACAAGGAATTCATTCACTCCTTCCCATGGGCAGGCAGGTGTTCAGCCATCTCCAGGAAAGCAGGGCTCCATCACGCATAACGGTTACTTGGGAAGACAAACGCCATCACTCCAAACGTCCCCCCCTTCCTTCTTCTTCCCCCAGCTTTATATACTGAGCATGACGTCATATGGTGTGGAATATCCCTTTGGTCAGTTGGGGTCAGCTGTCCCGGCTGTGTCCCCTCCCAGCTTCTTGTGCACCCCCAGCCTACTCGCTGGTGGGGTGGGGTGAGAGGCAGGAAAGGCCTTGACTCTGTGTAAGCACTGCTCAGCAATAACGAAAACATCCCTGTGTTATCAACGCTGTTTCCAGCACAAATCCAAAGCATAGCCTCGCACTAGCTGCTATGAAGAAAATTAACTCTATCCCAGCCAGAACCAGCACACCGTGGTCGTTCTGTTCTGTTCCTTTGTTAATCAAATTGCTTCATGAAGAGATTCCCACTTTCCCCTATGCTTCAACCAAGCAGTTGCTTGTTTGCTTCTTTATAAATGGGATCACTTCACTAATGTGACTTATCGCACAGCCCTATAAACAGAACAGTAAAGTGCAGATTGAGAATAGGAATGAGCAGTTCGGGCTGGGGAGGTCTTATATCTGGGAATTTCTTTTATTTGCTCTATTGCCTGAGAGAATGTTGCATGGAACAATTTCCTTGCTTTTTTATATTCTTTGCGGCTGAGATGATCATGAAAGTAATCTTCAGCTCCGGATGTGTCTGAACTTTGTGAAAAGCTGGACTCAAATCAGCATTTCCAGCAAGTTTAACCGGAACAGTGCTTCAAGTGCTAGGAGTCTTGCTCTGTTAGGTGTTTCAAGATATTCCCTTGGCATATGTTCCGTTTAGATCACTGGAGGTTGTAATTTCAAAACCAAATTGCAAATATGACTTACAATTTGGACTGAAATTCCAGAAACACTCTGAAGTTGGAATAAGTGGTCACGGTCACCAAAGCCACATTTTCACAGCCTAGCTGAGCTGATCCAATTGCTGTGGTTGAGCAGCGGTCATGCGCATATCGCTTCTCTGCTGCCATCCTTGGAGATGTAGTCCTGCTCCTCCCTGTGCACCGGCTCCGGCATACGGCTGACCCTACAGGAAGCCCACACTTTAGGGACTGAAGCAGAGAGTAACCTGTTTGCTCTCCCACATAGGTCAGCTTTCTGTAAAACTAGGTTTCTAAACTGACTCACTGTAGAGTCACGTGAGTGATGCCAAAGGCAATGCGAGTCTTCCAGAAAGACCTCCAGGCTTGACTGGGAGACATCACAAAGTAGAAAGCCATCTTCTCCTTGACTCTCTCTTCTGGTGGTCAATGGCCCTTCCTGAAGAAGAATTGTGTCATATTTCCAGTTTCCCCTAATCCAGCCTACATCACGGCCATTGATTTGCACTGTGATGTGGATTTGCTCTATTGCAAGAGCAATAGAGCAAATTGTAACGCCTAACATATTAAAAGAAGATGAAAAGCGTGGCAGCATGGCCCTTTCTAGTTCCCTCCTATTACACTTTGTCTCCTTCCCCCGGGAGAGAGTCTGGCACAGTGACTCTGAACGCCTGACTGTATGTTCTGCAGGAATACAGCTAAGTACTTTGACATGAGTGGCCTCATTTTTGAGGCTGAGCAGGGAACACTTCTGGGTCCACATGCATTAATACTGCTGCACGTATTTCTGCAAGACAGGAAGCCGAGGTGAGTATTTGCAAAAATGACCATTCTGCTTCTTTGTATATAAACAGTTGGTTTAAGTCTCTTAATTCCTAAATTTCTTGCAGAAAAAATCCTAGCTGCCCCATTTCTACTGGAGGCAAAATTGCCCAGCATTCAGCAATGCTGAGTAGCTTAATGATAACCGTAAACCTATACCTTAGATAAGGCATTACTCTATCTGGCTTCCAGCTTCTAGGAGCACTCAGAGTAAAGATATTCCCACACAAAGGAGTGAGAAATGAGTGACATCTTGCATTCATCCTGCCAATATTTAGATGTTTCCAACCTTTAAATTGGGCATGGTGGAGATTGAAGTCAGCTCTCCTATTAGAACTGGAGTAAATTTATTTTCTCCTTTTGATGCTAGTCTACTAAACACAGAGTAATAAGTAGTTTTTTTGAATAAGGCTGAAATCTAAGTTGCCCTGGTGAGTTCAGTAACCACCAGGCTCTTTCTGAGCTACTGAAGTTCACTTATGCGTCTGGCCACATGGATTGCGACTGTCTCATCTGCTAAACAGGGACTGTAATGGTTAGACATATGTGATGAGAAGGCTTGTCATTTAATGTCTATATGTGTTGAATTTAAAAGAAGACTTTCACACCTCATAATTGCTAAAGCAGCAATCAAACGATCTATAGAGATCTTTAAGCATAAAACAAGAGTATATGTATGACACTGAATGGGGAGTTACAGATAAATCAGTATTGAAATTAATAAGCCCAATTCATTTCTTATACTGATTAAAATCTAGAAAAACAACTTCAAAACCCAGTGACTATTACTTGACATTATAATGTGCCAGGGCACATAACTGCAAGGAAACTGAACCATTACCATTGACTGGCTGTCAAACTGACCCAAAGGTGTGATGGAATTGAGTCTTTTTTTTTTTTTTTTTCAAAAACATAAAATATAATAGATTATCACAGTTCCTCCCCTTGAGGACCAGAATGCCATCCTCAGTCTTTATGGAGTAACACTGAGCTTGGAGAAAAGCTTACAGTTTCAATAGGTCTTATACAACAACCCAGGAGCGTACAATATACACACTTTAAAGAGCTTGTCACAATTCTCCTTTTACTTATGTAAACAGAAATTTTAAACTGTAGGCACAAACTCTGTTGTAGGCAGATCCCAACAGAGGATTTATTTTTATTGCTTCTTTCATTTTTTTCCCCACATAAAGGCTGTCTATGCGTAGGTGACAGGAAATATTCCCTATCTCTACAAAGACATGAGAGGAAGATTTCAAAGATTTCAGTAACTATGAAGTTTTACTTTGGTCTTTCAAACTGTGTGTGCCCCTGATTTAGCTGAAAATGAAGACGTCTGAGGCAGGCTACAGTTTCCTCCATTAAAGAGTTTTCATTCTGTTTTTCATGTGGAAATAGAGGAAGGTCATGTTACCCTAAAATATGCCCTTCTGGATCAAAGCCTTGTTGCTTTTGAGCCCTGGGAACTGCATATTGCAGTTGACCAGCCTCCAAAGTGCCAAGGCTTTTTCCTTTAATCCCAGCCATACCCACACCGCAGCCAAAGCCTACTCTACAAATTGAAGATACTCCCTTGCTCAAGAATCACCATTAGCACAAGAGGCTTGGAAAACGCCTGTTTCCTATGAATAACTGCAGTTACCTATGTTGCAGCCCATTTTTACATCTTCCTGCTTTTAATTTCATGAAGGGGTGGATATTACCCGTGGCAGTAACATGTGCAGAAGGTTTCGATGCCACCCTTGTCCCCCAGTGTGCCCCTGCCGGGCAGCAACCCCTTCTGGAAAGCAACATGTGTTTGTTGAGCTGGATTTCTCCCCAGCAGAGTCCCAGGAGCTCAAAGGGAGAGCTCAAGGCATCTAAGTCTGGTACAGGTAATGGTGGATGAAAAGCTGGACAGGAGCCAGCAATGTGCGCTCGCAGCCCAGAAGGCCAATCGTATCCTGGACTGCATCCAAAGCAGCGTGGCCAGCAGGTCGAGGGAGGGGATTCTGCCCCTCTACTCTGCTCTGGGGAGACCCCACCTGCAGTACTGCATTCAGCTCTGGAGCCCTCAGCATAAGAAAGACACGGACCTGTTGGAGCAGGTCCAGAGGAGGGCCACGAAAATGATCAG
>NW_008824982.1:7273778-7303783 GCF_000699105.1 Pygoscelis adeliae
GTTGCCCAGAGAGGTGGTGGATGCCCCATCCCTGGAAACATTCAAGGTCAGGTTGGACGGGGCTCTGAGCAACCTGATCTAGTTGAAGATGTCCCTGCCCACGGCAGGGGGGTTGGACTAGATGACCTTTAGGGTTCCCTTCCAACCCAAACTATTCTATGATTCTCTGATGCTATGATAAATCCATGTCAGCTTTCTAAAGTGCTCTCCTTACTGAAACAAAAAACCCGAGTAAGTATGTTTTCATTTCACCCCAAGAGCTCTGCCATGGTTAAGCCTGCCCTGTGCACAGCTGAAGCCATCCCTTGGCACAGGTGGGACCCCATGTGCCAGGATGCTCCTGCACCCTGCCAGGTGCCTCTGGGTGCTCTGAGACACACCTGGGCAGCCCGGTCGAAGGCAGCTTTCAGGCTGTCAACAAGGCAACCAGGTGGTCGGGAGGCCTCAGAGCACACTGGGCTCAGTCCTGCTCATGCTCTCGCCCTTAGCTGTGGCGATGCTATAACCTGAGTGCTGGGGTAGGGAAGTTAGTTTTTAAAGCATGCAGCAGAGCTTTTGACTTTTACAGGAGTGTTTCAGTGTGGTTTGACCACACTGGTAGCTTCTGGTTCAGATTAGCAGAGCAGTATGGAGAAGCTAATCATAAATGGGTTACAAGCAAACAACCTGCCCCTTTATAACTCTTGTGTTCTCCCAGTTTCCTCTAGTGCTGTATCTACAGGAGAAAAAAATCTAAACATTGCAACCAGCCTTGCAAACTCGCAGCATTCTCGTGATGGGACCCAAGTGTCCCCAAGGCCGTTACAGGAGCCTTTGCTCAGAGGACAGTGCACTATCGCCATGTCCTGCATCAGAGCACTCCCTGCGGTCGCCCAAAGCTGCTGCTTGTGCATCACCACACATACACCCAATGGCCCCAGGAACTGCTCTGTGCTGTTTGCAACTTCAGGCTAGTTTTGATTTGAGATAATCGAGTTCACCAGGTGGGCAGGATTAGTGCATGGATACTCCAGTGAGGAAAATCTTCTGTGAAAACACAGTCACTATGGTGGATCCTGTGGATGCATCATTTTCCAAAGTGGTTCAGTTAATGAAGTTATCTCATGTACCCGCAGCTATTGGAATAAATTACAGTTCCTACATGTCCTGGTTTCGGTTGGGATAGAGTTAATTTCCTTCCTAGCAGCCGGTACAGTGCTGGGGTTTGGATTTAGAATGAGAACAATGTTGATAACACACTGATGTTTTAGTTGTTGCTCAGTAGTGCTTACCCTAGTCAAGGAGTTTGCAGCTTCCCATGCTCTACCGACTGAGAAGGCTGGGGGTGCACAAGAAGCTGGGAGGGGGCACAGCCAGGACAGCTGACCCAAACTGGCCAAAGGGACATTCCATACCATGTGACGTCATGTTCAGTACATAAACTGGGGAAAGCTGGCCGGGGGGGCCGCTGCTCGGGGACTGGCTGGGCATCGGTTGGCGGGTGGTGAGCAATTGCACTGTGCATCACTTGCTTTGTATATTCTTATTCTTATTATTACTATTATTATTAGGATTTTATTCTATTTCAATTATTAAGCTGTTTTTATCTCAGCCCACAAGTTTTCTCACTTCTACTCTTCCATTTCTCTCCCCCATCCCACCGGGGGTGGGGGGGAGTGCGCAAGCAGCTGTGTGGTGCTCAGTTGCCAGCTGAGGTTAAACCACGACACTATACTGTGTAGTGACAAGGCCTTGAGCTAACAAACATTAACCCTATGAAATACAATTTTGCTCCATTCAGTTTTGCTATAGGAGCTTTTAGTGACCTGGTGGACTTGTAAACCCTAGAAATGCTCTTTTAGTCTGAGGTAATACAGTTTCTTTGCAATCCATAAGTTGAAAGCCCCATAGTGACAGAGACCTAAATTATGAGGACCAGGAAACACTCAAGAGAATCACAAATTAACGTACAGACAAACATAAAGGTAAAAGTAATGATCATTCAAGCACAAGAGCTTGGGTTTCAGGGTAAAAATGTCCATGTCAGTGCTGGAGAAGGGATGGAAACCCAAGCAGCTGAGGTGGACAGAGATAGAAGAAATTAATTTAGCCAAACCTAGTTATGTTGGAAAGCAAGGTACGTCCCTCTGATGATGTTCATCTTCCTGAGAAAAACAGCTCCAAAACTTCCAGAGCTTTAAATCCTTACACCCTGAGAGAAAATGGTTGGTGTTTCACTGCTGAGGACAAACCACATTTGCAGGCAAGGGTGGACAGACTGAAGGAAAACACCACATTGCTACATTTACCTCATTTAATGGTCTAGAGGGAAGTTGAAGGTTTTTACTATTCCCATCACAGCAATAGAAAAAACACAGTATTATGGATGAGATTTTAGTCATCCATATATATGTGTGTGTGTGCACACATGCCGCTCTCTCAACACAATCAAATTGGAAGTGGTTATTTCAGCCAGGACTGCATTGTTATAAGAAAGCCTTTTAGGTGGACAAGTTTACAGTTTAATTTCTTATAATCCCAGTAAAAGAACTGAGAGACAAAGTACAAAACATAAAAAAGAAAGCGGAAATAGAATAAACCTGTCAATCTGGCTCTTTTCAGCAGCACCCAGATTGACAAGAAAATCACTTACTGATTGTCGTGGTTTAACATCAGCCGGCAACTGAGCACTACACAGCCGCTCGCTCACTCCCCCCCACCCCCCGGTGGGATGGGGGAGAGAATTGGAAGAGTAAAAGTGAGAAAAACTCGTGGGCTGAGATAAAAACAGCTTAATAATTGAAATCAAATAACAATAATAATAATGTAATAATAATACACAAAGTAAGTGATGCACAGTGCAATTGCTCATCACCCGCCGACCGATGCCCAGCCAGTCCCCGAGCAGCGGCCCCCCCCGGCCAGCTTCCCCCAGTTTATGTACTGAGCATGACGTCACATGGTATGGAATGTCCCTTTGGCCAGTTTGGGTCAGCTGTCCTGGCTGTGCCCCCTCCCAGCTTCTTGTGCACCCCCAGCCTTCTCAGTCGGTAGAGCGTGGGAAGCTGAAAAGTCCTTGACTAGGGTAAGCACTACTGAGCAACAACTAAAACATCAGTGTGTTATCAACATTATTCTCATCCTAAATCCAAAACACAGCACTGTACCAGCTACTAGGAAGGAAATTAACTCTATCCCTGCCAAAACCAGGACACTGATGGACAGTTTAACAGGTACGAACCTTCCCAACATTGTCAGCACTGGCATTTTCTCCAGGTATATAACAGTAATCATAATAGTGAAGCTGGAACTCAGGGAATACAGTATTTCTTGCAAATGGTGTTGAACTGTATTTATACATGGTGTGAGGCTAGTAAGTCTGTGCTACTAGGATTGATATTTGTGCCTGCATTTACCCATTTACGTGAACAATGTGGTTTTAATCTTTATGAAATGACAGTTTCTGTTCTCCACCTAGAGCCCTAGGAGGTGTTTGAAACAAAACAATAGATATAAATCCATATTGTGCCATCAGTATGCCCTTGTTCTGCTTTAAACAGGCTGTGCTCAACACCAGCTATTTTGAGCTGCTTCAGCTTATTTCATAAAGCTGCTACTCTTCTCCGTGGGTTTGCATGTGAGCAACCAGCCCGAGAACAGGATGCAGCCCGAGAACAGGATCACCCACCCATCAAATCCCCGTACAGAGATCACAGCTGGAAGTAAAATCTTACAGCCCCCTGTCCCAGCGAGCTGCCCGTCTGTGTTGAGAGAGGGAGTGAAAAGGAGCATGTGTTTCTCAGATAGACATATTTCCCCTGGGAGTCAGGCTGAGCACATCCCACATATTTCACATAAGCTACTGAAGAGCCCTCACTTAGTTAAGAGCTCTGAGTGGTTTGCTGGAGGGGTAGGATCTAACTAGCCTGAGTGTAGGAATGCATCATACCCCATTCCTACCTCCCTGATCTTCCCCAGTCATCCAGACATTCACTTTTTAATGTGTGTAAAGCAGTATGCTAAACTGGATTTAGGGGGGGTATCTTCAGAGGGTAACATATAAAGACCAAAAGCTGAAAGAAGAGAACAAGGAATCTCCTAAACCTCCCATCCAACCCGAAGAACCTCCTCCAGGCCCACCAACAGCAGCCTTCACAAAAACACAAACCCAGAACTAAACAATGATCACAATTATGTTTTGTGCTTGAAAAAACAATTAGATAAGTGATACTTCTAAGAAAGTAAACTTCTTCTATAAATGCTTGCTACAGACCTAAACACTTTCTGAAATACAGCAGCTTGCAGCTGGAGAAAGAGAATGCCACAACGTTTATGTGTAATCATTAAGAATTATGTTAAACAGTTTGATGGGGAGAAAGTGCAGTTTTCCTGAAGAAAAATTTCTAAAGAAAGAAGAACTTGCAACTTTTGGAAACAAGACCCAGTGTACCAGATGTCTCTGATAAGACTAAGTAATTTCAAATGTTTCTTACTATTGCTACGACTTGTTCAGCTTCATGGGGTTCAGCAAAAGCCAGCGTTTTTGCACACAGACTTCCACGCAGCCGTTAGTATCTCCATTACAAGCTTGATCACAAATCCACTGAAATCAAGAAAACCTCTCCTCATTTTCCAGTGGGACTGAGTTGGATGGAACATGTTATCCAACTGGAAACAATGGCCAAGAACGAAGCAAAGGATTATTGGGGATTTCTTAGGAACAAACTGCAAGACACCATACAGGATTGACTTTTCATCATTAAGAAGAGTCAGCATCTTTTAGAAACCCAGGATGCATTTTTTTTAACCTGCTATAACATTAACTACTCCAAGTTTTTGTATTCCTCTGATGTTATTACCCAGCCCAGTCCTTGCAGTGATGCTATCACGTTCCCTTTTAGCTTCATTTCCCTTGCAAGGGACAGAGGAAAGAGGACAGAGATAGCAACAGAGAGTAAATAAGATAAAAGGATGATATTAGTAAATATATTTGTTTCCTGTCAACCTCAACACAAACTGGAGAGAGGCGATAAGAAGAACCATCGCTTCTGCCTCCAACCAGGGCCCTTGCTTCCAGTTGAGACAGACAGAGGGAAAAAGCAGATGCCTCCATGGGTACAGCAGAGACAGAACAACTGACAGTTGCTTCTTGTTATGATGCACTTCATTGTAAACAGAAGGTATTTTCTTTTACAAAGCACATTGCCCTAACATTTCTTTTCTGACATAGGAGCTTCCTGCTTAGCCATGAAGTTTGTCATTCTTCACTCTTCCCAGCTTGGTAGCTACAGCCAAAGACCCCAGTCAACAGAGGTTTAAGGCAGACTGATTTCAGACCCTACAGATCCTGTTAGTGAATCCTGTAAGGAAACAGAGAAAACTTCCTTTGACCAAGTCCCTGTTTGCTGACTGAGCGCACTGTGTTCATTCCCTCTCTGTATGAACTGACACACTTCTCTCTGGAAAAAACACAGGGCAGACAGACATTTGGACGTATGTATCTGTCCCTATGCCTTTAAGATGATTAAGTTTAGTCCTTGGATTGCT
This sequence comes from Pygoscelis adeliae, assembly GCF_000699105.1. Lineage (NCBI taxonomy): Eukaryota > Metazoa > Chordata > Aves > Sphenisciformes > Spheniscidae > Pygoscelis > Pygoscelis adeliae. The sequence continues at coordinate 7,279,305 of NW_008824982.1, forward strand.
CACCCACAACTGCCCTTTGAAAAACTAAAAGAAAACCTTGGGGAAAAGGTTCCTTGAAAAAGAAAAGTTATTCAAGAAAGGATTTTATTCTGCATTTAGTACAGAGCAGACTCTGACATGCAGAACATCAGTTATTAAAACAGTCAAATAAAGAGTAGTCTGGTCAAGGGAAAAATAAAGATGGGTTATGTATGTATTTCAAATAGATAGTCATAGTACGTGGCATATCCTTTCAAAGGAAAAGACTGTCAGGCTATGATGGACAGATCAGCTGCATTAGATTTTCTGTTACGAAAATGTAGCAATGAAATAGTTAACAAGTCTGGCTTTTACATTGTCATAAGCAGACTTCATTGCTAGCATCCCACTGAGATGAATGAAGGCAGCTTATGTCTAGTGTTATTGTTTCCATGTGTTTGGCTCCAGACTCAAGCCAGCATTCCCCTCAGTTTATACTTGAAAGGTTATCTTCACAACCAGAAGAGACAGAAACTTTCTGTAAATATATGTATGTGTAAGAAGAAGGGCAAACACAGGTTAACTCCACTTATTCAGTTCCAGCTTTCCTGAATTAATGTTTTAATAGTTATAGCAAAAAGGATTTTGTTTACAGAAGCTTCTGATTATCTGAGTGGCTGAGATGTCCCTTACAGCACATTTGATCTGTTTTAAGTATATAGGGCAATCTGATCAATACTAACATAATTTTATCTCGTGTTGATAATTTTTAGTCTTTTAGGCTAGGCAATGAAGTACCAACTAACAAAGAACACAGCAAAGTATGCAACAAGGAATTGCAAATGGAAGAAACAAAGTCTGAGTGTAATTTTGAAAGGGAAAGGCAAACAATCTGCATCTAGGTAAATGAAAATATACTGCTTGTAACAACAGTGCTCCAGAAGGAAAATGTGTGTAAAGAGTGCAAGTATTTCAGTTGGCTTGAGTTTCACTGTGTGATTATCTCTAAAGCCTGGGTTTGTTTCCCTTTCTCGATTGGTAATCTACCACCAAAGTTTCTGCAGCAAAGAATACACATAATTGTGTATTACCTGCGCTTCCCTGGAGGCAAGGATTCAGAAACAGCTTATGCAGATCGTTATTTTTACCCTACCTTGAAAATTATCCTTCTTCTCTGAATGACAGGATTCAGATAAAGGATAATTATTGAAGTATTTCTCTTAGGGAACAATAAAAGTGCTAAATACAGTGTCTCCAGCAATATCTATTCTTGGTTTTTGCTGAATCCAGAATTCTTTTGATACAGAGTCTCATACACACTCCCTAGTTATAACACTGCGTGGTTCTTATTTTCCGTAATACTAGCTAATAGCTCAGGATTTTTCCTCTTTAGAACATGAGATTTTTATTTTATTTTAAAACTGATCTATGAGGATATCATTCCACAGACTATTTTATTAGGCATCTGGCAAGAAAGGAGGTAACACGTTGACAAGGGTGATGTAGGAATGGCATTGCAGTGCCGAACTTCTAGGCACCCCCTTCTCTTAAGGTAGTAAGAGTCTCATACAGGGAGCCATCAGAGTCGTATTCAGGTGGCCTCAATTCTAGCCTTGTCCTGAGCCCGCAGTTTCTTGTCAGCAAGAGGCCTCTGAGAGCTTAGCACTACCAGGAGGAAACATGCACTTAGGTGGAATTTAGGATGTCTGAATATGGTCCCTGGGAGCTCAGAGAATCAGACCCACAAAAGCCAGTCTGCAGACTGGGACGCAGAGCTGTAAGCCAAGTGGAAATGGGAAAGAGGGGGTTATGCCTTAAGCTTGGTCTTTTTCAGGAACAGATCCAGAACAAGACTTTGACACTTCTGTTCTGTGGGAGGTCCTTCTTTAGGCACCATAGTCCAAAGCTGAGGTCAAGGTATCGTTATTCATGTGCCCAACAGCAAAAGCATAGGCTCCCTGAGGGGCTCTGTTGCCCAAAAAAGTTAGTTACTTGGATAAGTTAGGGCCAGGTAGATAATTTGAGAATTCCAACTCTTGCTGTAGGCACCAAATGTTCACAAAAGAAGGACTAAATCTGTTAAATATGCAAAATACATGAAAATATAAACCCATACTATTAGTTATGTTCTTTTTTTCCCTGTAAAATTCTCTTTTTCATGGATTTCTAGTTGCCACGACTGAATTTGCTAAACAGCCAGAGACAAGGTAAATTTTTAAATATACAAATGTTCTAATAAGCTTTTGCTAAAGGAAGCCTTTGGCCACCTCAGAATTGAAAGCAGCAGGCCCATTTCTCATCCAGCCTAAAGTGACACCAGTGCTACACTGTTCTACACCAGAATGCAAGAACCTGTCATACAAAGAGCTGTTCCTCTATTCAGCTTAATCTCATGGAATTTTACTAGCACTAGCCGACATAGCTACTCAGGTCCATTAGCAATGTCAGCCCTCTGGTGCTAGTACGACAGGCTTTAGCAATAGCTGTTCAGTGAAACTCAAAGCTGTGCACGACTCGTATTCAAATCTTCACCAGTTCATCATTACAGCAGTTCAAAAATGACATTTTCTGAGAGTCATTATGCAAAGTTTGAAAGGCCTTGCGAAAGCCTGCAAGGTCTGAGCAGTGGATGCAGATGAGGTGTTCCAGAGTAGACAAGCCAAAAAAAAATGGGGACAGCGTAACCTGGAAAGGTTCATCCTTTCAATTGTTGCTATGGTGGCATATTGCTTGAGCAACCTTAATTGCCTCTTAATGAAGGTTTATTTTGATGGGGGAAGCAGGAGTGAACATGATTGTTGATTTTTTTAAGAGATACTGAAAGAACAGGCTACAATCAAATTCCTATCATTAGTTAATGATAACAGAACAGAAATAATGAGGTTAAAGCAGCAGCAGAGCAAAATTAGCCTAAATGGGGAACTCTTCATCTGTAGAGCTATACAGAGATGGATTTTGTCATAGCAAGTTGTGTAAACATTTTCATCAAAAATATAGAGGCTTAGATTAGATACCTTTCCAATGAAGATGGTTCCCAGGATAACGGGTTCGAGATGCAGGATGGACTAAATGCCCTCCTTCTTTCAGCTAGGTCTCAATCCATTCTTCTGTATGTACATTATCCTCCTGTCCTTGAATGACTCAAGAAAAACTACAAAAAATCTTTGGGCTATTTTATGGCCCAGCTTTTACTCTTTTGTTTCCATGACCATCCCTTCTCAATCCTCTGGGACCACAAACTTTGTCTCCCTTGGCTGCAGAAATTTAATAAGAACCAAATTTTGATCTTGGTTGCATCTATTCAGCCCCAGTCTAATAAATAGCATTATGTAAGTGAAATGGTAATTAAAAAACCCGGCTAAGGTTAAGTGTGAGGTGAATCTTTCAGTCTCTCTCACACTCTTAGGGCTCAGGTTTTCCTTTATGGCTACATGCCAAACAATATAATGTTCCCAACCAGAAGGCAGTAATCTTCTCTGGGACGCAGGCTTGGAGCTCTTTTGGCTGCTGGACGGGGAATGCAGTGGCTTGGCAGCATGGAGCCAGCACAGCAACAGTTTCAGCCTGGTTCATGCTCATGAGTTCCGCAAATATCAGCAAATTTAGCCTTTCAGCTCCCAAATTTGAAAAGATCTATTTCAGCAGAAACAAACTCCCAAGAGAAGTGCGTGCAGGAATGAAAATAGTATCTGGAGGGAAGAGAAGGGATTATGAGCAGGTAACATTGCCTGAATATGTGAGAGTCTCTATTATGCTTTTGCTTGTATTTGCATCTCATATTGGCATTGAATTATTTTGACCCTGCGCAGGGCTCACCTGAGAGGTGAGGCACAGCCATTGAAATCAAGGGAATTAAGGTGCTCCTTAGCACTGCCTCCTGAGGGACATCCACATCTACGAAGTAAACTGTAACAAAGGGCAGAAAATCGGGTTGCGCAGCCTCAGTGGCGTGAGGAAGGGTGGACTGCCCATAGTGGCTTACACAGACGTGGGCTTTCCTTGTGCACGTGACAACCACAAAGGCAGGATCTGTTCTGTCTTGAGGTGTTAGTTAGGCAGTGGAAACCAATGAGAACGTCATTTCCATCACACTAGCATTGCACAGCAAACACCACGGAGGGGTCTCCTCTCCTTTCTTCAGCGTTGTGTTAAAGCCATCAGTGTAACAGCTGCAGGGGACAACCTCAAGCCATCGCTGCAGGCAGACACTCACCCCAGCCAACATGCTGCATTCACAAAGCTACCAGCAGGAAACCAGCCAGCAAATGCTCCACCATGGGAAAAGGAGACCCCTTCCAGGTTCCAGGGAGGGAGCAGGCAACAGGGAGGTCGTGTCGCACCCATGTGTGATGGTAGGCTCTGCAGAAATGCCCCAAAAACAGTTCCAGATCCCCTTGAGCCTGGAAAATTGCTATAAGAAAGTTACATCTGTGTTTTCTTCTTTAGCCATACAAATTGTAGGGCATTACACCTGGTCTTTAAAATCTCTTTCAGACACACCTCCACGTGAAAAGGCTTGCCCAGGGACCACAGGCAGTTTGTACCAACGGTACTACAGACCTACCAGTTCTTATGTTACAGATGAACACCCATATGGTACCTTATTTTTTAGGTCTTCTTATCTCTTATGAAGACTTTGAGCAGTTGTCGTAAAAGTCTAGTCTTCTTCCTCCTGGAAAACCAGATTTAATTTGTGGCTGTTTCCCTTCAGTTTGGAGCACAAAGATAGGATACTGTCAACAGCTGGGAAGAAATACTTAAAGCTTTAATTACCCTCCCCGTCTCTGACCAAATGGCTACTTAAAAACCAGCTGCAGTGGAGGCAGTCCTGTGATAGTATGCTGCTTTGAGGAGTCTTCAGGTCAAGCAAAATTGTGTAAACTAATAAAGAGAAAACTACTAACAAGCTGGGAAATCAGAAAATAGGAATATATGGTCCTTTTCCTGCTTTTCACCAAGCTCCTGGTTTGGAATCTGTAGTGGAACTACAGCATTTCCGGAAAAAAACCTGGAAAGTTTGTTTAGGTAGAATTTAAGATGTCTAGTTTACTATTTGGGATTTATGAATATTTGTGTCCAGTTTTCCTGGACAAATCACAGCTATGAAGAGCAGTGTTCCTGACATGCAGGATTCAGGCAGGCAACATGTGTGGGGTGCCTCTGTGGACTGAAGTCCCTGTGTTTGAGCTATGCGGAGAAATTATATGTGGTTTTGTATGCAAAATTCTGGCTAAAAATACAGGGGTGCCTCCCTGACAAGGAGTATGTGCCTGGCTTACTCTAATTCTCCTTTCTGGCTGTCGGTAGCCAGGGCAGATGGCGATGCTATTGGCATCTTTTGTTATTTTACGTGCTTTGAGGAAGGAACAGGGGGGAGCCAAGCCCCTTCTCTCCATCCATCCTCCCCATGAAAGTCCTTGATAGTTCTGGGGAGAAGGGGGGACAGGGAAGATAAAACTTCAGGGACCAAGGAGGAGCTTAATCCCATGGGACTTTGGAGGAGGGCAAAGAGCAGTGGGGAGTTTGTATGTGATGCATATGGTGAGGCAGGAAGAACTTCCCTACAGGCATGTTTTTTTTGTTAGGAAAATAAAGATTATAGAGCTCTTGCATGGTCATTAAGAAAAGGTCAAGCTTAAAGCCTGTTGTGTCACTAATGTAACAGGTAGGCTAAACATTAAAAGGAGAGAGCTTTGGGAGGAAAGAAAAGACTCTGTGTGTCCCTCAAGCTGCACATGTACAGTACTAACAAGATACTAGCTTGAACCAAGATGTTTCCAGTTGTTACACTTCAGCCCCCATTTTTAAAAGCCATTTGCCCTTACAAGGAAAACAGCCTGAGAGAGGATTTTGTGACTGCCTGATGAATTTTCTACACTGTTTTGAAAAAAAAAAAAAAAAAATCTGCAATTCCATTATTTGTATGGAGAAAAACTTTGAGTGTTGACAACTGTCGGAGTCTTCTTCTGTTGAAAATCATTGGAGATTTTTTTTTCCTGTAGGCTGAACTGGAAGAGACCCACTAATGTGACTTGTACAAAATGGAGCCGTTAAGGAAGAAAGGTAAATGGATGTCTTTGGGCTCTCCCCTTTTTTGGGCCACCGGAGCCAAGTTCTGAGTGATGCTGGCTGCTTTGAAGTGGCTGGCTGCAGCTTCCGCCCACCTCTGCCACGTTGCCTGTGTGAGGGTGTGGTGTGGAAGGAGCAAGAGGAATCCTCCCTGACCCGAGGATAGGTCCGCTGATGGCCAAGACAGCTTGATGCTGGGCAGTGACAGAAATCTGCTATAATGCACCCTAACATCTGGCCCATGTCATCTTTTCTGGTTCAGCTGATGCCTTTTATCATGTGAAAATACTAAAAACAGATCCAAAGTCTCCATGTATAATTGAGGCTGTAGCTGTTGCTTCTTTTTTTTTATTATTTGATAAAACCTTTATAGCTCCCTTTAGATTTTGCTGCTCATGAATTATAAGTCTGCTCTTCAAAGTAGAGGAATGCAGCTTTCTGGCACTGGGAGCTGTTACATCTCCTGTAGGAAGGTAGACAGTTTGACTGCTCCAAGCTGTGTAATTGCAACAGCCAAAGAAAGGAATCACTTCTTTTTCCTTTCTAGGGCACACAATATGAAGAGACGGACAAGCAGTCTTTACACTGTCCCTCAAAAACATATTTCCATGCTGTCCTTTCTAGCTAATCCCATTTCTGTTGAATGAACAGAGCAAGGGTAGGAGCAGCACAGATCTTGCCTTGTTCACTTTCTTTCCTGCAGAGCACTTCACATGTTGCCTCCAGAAAGTCCAAGCTCTTGTAGATGTTGTGTGGGTCTACAACCACTTTCTCCAGACCACTTGGAAGGACATGCTAAGTGGGAAGAGTGTGACCTTGGTCTCTAGCAATCACAGGGAGCAAGAAGGGGGGTGGTAATGGGTATTTTGAGGGTAGAGCACCATAGCTTTGCTACAAGGAAGGATTGTCCCCCCGGAGCCTCCCAGCATGTCCCCTCCGCAGCTGGCAGGTGGCTGCAGTGGTGGGACTGCCCATAGCTCTGCAGGCGCTGCTGGGAGAGGATGCAGCTTCCTGAATGCTGGCAGTATGTATCCCTGCCCAGAGGCAGATGAACCAGTAGCTGTAGGGAGCAAAGAAGCTCATGGGTATGGAGGACAGAAGAAGGGTGTTACAGGATGACTGAGGGATGAAAAGTTCTCTTCCTGGGCTTCTTGGTTTTGGCTGCTTTCATCTCTAGGGGCAGAGTGCCCTGTCTATGTTTTCACAGCCTGTAATAACAGATGCTTTTTAATGAGCACACGGACAGACAGCCTATTGTCTGGGCTTGTCTCTCAGAACTGCATGGTGGGAAGGGCTATTGGCACTTGCTTTTGTTTACTCTGTTTCTAAGGATGTGTGGTCCTTAGAAGGATGGGGGCCTTTCTGTCTTCCATGTGTTTTTATGGGCCAGGCCAGAACATAGCCTGTTTGTGTTATGTTTGTTTTTCTCAGAATAACCCAACTCATGCCACCACCTGAGAAGGACCTCTACGTACATTTAATCTGAACGGACTCGAGGGTATCCAAATGGCCCCAATAAACAAGGGTGGCCTATCTGAAAATATCTTCTGGTTGTGAACATTGCAATGTAGGCTGAGCCTAGTTAGAAAGCCTGGCTTGTGTGTACATATTTTCTCTTCGTTTAGTGTCCCAGCAGGGCAGAGAGTCCCTGGAAGGCTATCAAACATGGACTGGCTTTCAGAGCTTACTCCTTGCCAGCAGCCTCTCTGTGTGAGGCCAATAAAATTTGTTTGCACTTGACAACAATAGAGTATTTTTGCGCTTCATAGTGTGTCTCCTCGAAACTAACTGCTGTTTGGGAAGGCCCTTAGGTCTATCCCTCCCCTTTATCCCATGCAGGATGAAGACACCACCCTTTCATGCCCTGGCCCTAGAAGATGGTGACTGCTATAAACACTGGGGTGGGCTTACAGGCTGGCTGGAGAGGAGTTGCTTCCAAGCACAGAGCTAGGAGGGGTCAAAGGAGGGAAGTGGAACTTGGCTCTGAAGTCAAATAACTCATGGGTGAAGAGTGTTCTTTGAAGAGGCATTGAGATGTGGTAGGCATGCGGGGCAGCTAGCTGTTCTTCCTGCGGGGCTAGGGGCAGATCATCCGATGTAATCCTCTCTTGTTCACCCTTTTTCCCACCCAGCCTCTGCCGCCCATGCCGAGCGGCCAAAGGAAGAAGGCTGATCACTTATGGGGGAGGAAGGGCATAGGGGAACTTCCAAGGGGATGTGAGGCCAACTCAGAGTGCAGCTACATGTTCCATCTATCCTGCTAAATGATGCTTCGGAACCTGTTTTTTTGGGTGGTGGGTTGGGAAGATGACATGTCCCCCTGCAGCATGAGTCTTTCTCTTCTACTCCCCTCCCTGCTAGAGATTTTAAATCAAAAGGCAAGCAGAGGGCAAGTGTTTTTAGTTTAGCCAGTGTCTCTCTTTGAAACACACTGGTGTGGGATATAAGCATGACTAGTGCGCAATCGCAGCATGGGGATGGCCCGAGGTGATCAGGGAGGCATCTGAGCATGACATGCAGCCCTGCTGGGTCAGAAAGGAGCGATCTGTTCTGCAGGGCTGGAGCTCACTTTGGCACTGGGCCATGGCCTTTTACTTTCTGAAATGGCCAGCCCCAGGTTGATCACCTTACGTCTGGAGGGCAGTGTGGTCCCAGGAGCAGCGCTAACCCCGAGTGCCCAGGAGACTGGGTGGCAGCATGCTCTGGGAGCTCTGCCCTGTTCTTAGTACAGCGAAGGGTGTTTCACCAGTCTAGTGTAACACTGAGAGGGGTCAGGCACTAAGCATTGCGAAAGTTTTTCCTCTCCCTCTCTGTGGCCATCAGGGAAGCTTTTGGATCCTTCTTCTTTCTTTTTAGCCTTATGAGATAACTGTGGATGCTAAAAAAATTAGGATAGGCTAGAAAGTAGGTCATGGGGTTGTGCATAGCACTGACAGCATACAGCAAATGCAAAGGGGCAGAGCCTTCCTAAAGGGTGCCGTAATGAGCTGTGAGACAGATACTTTGTCTGGGACGACCCAAATTCTGTGCAGCAGGGTCTTGCTCGTGGCAGTCTAAGGTGCCCTACAAATTCGTGAGAAAAGCTCCTTCACCGAGATGTGACACCCTTGCTGGCATAGCAATCCGCGGAGCAGCTGGGCAGACCCCACCGTGAGGGGGAGACTAGTGTTACGCTTGTGGGATTGCTAACCTGATAGCTTGCTGACCGTAGCTCTTCTCTTGCTCACAGCGTCTTCAAAACCTCATGCAGACGCCTTTTGTTGTGCTGTGCGCATCAGTTCTAAAACCCTTATGAAATAAAATACTGTTCCTGAGAAGGATAATTATTACACGTCTTACGATCCAGAAAAGTTTTCTAGTAACTCAGATCTACATTGCCTAAATTATTTTATAATGCTAAGAAAATGACAGCGTCTCTATTTCAAAAATGGACAGAGAGCGTTATATGTAGTACAGTTGTCTAAAATACTACACACTATATTTTACTACTGTGCAATTAAAAATATAAATAATGTGAATAGTTATATCTTCCTCAAGCTTAGCAGCTGGATCTTTTTTTAAAATCTTAAGAGCTTGATTTGCCCAGTTCTTGTAAGGGACAATTAAACTTAATGATCCACACTTCAAAAAATGACCTGTGCTTTTGAGAATTTTAATTTAATGGTTTCCCTACTTGAAATATGTCAGAAGTGCTTTATTATTCAAACTGATGGTGTTTAGTGGTTCTTGAAAAGAAAAATGAAAACATCTCAAGGAGACAGAGCCAGCTTTTCCCATATGAAAGGATGACATACCATACTAGGGTAAAGCTATTCTTACAGATCCATTTGCCTTTTGGTTTGAATACATATAACTAATTGCAAAAGGTGCTTCACTGAGTTTTTAAACAGCAGAATGTAAATTTTTTAAACAGCAGAATGTAAATTTTGGAGAAGAAATGAGTATTTTAGTTAAAAGGGAACTAAAATCAGTTTCTGATGATGCTTCCTAATTTGTACAATAGCATGACGTGACATTTCCATTGTAGCTGTTTCACTTCCATACTAGATAATTCGTATGGTCAGTTTGGTAAAAATTAGAAGCTTTAATGAAGTTTTCTGGATCATTTATAATCTGATTTTTTTTTAAGATTTAAAATTGCTGACAACATAAAAAGCCTGAACGGGTAAAGGAGAAAAAGCAGTAGAAACCATCTTATGACTCGTGTTTTTTCATTGCACAGACACATTTCTTTCAGGAAGCAGTTCATATACTTACTTAGTTTTGGAAAGGATTATTTGTTTGAAAGGGATACAGAACAGCTTTGGCTGCCTGTTACTGATAAATCAACTTTTCTGGACGTTGACTGACTCCTTTGGAGCTTTGAAATGTGTTTGCTTAGCTGGACAAGATAATGAAAAGCAACCAGTCTGGCCATTAATTATATCATTAGTTGTATTTAAGTCAGCCTTTACCACACCACAGTGCTGTACATGAGAAGTAGCTCTTGGTCCTGTCACATGCAGGGGCTCCGTATACTGGCACTGAAGTCAGTTAGGTGGTTCCCATGAAGCAAGCATGCAAAATTCAGTTTTCGACAGGGGACAAAACTGAAGTCTCGCTGTTTATTTCAGGCCATCATAGCAAAAGCTGAATAAAGCACAGCAAGATAAAATCAATTAGCAGGCGAGGCCTGCACACAAAATATTTTTATGCTAGAGATTTAGTGCAATGCTCTCTGTATAAATATCATGATTCGTTCCATTCTTTAATACAGTTAAACAATGGCGGTTCCTTAACAAGGGACGTCCTTATACACGCTATTTTATGCATCTTGGTAAGTTCAGGCAGCATTCACTCTTGACAGCTATAGATCAAATTACAAGCAAGCCACAGAGAATTATGTTTCTGCAGAGGGAACCCTTAGTCCCCCACTAGGCTCCTGTGAAAGAGGTGGCCAAAAGCCAGCTAACTTTGCTCCCCAACTGCAAGGAGCCAGGCTGCATTACACTGCTGGCAGCACTCAGCATTCCCGAGGAGGTTTTTCTGAGCGGAGTCCAAGCACAGCCACCACCCAGGGCTGCACGGTCTGGTCTGCAGCTGAGGGAAGCTCGCGCTGCAACTCGTGGCCAGGGTGGTGGCCAGAAGACCTGGCCAGGGCAGCTGGAGCCTCGCCACTTCCAGCCACCAACGCTGCTCCTGCAGGACGTGCCGATGGTGGTGTGGGTGCCACCACATCCATGCCTGTCTGCTCGCAATCGTCCCCACAGGCTGGGGGAACAGTTGATGCAGGCGCTGCCCACAGCGTTGTCCTCGCGGTTACACTGCATGAGCAGCACTGGCCTGCTTAGGGTGCAAGACCCCAGGTGCTTGCTTCCCCATTCGCCCCTGCCTGAGAGCATTTGGGCTGATGAAAGAGTGCATCCCCCTCTCACATTCCTCCATAGAGAGGAGAGCTATGCTGCAAAAATTTTCTTCACACAGGTATAGCTGTGCTCTCACCGTGAATTGTATAACTCATTTGGTAAAATCGGCAACCCAGTGATACAGTATACAGAGAAAATTTACAAATAAAACCTTTATTGTGTACAAATGACGAAGAGATTGTAGCATTATATAAGGCCATGACTTAAATGGGGGGGGGGGATGCCTTTACCAGTTTCTATTCTGACAGTTGCTGTTTACAATTACCACTTCCATTGTTCACCAAAACATTTGCAGCCATGCTTAATATTGGTTTTCAAAGTTGCAGCTGATGTTCATTTGTGCTCTATGCCAATACTCATCTCCTGCAAGACATATGGGGTTTTTTCATATATACACACACACACTGTAAAAGTGGTATTTCTTTAAAGGCCTGGTGGAACATCTCAAATTCTAGAAACGAGCTTGGTGAAGCTGCCCTTTAAAAGATTCATGAGTGACCAGGGAGGATTTTAGTGGGTCTTTCTTTTTTTTTCTTTCTTAACAAAGTACCCAAGATGGCTGCAGCTTTATTAAAAATCCATCCTAATGACTGTTTAGGTAGAGTTCAGTGCCAACTTTCATTTTAGCTTCAACTTAGCACCTCTCATTAATTTCTTACATTCTTCTGGGACTGAGGATTTCCATATTTGGTTTTACTCTTGGATTATGTCAGAAAAGTTTGAACAAAATTGTTTCAGCTAAATGAATGTGAAAAAAAAATATCTTCCATATGTTGTTATCGAAATCTTCTGCATCTGTTTAAGTCAAAAATGGCAAGCCAGAAGTCTTTAAGTTGGCTTACAATATAACCTCTTCAAGAAAACACTCTTGGGTTGAAGAAAATTGGTTAAGTAGTTTTAAATCAACTTGTCATTTTTCTGCATACTATGTAGACCTCTTTCATTTTTCCCCTCTCCCTTTTTCTTAGTTTAGTTTTAAACCCTTGTTTAAAATGAGTTTGCCAGGGATTCATTTACTAATAATATCTTTAATGACATCTCAGTTATGGATACATTTGTCAAGAACCCCAGCTGTTAAGGCCAATTGACTTGAAAAAGCCAGAGTGGATGCCATTGCTTCAGTACATGAGGAATGAAAAGGTTTAGAGCGTACTGTCAGCTCTCTTTCCCAGTTCATAGCAGATTAAGTGTCAGACCTGATGACCTTACTTAAGTCAGTACAATGACATAATTTTGCATGTGTACAGTCAGACTGTTTCTTGCCCTTTTTATCTAAAACAGAGAAATAACATACAAAAACTAGGCTAAATAGAAAAGTTGACAAATACCCACTTAGAAGTCAGAAAAACGCAAAGGCTGAGGTCGCTACGACAGTGCTAAGACTTCACACCCTCTTTATATTCTTATAAAGCTTACAACCCCCTTTGACAAAAGCCCGTGTTTAGAAAAAGAATAAGCCTTCAAACTCAAGTACTTATATCCATGAAAAAGTAAGACTTAAGGTAGCTCATTCTCTGGTCCACCAAGTATCTAATAATTTGGAGCCCAATGAGATGGCCTCAAGGAGAGAGAGATTAAACTCTCCCTTTCCTACTACCCCTTCTCTCCTGCAAGAGTGAATACATTGGGGAGCGGGGGGAGGACTTTTCTGCAAGATAGGTATTCAAATCTCTTCAGCCAGGCATGTAAGCTTGCCAGCAGTTCCCAAGAGCTCTCTAACTCTCAGCTATTGTAAAAATAAGTACATAAAAACATATGTAGAAAGTCCCCCACATCCTTCCTTTCCCTTCTTTGCTGTGTTTCCCACTGGCTAAACAGGGCAGCTGGGAGTGGGGCATTGGAAATGTCTTTCCCAGGTAGCTAACTTTCTCCAGACGTTATAAAGGGAGCCTAGACATCAAATCCATGTGTGAAGTCAAGGAGTTATGTTATTCCCCCTTATATAGGGAGAACTACGGTGCAGAGCAATTAAACCCAAAATTTCTAAACGGTCCACTACTTCTGCATTCCTCATTCTCATGTAGAAAACCTTAAATACCAAAGGACGGACTGTTCCCATTTTGTTAGGCTAGACTGGTAAATATTCAGACAATCTGTAAAACCCTCGCACAAAATACTTCTCAAATATTGGACTAATCATTTACCCAAGGTTGTATGGAAAACCAGCAGCAGAGACAGCAGCAGAGCACATTTCTGCGGGACTCCAGTTCAGTGCTTTGAGCATACAACAGTCCTTTCTCTTCTTCGTTCCTACTTTGCTACCTGAATTATAGGGATGTAAGATGTGAGAGACGTCAACCTCATTCTGTTCTGTTTTGAGGAACACTGCATTACTGTTTTATTTGCTGATCTACTGCATAAATAACCACATCTCAGATGGTTACAGGCATATGAGGGATAGGTACTACTGAAACCCATGTGCTGGCTGAGGCAGGCACATTACAAAAAATCCTTCATGATTAGGATGACGTTATTAAAGTTTCCATGAAAACTGTGTTTGTTAAAAGAAGCCAAGTTAAGTTTTCATGCATAACTTTATTTTTGACAGTTTCTCAGTCTTGGCTTTGTACTTTGTTTGCTTTTCCTTGTTTTAAGAGGAAACTGGGCTCATAAGAGATATCTGAAAGTCACATTCCTGCATGTTGTTTTAGCGGATAAATGAGAAATTTTGATACTTTAAAAAGAAAGAAAGGAGAAAAAAATGTTTGTTCTGAAGTGCTCAGACTGACAGGAGTCTGAGATCAGGGAATGTCAGTCTCTACCTTGACCAGACTGTGGTGATTACTGCTCATGGAGTGACGGAAATCCACCACACTCCCAATTGGCACTTGGGTGATTAATGAGATGACACACACAGAAGCAAGTGGCTGAATTTCCCTTGAAATAAGACCAGTTACATTCATAGAAGAGTGTTAAAAAGTATACACTAGGAGAAAACATCAAATGGAGTAGTGTGTGTCCTGAGTAGACATAATACTCAATAATATTCTCATATATAATAATATAATTCTCAATAATAATACTCATAATACTGAAAGGAGGCTGTAGTGAGGTGGGTGTTGGTCTCTTCTCCCAAGTAACTGGCGAAAGGACGAGAGGAAATGGCCTCAAGTTGCGCCAGGGGAGGTTTAGATTGGATGTGAGGAAAAATTTCTTTACTGAAAGAGTGGTTAAACATTGGAACAGGCTGCCCAGGGAAGTGGTTGAGTCACCATCCCTGGAAGTATTTAAAAGAGGTGTAGATGAGGCGCTTAGGGACATGGTTTAGTGGGCATGGTGGTGTTGGGTTGACGGTTGGACTCGATGATCTTGGAGGTCTCTTCCAACCTTAATGATTCTATGATTCTATGATTCTATGATTCTAATATGCAATGACCAAAATCATGATAGAGCACCCAACACAACGTCCCCTGAAACCCACAACCTGCTCAAATGTGGTCAATACAGTGGGGTAAACAAGATCATCACTGCTGTTGTTTGTAGACTCTCTCTATATGTATGTATGTATATGTACTTGTATACTACCCTATAGTGTGTGTGTGTGTGTGTGTATATATAAGAGGTTATAGACTATGAAAAGGTGGATCTGGTTTTAGCAGCTGCAGATCAGTGCGGACGGGAGAACTCAGTGAAGAATGATGAGCACCTCTCTCTTTGCCAAAAAATTTTCTTTTCTGATTAATCTTTGCTGCTGGTCAGCATGTTGCAGATGTGTTTGCCATTGTGTACAGCTGCACTCTACAACACTATTTAGGTATATAACACATTTGCTGCAGGTTTATTGTAGATTATAATACATAGCTGTACTTGTAGATATGGAAATTGCTACATTTAGCAGATGGTCTTTGTACCTTTGGTCACCACAGACACTTAATTCAAGTGGTTTAATGCCAAATGTTAAAGGACTGGGACACTCTTACTGGTAAACCAGTTCCTCCTCGTGAAACCAGAATGGCAATACTTCAGTGCTGTTTTGCTTGCAACTTTTTTTTCTATACAGGCTGTAGATTTTAATGGGGATCTCATTTTTTACTGTGAGTGTATAATACCTAACTCGATAGAGTCCACCCTTTAGACTGACTAATTAACATGCAATGGAATATTATATTATTATTTTATAAAATAAACATTAAAAACAATTGATTTATTTCCAAAATCTGTTTCTGCTTAGAGACCTTACTGATAACTGCATTAAGAATAATATGTGGCTCTGTTAGTGCATGTGTATTTTTATTTAGTTGGATGTTTATACATATGTATCTCATGAGGTAAATTCTGGACAACTGTTATTGCACCCTCCCTTTCCTGTACACCAGCTTAACTTTTACTGAAACACAAGACAAAGTTTTCCCTGGTCTCTCAAGACCTTTTGGAAATCACTACATTGAATTAAAATTCTAAAGCAAAGATATATAGGTAGGGAAGGGATCTTGAGCTATGCTTTTGACCACCGCTGGCATTAAGGTAGGATAAAGACAAACTGTCCCTTTCAGATTATGTGTTCTAACCCCAAACCTCCACAGGAAAGAAGGTTTTCCACAACTTTCCTGTTGTGTAATCTGTTAGACCACTGAATTATGCTTGTAGTTAGAAATCCTTTCCTAAAACTTAAGCAATATCCTCTTTCTTACAAACTATACTAATTATTTTTGGTCCTGCCTCCAGCTGACACAGAGAACAACTGATTTCTCTTTATTATAACCTTTCATGTGTTGAAAAACCAAACTAAACTCCTAACGCTCCAAACCTCTCCTTACCTGGAGTACACAAACCCATGTTTTTTTTCTTTGTAAAGCCTATGTGTTGCTTTCCTGTGCAATTTCCACATTGCCTAAGATCGTTCTTAAAGTGCATCTTTCTTAAAAGATCCCTCAAATGACACTGTTGAGTCCTTGCCTCTGCACTCGGAAGAGGACTAATGCTTGACTGATACTGCCTGTGAGCCACCTCAACCCCAGGCTCCTTTCCTGTTGCCTGGGAAGTCCCCATTTTCTGTTTCTGAGTTGGATTTCTTCTCTTTCCTGAAGCATAGCCCTTTGCTGAACTTCTGCTTGATTTTTGGATCATGTCTCCAGTTTATTACCATGTGAAGTCCAATAGTATTCTGAGTTCCCTTTTATGTGCACTTCCAGTCCACCCAGTATAGCAGCAAATCATTGACTGTTACACCTCGAGGTTATTTTTTTCAGCTGACTTTGCTCAGCACCTATTTTCCTAGTTCTTATTTCCCTGGCCGTGCTTATAAGAATGTTGCACAGGACAGCACCAAAAATATTAGCAGCCAAGATCCATCACAGCTCCTGACTCCCGCTGAACTATTAGGCTGAATATACTGTCAGAAGAGAAAATTACATTGACTTGACATGTTTTATTATTGTGAAGCTGATCTTGACTATTTCTTGCTATTTTATTTCCCTATAAATGGATTTGCTCTAGTGTATTTTCAGTTATCTTAGTTGGCTGCTTTGTCTGTAATTTCCCTAGTCCTTGCTTCATAGTGTTCTGGTTCCACATAACACCCATGTCTCTTTGTCCTTCTGCCAGTCCCTTCCTTTTCTTTTTACTCCCCAACCACTTCTCACTCCTCTTTTTCCCCAGCTCTTTTGTGAAACCATACCTAAAATCAGTATTGTATTTGCCTTTCTCCAGTTCTCCAGACTATCCCATTTCTTTTTGTTGTCAAAAGCTCTCACTAATGGCTCAGAAATTGTTCGGCTAATCTCCTAATGCTGTGTGAAATCCTTTGACTACTACTGTTTTTTAATTATTAACTTATTCTTTCCTCCTCTTGGCAGGTTGTAGATAGAGTTTTCCAAGTTTTTAACACTCTTGGTAGCAACAAGTGCTAGATGTCTCAGTGGTTACACTGGCTATAACAGTTTTAGAGAAATTCCCTCCCATAGCTCTCCCATGCTGCTAGCAATACAGAGACTATAAATATAGCCAAACCACAAGCATTTTTACCACTTTAGCTGATTTATGCAACATGGTGGTGAAAATGTCATCAGGCAATCCCTGCACTACCATTCCTGTCTATATTAGTGGAAAAGTTGGAGAAGTTTTTAAACTTGTGATTTGTAGGTAAGTGCCTCTGGAAAATGTGGCACAGTGTGCTAGAAATGATAGTGAATATGATCAATTTAACAAACCAGTGAGGCCATTTTCTTTCAATGCCATGTGAAAATAAAGATGAAAAATCTCTAATAGATGTGCTTTTTCTTCTGTTTAATGCACAATATACACATGCATCTTATCGGGCTGCTGGTTCATGAGGACTCGCGGCATTTCAGATGATGGGTCTGAATCAATTTCCCAATAGTTCCATTCTCTTTTTTTTCTACAGTAAGTCAGTTGGAATACATATATTTTCTTCTGATATCTGTAGTTTTAAAACACAATTTGGACTGTGTAAACTTCTTATTAATACTCTCAGGAATCACAAATAATAACTGGAAAATTCAGGGTGTTAAGGCACTTTCTTAATAGAAAAGAAAATCCACGAAGAATTTCATTTCTGTACTTTAATATGCCAATATTTAATAAAGGTGAGGATATATTTTGATAAAGAATGAACAGACCCAAAAGAAAAACCATGTATCTACAAGCAAATATTCTCCCTAAACTAGGCACCTTCCTTCCCTCCTTCCCCAAAAGCCACACTACTTCCAGGGTGGGAATTGCCAGTGCACAAAACAGCCACCCGAAGGACGTATTTTACTTTCAGTACATGAAAATAGCCTCAAAGTGTCACTAGAGAGCTATCGATAATCTGGTTCTAGCTACATTTTAAGGTTTTGGGGCTTCATGATCTTTTCACTCAAGAGCCACTTCTAATTTAATCCTTCTTATTGCTTAAAATGCCCATCACTATGTATGGCGATGAAAATGCCCTGGCCACTTGCACATGGATGGCAAGTCTTTCAGTATCACAGTTCAGGTTTTATGAAGGCAAAGAGCATAAAGCGAGAAAAGAAACTTGCAAATAACACAGATCTTAAAAAAAAAAAAAAAAAGGGAAGTTGGTAATTAATTCCCTCCTCCTTCATAATCTTGACCAAGACAAATAGAAATGTGATTTTAACAATGGTAGGAAGTGAAACAGCCTAACCTTTCTGCATTTAGCCTGGAAGCTTTTTCAGAGCAGAGACTGTCTCTCATACATGTTTACACAGTGCCCAGCACAAGCAAGGCTCATATTTAATCTGGGCCCTTTCAGCCCGTATCACAATATAAATATTTCCTAATAGTAGTTCTTATGGGAACGAACCTTTGTTTGTGCTGCTGTTCAGAAGCAGTCCCCGGCCGTGCTCCTCCTTCGGAATTCCTTCCCAGCTGGCCACGTCACTGTCATCTGCTATTTGATTGCCTTTAATGCAGCAGATTCATGTGAAAGGAAGCCTGCAGTAAGATCATGGAAAATTTTAAAATGTCCAGTCTCACTTGCAAATGGTGTATGTCTTACGTGTAAGTCGCTTCACTCAAATGCGACTGGGAACATCTTGTGTTCAGCTCCCTTTTACAGTGTCATTTGAACTTGTGTGGCTTTCCTGAAGAGTTACACTACGCGTGTTCCTCATTTTATCTTTGTCTCAAAAGATAAAGAGTGTATTATTTCTCCTAAAAACCTCAGCAACAACTTAGCACTTCCATCTTCTTCATCTCTACGTGACAGAGCCACACAGAATGTTTCCAGTGATTGCTCCTTGCAGTTACACCTGGTGTGTCTACCATGAAGCATTTAGGAGAGAAACTTCAGAAGTACTATTTTGTTTCTACTTCCATATATCCACCGATTACTAAACTAATGACTATCATATCATGTATGCAGTAACAACAACAAGATGCAAGTCAAAGCCCCAAAGCCTCTTTAGATTAGATTAGATTTGCACGGGGATTGAAATAGAGAACCGTTGGCTTTGAACCTCTCTTCCCTGTTTACTGAAGTCGATGGTCCTACTCTAACATCACTGGAAAGGTATTTTCCCCTTCTTTCTCCCCTTTGGCCCAATTTAGAAGAGAATCAGAAGCTCCATGATCTTGAAATGACATCTTTCCATGTAGGCAACACAAAGACAAAAAAATTACCAGATAACACAGCATTCAGTGGATATCACTGGTCACCAAAAATTATCATTTTTACATTGAAAATAGCAAATTTTTCTGATGATTTATCCACACGAGCTTTTAAATACATTTCTGCATCATCACTTCAATGTATAGGCTTGTCGAGCATTAGACAGACTCCGTGGCGGTGGCAGGGGAAAAGCTAAGCCTGATGAACCTCCAGGGTGTAAACTCTCGCATATATAATAATGAGGATAAGCTTCCAGCAGCATCTCATTTTTGTCATTGGTGACAGCAACACGTGAAAGTGCTCCTGTCCATTTTGCCAGTGTGGTCCTATGTGTCTTCAGTCTCTTAACACAGTCACTTTCTTGTCCTTTTACTGCACACACTCCATTTCAGGTGGAAAGCAGGTAGATGCTGCCTGGAAGAATAAAATGTATTTCTCTTATCATCAGCAACATTTATGGGGGAATTTTAGAAGCGCTTTGTATTGGTTAACTTCCCTCTCACAGATCTCAGTGACAGAAGAATGAGGCCAAAATGAGTCCTTTGCAAAATTCCTTAGCTAATTCAGTATATACACATGACATTGTTTCTCCATGTGAGCCCTAACTCGTAAAGTTAGGTGTTAAACACCAGAATAAAATACTAAAACAGAATTCAAATAAACCTATGTAAAAACATCCAGGAAAATGGATTCAGAGAAATTTTGGAATTATTCTCTCTCCACTGGTTTAAGTTTTCTTCCTGGATATTTATTAGAAATGAAGGACATACTTAAGATATGCAAAAATAGAACCAGTGGAAAAAGACTCATGTTCCTTCATGTATTCCGAGTATCAGCCCATGATTTCTGCCATTTTGTTTGATTACTGAGATGGAAAATATTTGCCGCCCAGTCTCTTCAGAGGTACTGTGTCTAGTAAACTTGCTTTAACAGGCTCCTGAACTGCAATGTACGGCTTGTGACTGGCCTAATGATTCACTCCTGAAAAATGTTACCTTCATCAATTTTGGATTTGGTTTCCTTGGTGGTTTTCGAAAGGGGCTTGGCTTTGCACTCCAGTGGAGACAGTGTCTTGCGTAATTAAATTGTATTTTTTAAAGACAGAAGGTGGGGTACTTTACACCTATGACAGCCTTGCTCCAGAGGGCTAGAAAAAAAGCAGTTTCTTCCTTTAGTTCCTGAAGTTTGGTGTGGTTTTTTTTTTTCCTCTCGCTCCCCTTTTGTAAAGGCCCTGCCTATGCAGGTCTTCACTTACTGGTCCAGAACGGTTCTTTTCCAGTGACGAGCCTATTAGCAACAGCTCCACAATGGGTTTTGTTTCCTTCGAACACCAGGTCACCCTTGTAAGCATGGAATTTGTGTTATCAAATTAATTTAAAATATTCAGGTGGGTCTACGTATCAAGTTTCAGAGAGAGAACTACTCCAATATAGGCTAGCAAGTCACTTCTTGCAGCTATTACAGCTACTCAGCAGGTACGATTTCCCTAACCGATAGATTCATAGGTATTTTATTTTCTCTTTTTTAGAAGCTAAGCTGTGAATTTCAGGAGACAGAGTCTAGTTTGGACTGTACCTAAAAATAAATCTCTAGTCACCGTGGTCTCTGCTGAGAGCAACTATCAAATACTTTATTACCAATGGTATCAGCTGTGGTGCTGGAAAGGACCTCAGAAGGTAGCGTTGCTTGGCTCAAAACAATTCCTCTCCAGTGCTCTTCTAGTGCAGGTTATGCTGTACATGGCCACAAGAATTAACCTAAGAATCCCAAGCTCTGGCAAATTTACCTACGTGATAATGACATGTACACCACCAGCAATGCTTCCCCGTAGTGCTGTTCTGAATTCAGAACTTTGTTAGGCACAAAAAAAAAAAAAAAGAGAGAAAGAAACCCCCCCTTTTAACTGAATAACGTCTTTGCCACTTTATCATAGCTTTGAGAACTAATATTCCATAGTCATCATAGCTTTGAGAACTAATATTCCATGTATCTTGTTTGGGTCTTTCTAACTGCAAGTATTAACTTGCAGTTTCACCTGGCATCTTGGTAGTCCTGTTCTGGACAAACATGTCATCCTATAACAAAGACTGAGGGCAAAGATACTTGTAACAAAATAATAATAATAATAATTATAATAATAAATAATAATAATATACTTGTAACCCTCCTCAAGATTTCAAAACGTTCTGAAAGCATTAACTGGTTTTATGTCACCTCTATCAGATAACATTATCCATATCCTAAAATAGGGGCATTCTGAGGCCAAGTGTCTTGCTTTCGTATAGAAAGTGTACTCAGTAATATAGCCCAAATTTACATATTCCTAACTCTCTACTTTATTCACAGTATGTGAACACTTTGGTCACTCATCTGTTTAGCCGTAATCATCATTTTGATCCCATTGCTGACCCTCCTCGGATCTTCCCAATAGGCAATGTTCCCACTTCAGAGCGATCTCAACAGTTGTCTCAGTAAACCCATCATGAAACACGCTGCTACAGCTTCCCTTTCTAAATCCTCAAGCAAGCAACAGGCCTTAAAAGCTCACCACCACGCTGGCTCTCCCCGGGGCAAGCTAATACAGAGACTTTCAGTAACCTTGTACTTCACCTTGTAGCACCACCTCTCACGTTCCTTTATTCAAGTAACAGGAGGCTGCCTGGCCCGCTTGCCTCTGCCCTGCTGGACTCGGTTGCAATCGCAATAGTTCCCATTCATTGTCAATTAGCTGAGGTCCCCGGAATTGTAAAGAGGACAAATGAACCTCACTGTCTACAGTACGTTATAAACACAATACACTATTTTCACTTTCTGCATACTCCAGGAAGGAAAGTACCTGTTTCCTTCTACCCCAGTGACCTAAGCAGGGTAGAAAAATTGGCCATAACCTAGAAACGGGATGCTTTCAACTAAGCTACACCATTATGGAAAACACATTTTACCTCAGTCTCTTAAAACCTAACAAACGAACACTGAAATGAGTCGGCTATCACCAACGATGACCTTTTACTACTCTTTTACTATACAAATAGTATGAAGACTGAATTCACGGGACTGATTTTGCAGGAAACCATTAACTGGTATTACAGCTTCAAACTAGAACGCATGTTATTCTAGATTTTTTTTAAAAAGCAATATAAAAGGACTTACAACTTAGAAAAACCCAAACAATCAAAGCAGATTAAAACCTTTGACCTTTGTCTAATCATCTGCAAGTGAATTTCAAGAGTTAGCTGTTTCAAACAGCATTAGATAACAAAAAACATTCTTAAAACAGACGACATCCTCCCTCATAATAAAGGAGTGAAATACTCATATATGCAACGTTTGCATCAAATACAACCAACAGGAGTTTTTAGGTACGTCAGAAGTTGGTACACGGACATTTGGTTGGTATACAGAGGTTGTGTACACAAGCGGGAAGGGGAACGCACTCCAGCAGAAGGCAAAGCCTAGGCTCCATTTCCCTCACCCAGCTTGCCTTTCCCTTTTCTTGCCTTGCTTCCTTGCCTGAAGGCAAAGTCTCTACAATTTCACATTAATAACTATCAGGACCAGATACAGAACTCGAGTACTTGAGGTCAGACATTGTGATTTGGAGAGTCTGAAATTAACTTTAGATATTACCAAGATAGGCATGAAATTTGAAAGGACTTTTGTACAACCGAGTTTTGACCTTGAACAAGGAAGACTGTTGCCTCGGTCTAAGTAAATAAACATAAAAGAAGTAAATCTCTAGAGCCCCTAGTCAGGCAAAATTAGATTCCAGTGTAAGTTTTACCTAAAAATATGACATTGTTTCAGCACAACAGAAGTTACCTTGTTCATAGCAATAATAACATTCTGCTTAAAAAGAACCACAGCAACCCACAAGATAGGAAAATCAGCTTAAAATCGCACATTTTAAAGTCACACGCATTCAAATTCTGAGAGAATTTGTTGAAATTACAATACTTAATATTTTCACTGAGGCGTAACAGCAACCGATGCAATAAAAACAAAGGCATAAAGCTTTCTCAGTAAGAAGATTAACCATCTCACCAGTCACTAACACCTAGCCCCTTCGTTCTCCTTGTACATAAATAAGGGTATTCTACAATTGCACGGGAGCGACCACTCAGTCCCTTGGGGACTGAGGGAGGAAATCCTTGCTCTTGCACAATTCTTCGGCAGGAGGAAGCAGCTCAAAACTCCTCCATTTCCACTATTCCAAACCCCTTCTGATTCCTGCCTTCTTAAACTGCACAGTGGAAAACTGGTATCATCGAATCTCACCCGACCGCTGGGACCAGAAGAGTAGACCACACAACTGGTCTTCTTAAGATGTATTTTTGACACTCTACTAGTGTTAAGACTTGGAAAGCGATTTCAAGTCAAGCCAAGCCATGGAATGACGAAGCCCCAGGCCAGGAGCCCGGCTGCTGGGGCAGGAGCAATTCTGCACCCCCAGGAACTGGAAGCGCTTACAGAAAACGCCACCAGCTGAGCGAGGAAAGAACATGAAAGTTTGAGGTGAGCAGGTTGGGAAAAATCTGGAAAAGAACTTCACTAGCAATTATTTTCTTCGTATGTACACATACAGTTTGACAAAGAAAAAAAAAAAGAAAGAAGAAATTAAGACTTCTCTTTAAGAAACCTTGGATTTAAATATATATATATTTATTAAAAAGAGACATTGACTCTATGGCCAAGACATCATGTGTCTCAGAACAGGTTTTTACAGCCATGTTATAAAAACCCCTTAGCAAAGCAGTTATGCACTAGACTTCAAACACATGTACTCCAAGAATGACACTGGTGTGGAGGATCTTGTTTTACATCCATTTATTTTTGTCCCTCAGCAATTATAGCATAGTTTCAATACATTTCTAAAGCTATAGAGAAATACCAGGGCAACTAGAGTACATACAAGCCAAAGTTAAAATGGTAGACAGCTGAATCGAAAAAAAGAAAAAAAACCAAAAAAAAGTATG
>NW_008824982.1:7303821-7306015 GCF_000699105.1 Pygoscelis adeliae
GTTTAGGCTTTGTTCTTTAGGGAACAAGGTGCTAACGTGCCATTTTCTCATAAAATGAATCGTAATTGCTTCCAAAGAGTTTCTGCTGAAAATTTAGGTGGAAGCAAGTAAGCGTAACACTAAACTTTCTCCTATAAACTTAGAAGCAACACTTTCTTGAATCAATTTCCACCCTCCAAATACCACTGGCTGCTTTTCTTGCATGAACCCACTGTTTTATTAAGGCATAATATGCCCTGAGCAATATGCTGGAAATTAGCCAAAAAGCCTGACAATTAAAGGCAAGCACCAAGTGATTATTTTTATAGACAAATTTTGAAATCTGTTTTGTAACTCACCTGTACTTGGGAGTAGCACTTGAGGAAAAAAAGAAAATATTGCTTTTAATTACTTTGAGCAGAATGGCAGCGTTAATTCCCCCTTTCTCCCTCCAGGCTAGTTTTTCAAGCTAATTGTCTAGGTACCTAAGTAGGACCAGCATACCAAGACGTTGTCTGTTCAAGAGCTTAATTTTTAAGCAACTCGGCGTAAGAATTTCAGTGCCCCACCCTAAGCAATTCGAATTAAATCTTATTTTCCTCAAGAGGCAAGACTCTCATATACTGGATACCTCTGGTCTTAAAAGCAAGATGGAGCCTGGACAGGAGAATCGTACACTGTACATGCCCAGACTGCCTTCCAGTCTTCTTTTTAGAGCCAGAAAAAGCCTATGTATTACCTGGTGCACTGCCCAATTTCTCTAAAGGATGCACAGTATTTATTACAGAGTCCAGGATCTAGGAAGGTAGTTTTCAAAGCTAGGGCTAACAGCACACATGACTTCCTCTATACCAATTTAGGCAATACTGGCTAGTCCCTTTAAGCTACCAGAGTATCCATAAAAGAAAGACAACCAAATTATACATTTTATTCACATTTATTTTTCGCTTTTAGTGTGCTCACAGAAAATTAGAACACCTTAAGCAGGAGTTTAATAGCAATTTTTGTAAGCAAAGTTACATTCCATCTCTAAGTCAAATTGGTCAAAGCTTCTCCAGTATTTACAAAAACATGATAGACAAGATGCTACACAAAAAAACCATTGCATCTGAAGAGTTTTCCTTTATTTTCAAAGACAACTGGAAAAGAAAGCATTGTCTGCTGTAATCAAAAACATACCACAGTATAAACAGTAACCATTCCACTTATCACAGCTTGGTTGAGTTTAAAATTTGTGTTTAAAAGGTCCAAGATGACTGCAGTTTTACAAAAATGGGCAGGGTGGAAAGAGTTGCAAACTTCATGTGCTTCTGGATATCAAGATTTGTTTTTTTTATACAATAGTCACAGTTAAAAACACCCTGCTGGTAATACATAATTACACTTTATTAAGGTCATAAACCAGCAATAAACAATAAAGCCTATACAACTTGTATTTCTACTTAATCACTGACTGATACAGCTAACATGAGATAAGTGAAAAGTTCCTATGGTTTAAATGAATTCCTAAGACTATGATCTCTTTATCTGGGTATTGATTTTTATTTTTTTTTTTCCTTTTTCCTTTCCTTCTTAATCAAGACTTGTAGTGTTGTAAACCTTATAGAACATCTGCCTCACAAAATACATCGTAATAACTTTCTTTTAAAAAAAAGACTAACCCCTTACATCATTTCTGGCGGGGCGCGCTCCCGGCAAGGGCTGCGCGCCCCGGGTTCCCCACTGCGGCCCCTGTCACTTCATTTGATATCCCTTATTGACCCACCCGTCTCCTTCATATATGGGCACGTCCACAGAGCGATCGGGAAAAGTTTTCTAGTATGAGGAGAGTTGCAAAGTATGAAAAAACCCAAAACGAAACGAAACAAAAAAAACCCGAACCAACCAAAACAAAACATTAATACTGATGAAAAAAAAAACCAAAAAAAACCCCGAAAATATAGAGGGCGGGAGAGGAGGGCGGAGGGGGGCCCCCCTCCGCCCGTTGGAATGGCGGCAACACACAACGATTTGAGATGGGAGCTGCGGGGGGAGAGAAAAAAAAGAAACGAGACATCTTTTAAATCAATCCCTGGTTGTAGACAAGTTCTCCGAGACCAGTACCTGGCACCACTCCAACAAACAAACAGGGGGGAAGAAAAGTCCGTCGGCGAGGGGCGGCGGCGGCGCTTACTCCGCCGACTCGGCGGCGGGTCCCTCCGGACTGCTCTCGCAG
>NW_008824982.1:7308954-7309576 GCF_000699105.1 Pygoscelis adeliae
TTTTTTCCCTTTTCTTCCCTGGGTTTACTGGGTCGCGATTGTTAAATCGCCCCCAATTTGGAAGGTATTTGAACCACGTAGATCGGGTTTCGCCAAACGAGATCACGAGTCGAAATTAGTAGGTCTGTAGGCCAGATGTTGCAAACGCTAAAGCGGCGGGGGGAGGGGGCGCCGACGGAACGGCAGGAGCCGCTGCCGAAGCAGAAACGGACCCCTCCCCCACAGCGATATTGGCTTGGAATAAAGTATTTTGTGATTAGCCTACGGCTCTAATTAAATTCTGCTGTCTGACTATTCCTGATTTGTGTTTTTAAAGTATTTTCTGAGGCGGTGACCCGTTTCAAGATTAGGTTTCCACGCACTCAAGCAGTGGGCGAAGCGACATTATCAGGGAAACGTTTGCGCTTTCCCAAACCCCAGCCCCGAACGCGTATTTACGTTGAATTTAAACCCTCGAATGAGGTGTAACCCGAAACTAATGCACGCGAATTAACGGTGATCTCGAGCGCTCAGCAGCGATGGGGTGGGTGAGACACCACGGATCGGATCGGTTTCCTTCCTCGGGGGAGGGGGCGGCGTGTGCGGGGAGCCGGCGGGCTCCCTCCGCGGCGCGATGCGGGGA
>NW_008824982.1:7310373-7322840 GCF_000699105.1 Pygoscelis adeliae
CTTCCGCCGCCCCCCGCGGGCGTGCGTGGGGGAGCGGTGCACGGCGGAGGGCACCGGCGGCAGAAGGGGATGGAGAGAGATGCAGAGGGGTCACCTTGCGGCGTGACGGCAACGCGACCGTGGGGCAGGGACAGCCGGACAGCTTCCTTCTTCGTGATCATCCTCCGCTTCCCACGGGGACTCCACGTGTAGTGTTTTCTCTGCTCCTTTTAATCTGGATATTAAGCGGATCGTGATTGTTCTTGGTGTTTTTCTGCACCGGTTGATGTAACAGATCACCTGAGAAGACCTGCTGGAAGACCATGACAGGACTTCACAAGCAATATCAAAAGTCATCCGTCCACCTTGCACGGGTATACGCAACTTCACCTGCACAGGCATATGCAGTTTTACTTTCCACCGTAGCTACATCTGAATTTCAGAGTAGTGTCACTGAAAAATTTCACAGAATGACTGTGGGAGTTTTGACGGCGTATGCTTTGCATTATGCTTTTGATATGTTTTTCAACCGTTTCAATGTTTTACAACTTTAAAAGAAAAAAAAAAAAAGAAAAAAAGAAAAAGCCTTGACTGATGTTATTCTTGATGCTTAGTTTCACAAGTTCTTCTGTAGAGTCTCTGGACAAGCAAGAAATTTGGAATATATGTACACTCCCTCTGTCAGTCCCAGTGCACTACAACCTGGACAGTTATCTCTACTTTCTAACCCAAACCCTTGAACATGAGGTACAAATACAAGATTTAACCCCTTGACTGACCTCTTGAGCCCACCAGTTGCCAGGCTGCTCCTTGTCACACCACACCTTTAAGCTCCGAGCAAACAGATACGCTGGAGGGGAGATTCCTCATTCTTAAACTTGCACTTTACTCAAGTTCCTGATCTTTTCATCTCCTTCCAAGGAGGAAAAAAGAAAGAAAGAAAGGAAAAAAACCTCAAACCCGAAACAATCTCTGATTGGTGTATTGCAGCAGGGCTAATCAGATACGAATGTGAAAATACCAATTTTCTACAGTGCCTTCCACACAAGAAGATGTTGCAGCACTTCTTTGGCAGGAACAAGGATGTATCAGTGCAAAGGTGCTTGTGAATAGGCTGCTGGAGATTTAGTGCCTGAAAAAAGCGGTACCATTGTAAGTGTATTTGCATTAGGGCTTTTACCACAACAACTGTGTCAGCAAAAAATTGTATCCCCCCCATGTGACGTGGGTGACGATATTTCTGAGAAGATGACAGCCATAACTGAGAGATAGCTCTGGGGGCCCCAAAAATGAACAAGAAGAAACAAGGCTGGGGCGCTGTTCTCAGGGAGGCGGCAGGATTCGCCTCTTCTAGCTTCACCAGAGCTTAAGGGCCCCGCCACAGCCAATTTCCTGATTTCTAATTGTGTGTTGCACCCCCCAGATGAAGTTGTCTTTTTGCAGTACTTCCGGAATGTGACTCCTCTCAGCACATTTCCCCTGAGATTATTGTCGTCCTCTCCATTTGGGAAGGGGGAAGACTGAGGTCTGGACTGATGAAGTGGTTTGTACGGTGCTGCCCAGCAAATCAGCACTGCAGCTGGCTCAGAGTTACTGATGCTCGGCTGTGACTTTATGATCATTAATACTGAATCTGTGCCTTGCAGCTATGACTTTGATTGGGCATAAACACAAACCTTTCTGTCGAGCTAGCCAGGTATAAGCATGGTATGTAGTGTTTATGTCAACTTTACGCTGACCTTCTGTGGGGCGGCTAGAAAAAAAGCTGCCAGCTTTCGGCCCAAGAGTGGCTGAGGCAAAGTTGCCCCTGCAGTGTGTTTGGCCGCATTTGAAACAAGAGCTGAACGCAGTGCCACGCTCTGGGTTACGTGGCTATGGAAATCCTGACCTTACATCAGGTCCTCCGAAACTGCAATTGGCCACCTTATGAAAGCATGGCTTCCGACTCCTGTAACCACTGCCCAACCTCTCATCTCACTAATACTCAGCTTTTACTTTTTTTCCACAATACTGTATAAACATCCCTTTTCATCCATTCCTGCGAGGCAGGTAAATGAAATGTTACTTTCATTTGACAATTCAGGAAAAGGAGAAAGCGGCTAAATAACAGCTCCCTGCCGGTGTGGCAGCTGCTCTCCGGAGTCCCAGCAAAACCCACCAGTGACACTCACCCTCGGCTAAGGTAAAAGCACAATCACGAACATGTTTTAACTCCTGTTAAATTTTGAAACTTTTAAAAACATGTCCTAACTTGCCATGTGTAGACGGGACACAAATGTATTTTAACAGGTTTGCTGGCAAATGCACTAAAATGCAACACACCCTGTCAACACTGAGAATTTGAAAACATGTTAATTAAAAGTTTTCACTGACACTTTTTTTTTTTATTACACCTTTATCCTCGTCCAGACAAGCCTTTAAAGAAAGTGAATCTAAGAGCGGCTGGAATCCAGTGTTTACAGAAATCCTGAAACAGCGTGTGCTTTCTCGTGTTCCCATTGTGCCTCTCCCCTGGGCTATCCGAGCTCTGAGGAGGTGCTGGGAAGCCTCCTTGTGTCCCAGGGTGCACGGAGACCTTTCCTCTGTGCAGGGAGGGCAGCAGGCAAAACAAAAAATGGTAATCAAAGTTTACACCGAGAGATAATGTTCCCTATATGCCAATCTACCCCTAAGCCCTTTCTTCTCTTGTTCTGGTCTTCATGGAGAAACAGTGTAACGTATGCATAGGGAAGAAAACATCTTGCTTTCCCAGGAACTGTCAGGCTGGGACAGTGAGGGAATTTCATTCTTGTTTTAATCTGTATATACTTTCTGATAACGAGAGAACAGGACAATATGATCTGAATAATGTTAAAAGTTCAAGTTCTAAAACTAAATTCAGATTTGTGGAATAGTTGCATCTTTTCCTGTTTCTGAGAAATGAGTATTTCGTGATGTCCTAATCAGTGCTGGGATTTCTTACTGACACATCACTTCAGTTTCTTCAAGCTTTACTCCAGTTTGGTGCAATGCTATTGAAGGCTTTTAACCTTTATGTCATTCACAACCATTACAAGCCCTTTACTAATATTTGCCAAGCTTTTATTAACTGAATACATTCAACAATGTTTGTTAAATAGGATCCAGACTGTTTGAATGTCCTGTGTGCTGGGAAACTGAAAACTTAACAGAGCTTATTTATTTTAAAAGTATCATACAGTTTGTCTTTCTCATATCTAATAAAAAAATACCTGTCAACCAACTAGATAACCAGCCTCCAGTAATGAGGCTGGTTTCTTCTGGGGAAAAAAAAAAAAAGACCCACAAACTAAAAGCAAGAATAAGAAAACCTGACAACAAACCCAACCCAAAACAAACAAAAATTCCTTAGATCATACAAAAGCAAAAACATTCCAGTAAAGCTCAAGCCCCTCCCTTAAGAGCAATCACAGCGAGAAACAACAACTAGCAGGGAAGGTGGGAATATACCACTAAATGACTGGTCCCCGCTATATGCTGATTCTGCTTTAAAGAACCACATTTCAGCAGCAAAGAAAGGGCATTGGGGCTCCAATGCATTAAGCAGTGCGTGAACAAAAAAATGGAGATAGTAGCCCTGCAGTAGGAGTTGTAAACATTTTACATCCGTCAGTTCTAAGGATAAATACTGCTCCGACTGTAGTTCCCCAACAGTTTTACCCGGGCTAAGTCAACGCTGCGGCAGTCCTTTGCTCCCTTCGTTCCTGCGTTCTGGCCCTACAGCTCCACTCCCCCCATTGTGCGTGCCCTGGCTTTCCTCTGACCTCCTGATAAGCCATTTTAGAGAGTTAAACCAGCAGAAAACTATTGTCTCTCTTTTTTTTCCCCTCCCCTTTTTGAGGGGGGAAGGGTAGTTTCCTGCTGGTTTAGCTTCTGTAACTCTTGGTGTGGCCAGACAAGTAGAAGCGATGACAAGCAGGTGATAACCTGATTCGGCATGAAGTTAAACTGCAGTTCCAATGACATTTGCTTCAACAGCACCACTGCGTCACACAATCCCCCTTCTCTGCAACTTCTGCTCGTTTCCATTTTCACACTCCTCCTTCAGTTGTGCTGGGAGGACTGATCTGAGTGAAAAATGCCCAATAACCAGGTATTTGTTACAATGGCATTGACAGGCAATGCCTCACCAAGTTTTTTTGAAAGACCATGTGTGCTTTAATGATGAGTGCTTTGTGTCATGTGGCTACAGCGGTTTTGATGAACAAGCCAATGAGGCTTTTATGAATTTCAGCTAGATCGGTGTCTATGGAGAAAACTTAAATAAGAGTGGAACCATGCACAGTTATGCTGAGAAGTGTCACAAGGTGTGAAATGAAACTGATGGACCCAGCTAAACAGAAAGCCATCTAAAATAGGAAACGGGAAGCATTTGTGCTTGTCTCAGAGACTTGGATTCCTGATATTTAGTTGTTGTGAATTGAAACTGATTTAGGGCTAAATCAAGCAAGGGCTCAGGGTTGTGGACTTAACAACCTCCATGTCAAGTGCCTATGCTCTCTCTAGGGCTCTGGCTGCAGGGAGAAAGCCAAGTGCCAAAGTCTGTAAGTTGCTCGGCTGGCAAGTAGAGGCTGGTACCCCAAGTCTGGTTTTATGATTCTCTCTGCCTGAACAAATACATTGTAGCCACAAGGTGCAAAAGGCTAAGCCAGTACAAGTTGTTGTTGTTATTATTATTATTAGTAGTATTATTACTATTATTATTATTATTATTATTATTATTATACTCAGCTCAGGAAGATTGTTTGCTTCAGGTAACTGGAATAAACACTATTGACTGCATCCCAGTCAATTTGGCAGAAATTTGTGTGACCTGTACTGTCTGGTGTCCTAGTAGGGCACAGATTTGATATCAGTGGTCATATAAGCCCCGGCTACACGGAAAACCATCTAAAATAGGAAACAGGAGGCATTTGTGCCTGTCTCACAGACTTGGATTCCTTATATTTGGTTGTAGGGAAGCATATCCCTTCACTCGGGAGCCGGTGCTCTGTCATCTTTCCTGCCGTGAGGTGCTTTAGCCCCTTTGAAAGCTTAAGAGGCAGTCCCCTTTCATCCAGCAGCTCAATGGTGAGGCTCAGGAAACACGGGTTTAATTCCCACGTAAGAAAATTTCAATCCCTTCATTTACCTCCCCCTGCTTTTCCCACGAAGTTCTAGGGTGAGGGAGTGTGAGCACAAATGTTTCCATTTTCTCTTGCTGAAGCTGTTCAGCAAATGAATTAAGAGTAGCTCTTTGGCATGGAGAATTACATAGTAATTGCTCCAAAAAATGAATACGATTCTGCAGTCTAATTGTTTAGCTTGCTTGCCTGGGAGCGGGAGACAGCTTGCGCCGAGTCCTTGCTCCACTGAAAATGCTACCGTTTCCTAGTTTCTAGCTCTTGGAGCAAGCAAGGGCTGGCACCCAGAGCCCAGTGTTAGCAGTCTGACCCAGTGAATACAGTATACAGTATACAACAGTATACAGTTGTGATTCTTTTTTATCTCATTCTTCAGTCCCCAAATAATCGTTTCTTTGCAAAGTGGAACAAACTGAGCAGAGAGAGGTGGTACGCTGCGGCACTATCATGCTTCCAGCTAGGCAAGTCAGCTGCGCAGCTTACGCTGGGGTTAAGAGAGGATTGCATGCCATGGCCCCTTCACTACCACGTGACAGGACCTCCTTCACACACAGGGTAGGTCAATGTCCATGGACATCACACGCGCAGAGACCTCCTCCGTGTCTCTCCAGGGAAGCGCCTTGGGCACTTGCTTCTGGAGCTCTCTGAAGAAAGAGGACAACTGAGGTGGGACACAGTCTGTTGGTTGGGCACCTCTGGTAGGACCTCTAGCCTTCTTTCTCTCTGTTGGCATTTTGAAAAACTGTGACGGATCACGCCTTCAAGCTAGGACTACTGGGTCCAGTCTGATGAATTCAGCAACTGAGTGATGGGTTTAAATTCTCAGTTTGGGTTTGGACGACCAAAATACACATATGACCCTTTGGAGATCTAGCTGCAGTTTTTAACCCTCAACAGAAAGACAGGTTCATTGATGCTTCATATTAGCTACGTCAGGCCTTACACCTTTTTTTTTTTTATTGGCACAGTGAAAGAATGAATCATACTATTCAGAATATCATTCCAGTATTATATACCCACCACAATTTTATTTTGGTTTAGATTATGTCTAAACATTTTAATATTAGAAAGTGTTTATTCTATGTGTATTTTGTCTTTTAGCACCTTGCTTTTCATAGTGACCTGATGCAAGAGGATTAGGTTCATACCCAGTTCTGCAAACGCCTCGAAGCGTCCACCTTACTTATACAGCAAGTCCAGTTGTCATTAGGAGTATGGATCTGTAGGATAAGAACCACCAATTTAAGTTTAATAGGTAAAGGAAATTACTGTCTGCACGTTGAGGGGATTGATCCAACCTCTTAGTGTAAGAAATGCGTAATGAAGGTCTTTTTTTTTTAACAGTGTCTTTGGAAGTTTGCTGTATAAATGTTCCTGCAGCCACATACTGATTTTTGAATATGTAGTGACTGGGTCAACTGAGAGGTCATTTCTGCAGCCAATATTGCAAGAAACCACACCTATGAGGCTCAAAGCCTGCAGGCCAGTAAATTAAGCGTTGTTAAAACACATGGGTTAACAATTACAAATTCAGCTGTTTGATTTAGAAGGGCACATATGCATAATGCAAGAGGCAGGAGGGGTTACTGGTAAAATAACTAGTTTAAGACGGGGGCATTTGTGCCCATATTCCTGCCCTGTGGCAGACTGCCCATGCGATTGGGGTAAGTTTCTGTAGGTGTATCTGCCCTGCAGACCAGGCTGCTGGATTGGGGCACTAGCTGTAGTACATCTTGTTGTGGATATTGGAAGCCGACACAGAGATAAGCACAGATGAATTGATTCCACATCTTGGTGAAGAAAATTTTTCTGCCTTGATCTCTCTGTGTCCATGTTGCCAAACACACCTTGTACCCAAGCTGCTATCAAGCCACTGTCAAGCGAAGGCAGCAGGAGGGCTGCATGGATGAACAAGAAGCTCCTGACTAAACTCACACAAAAAGAAAGCACTCAAGAGGCAGAAGCAGGTGACCCAGGAGGAAAATAGACACAGTGTGCAGGGATGCGGTTAGGAAAGCCAAAGGCCACCTGGAGTTGAATCTGGTGAGGGACGAGAAGGACTTCTACATGTGCATCAGCAGCAAAAGGAAGACTAGGGAAAATGTGGGCCCACTACTTAATGGGGCAGGGGCCCTGGTGACAAAGGATACAGAAGACGCCAAGCTACTGAATGCCTTGTTCACCTCAGTCTTTGCTGGTAAGACCAGCCTTCAGGAACACCAGGCCTCTGAGATCAGAGGGAAAGTCTGGAGCAAGGAAGACTTACCCTTGGTGGAGGAGGACACTGTTGAAAGGAACATTTAAACAAACTCAATGTATACAAGCCCATGGAATCTCATGGGATGTACCCACAAGAGTTGAGGGAGCTGCCTGATGTCACTGCAAGGATATTCTTGGTTATCTTTGAAAGGTTGTGGTGATCAGGGCAGAATTCTGAGGAGTGGAAGGAAGCAAATGTCACTCCTATCACCAAGAAGGACAAGAAGAAGGATCTGGGGAACTATACGCAGGGCAGCGTCGCCTCAGTTGCCAGAGAGAGGCTGTGGAGTCTCCATCCTTGGAGATCTTCAAAAGTGACCTGAACACAGGCCTGGGCAACCAGCTTTAGGTGACCCTGCTTGAGCAGGAGGGTTGTACTAGATGATCCCCAGGAGGGCCTTCCCACCTCAGCCATGCTGTGATTCTATGTGATTTGGTGTGTGATATTGTCTACAGTGCTGCCTCAGCTATGCCTATACTCACTTCAGTTTCAAGATGTTGCATTTCTGTGACCTTGTGCCTCAGCTAAGTGGTTTATGAAACATGGATATTAATACATCCTCTTACGTGCCTTGGAAGAATAAATACACCAAAGATTGTGAGGTGCTTTCAGTAAATGGGGCATACAAATGCCTTCTGTACACATTTATAGGAAAGAGAAACTTTACAATCTTTTTTCCCCTGCACAGTACAAATTACATTAAAGTGTGAGAAAACAATATCTGTAATAATGTTCTTGAATCTAGGTCCTAGGAAGCTGAGAAAATCATAGGTTTAATGTGAACCCCTGCCTTTATAAGTTCCCATGCCTTCTATGATACTATGTTAGAGTCTATACAGAGTAGATGAAACAGTGTCATAGTAATTTTTGTTTATTCCTTTTAAATTATACTTTCTCACACTTTAGTAAGGTCTCC
Source organism: Pygoscelis adeliae (assembly GCF_000699105.1). Classification (NCBI taxonomy): domain Eukaryota; kingdom Metazoa; phylum Chordata; class Aves; order Sphenisciformes; family Spheniscidae; genus Pygoscelis; species Pygoscelis adeliae. The sequence continues at coordinate 7,318,670 of NW_008824982.1, forward strand.
CATTTCCCCCCATGCAGCTATAAAAGGCTGGCCTCAGTCTGTTTAGGCTCAAGCCATGCATGCGGTCTTTTACTGACAAAAGCAGATGGCGATTTCCCCTACAATCCGTTTCCTTTTCACTAACTGGCATGCGAAACACGGAGAGCATACTGGAGGACACGCCGTCATACCATGCCAGCCTCAGAGCACTCCCCTTGCATGGGAGAGCCCAGGACCTGCCTGCCCATGAGGGATCTGAATTACTGGAAACTATTTCACATTTGGCTTAGAGCTATTTTGACAATCTTCAGCTGTATCCTTTATTTCTTCCTTCTTAGCATGTAAATGTTCTTTTTATAGCAGCTATTCTTACAGAATTTATAGTTCTCTTTTCTTAAAGCTTCTCATTCCCACTTCCTCATTTTTATTTAAGTCAGTCCCTTTTCATCTCCTGGGCATACCACGCTACGCAAAACCATACGTTCAAGTGGTGAAATCTTGTGTCTTCCTCAAATTGAGTTATGATGCTGGCTTCTATTATCCAGTTTTGAATCTTCAAAGTGGCAGTTATGTCCTTTTTGCCATACTGCCTCTCATGCTTATGAGGAGCTCCGCAAAATGTGTTATTATCTTCCTTCGTATGCTTCCTTAAAACCTCCTTTGCTATTACACCTACCAGTGCAGAGCAATGACTGGTTACTCTATTGATTTCAACTATTTTCCTTGGATTTATTGGTAGTTATATGGAGTCTGAAATCTCTGTGGGATCAAGCCTATCTTTGTGGGCTGACATTGCCCTATCAGTTAGCACAAGGACAGAAAAAGTGCAAATTTAAGCCTCTGAGGTGCTTTAATCCTGGTAGTCCCTGGGCAGAGTTGCCCTTTCTGCATCTTACTCAGAATTGCTGGGGAGGATGTGCAGCTCGCTCGGTGTGTGGACATAAAGCCTGTAAAGAGCTTTGGAGCAACAACTGGTGTGACAGAGCACACGCAAGGAACAATTTATCTTTCATTCTTAGGCCCCAATACATTCTGGGCACTTTCACTTCTTTTTCTTTACCTCTGTCAGGATTTTTAGATTGCTTTTCACATGGCTATGTTCAGCACTATTTCTTTCAGAACCATTTCCATTTAAATTTTTCATTCATGTACAAAGAAAAATTTCTGAAACGAACTAATAGAGCATCTGACTCATTTAAATGCTTATAAGCCTAATATTGCATTCACATTCCTGAAAAATACTGAAATGTTTTTCTTAAATATGAATTTTATGAAACATTTATAATCATGGGAACTTTTTGTATTCTTAAGCATTGTGAAGTTTGTACATACAAGAACATTTGAGATGCAGTCATGGGTGGTCTGGAAGACTGCGAGCAGCAAGCATGAAGCACCTCTACACTAGTAAGGGCAGGAAAAATTCAAGCCAAAGATGATGGAAAAGCAACAATTATCGCTGGCTGTGCAGTTGGATTTTCAGTGCCCAAAGGAAACAGGTAACATCATGCTTTTTGAGATCCCCTTCCAGGCTTTGCACATTTGCAACAAAGTGAAATTTAGTTCTTCTACAGGCTGCAACTTCTGTGGTGGTGACAAACAGAAACTCATGTTCAGGCACATTCAAAATGGAGCTGCGCCTGGCTTAAGCAGGCAAATTGAGAGCATTCAGTCTGCGACATTTCTTCTTTATGGAAAACACAATTTGAGCCTCCACTGATATTGATACTAAAAAATGTATCACATTATAGTGCTATCAAACTTTTCGAGCAAGCGGTCAGTGGGTTTCTTGGGAAATTCAGATAAGAACAGTTTCTTTCTTCTTTACGAGCTCATCCCTCCCCAGATAGAGCAGAGACCTGTCCTTGAAAGGCTTTCATATCTCACCTCTCATACTTCACACCTCATATAAAACCTCTTTATAGAGGGTTGGGCACAGGGGGACTCCTCCCCTCCTCCCCTCAGGGTGCAGGACCCTGCTTCCAGCACAAACCCTTCCTCTTCTCCTACTCCCCCCCCCCCCCCCCCCTCCCCGAGGACCTACAGGTCCAACAAGTGACCCCACACATGCGGAAGCTCTACACTGCTTTGGCACTTGCTTAAGGAGAAAGGGGAACATGGCTGACAGGGGTGAAGAAGGAGCCAGGAGCTGAGGTGGGTTTGGCTGGACCTGGCCAGTGGAGCAGAGGGGCAGGGCACTCGTGTCCCAGACACTCAGCTCTGCAGTAGTGTCAGCAAGCTGTAATGTCATTGTCCTTTGGTACCATCATCAGCAAGCACAGCTATACTGCCCCTCACCGTGCTGTTCATCGTCCCAGGAAAGGAAGCTTTCTTTGTTCTGTACTGTCAGGTTGTGCTTCGGAGCAGATAATTGTATCTGGAGAAGGCATTGTGTATGATTAGAAGAAGCCAGGTTGTCTGAAAGGTTTCAGAGGGGAGGTTTTGGCATTGCAGCACCTGAGACTGGGAAATGATTGTATTATCTGGCTGTTTCTCCTCAGAGATACAAACTGTATCCAGCTGCCTGGCCAACAAAAGGGTGAAAAGAGGAGGAAGGCTGACCACACCTTTCTCCAAGCTGTGGGTTCCCTTTATCTTTTTCTGCTGAGACAATGCAGGAAACACAATTTAAGTTTGCCTGGGTGTTGATACAGACTGGTGATACAAGGCCGTGGTCTCCAGCTCATTGCTATGATTGGAGAAGTGCTCGGGGCAGGACATTTCACTCACTCTGTAGGAAATGCACATCTTGGGGGTGGGTTAGGTCCTCCTGTGAGGTGTTTCTAGCAGTACTGTTCAGAAACTCTGGTGAGGGGGACTCCAGCTCACTGCCCTGGTGGGCGGCCCTGTGCCCATGGGTGGGAAAGCAGGGGTTGGCAAGTAAATTATTAGAGGAGCACAAGGTCCCTGAGCCTCAGAAAAAAAAAAAAAAGTGGGCTTCTCACAAGCTGCATCTTTGGATGTATCATAATGTAGTGAGTTGCTTCCCTTCTGACGCCTCAAAATGAGATCCGGGGCAAATCACCCTGCTTCTTTCTCTTCCTCAAACCTTCATGGGTGGCCCCACAGAGATATCACCAAGTTTGGCAAGGGAATGCATTGTTTTTATTTTTATGTCTATATTTTCTTTTTGGTTTGAGTTACTTGGAAATCTCTTTATATAAAAATACTTTGCAATGTCATTTGTTTCCTTGGGCGGAATTCATCTTCAGCTCTGCAGAAATGCTGTACAAATGTTATACTCTCACAGTTGTACTTGAGCAGTTGTCAGAGTGTTCAGAAAAGGTAACAGAATATAAACTAATAGAAGCATTCAGACCCAGTATTTCTTAATTTTATTTTAGTAGCTGATGATAGATTGTGGGTTCGGTTAGATGCGGAGGAAGTCTTCCAAACACAATGTTTTTCCCCTTAAATTTTGTACTTCAAAACCCAAATCTGTATATACCTTCAAGTACATCTACACACAAATATATCTGTTATGCATTGACTCACTGATACATTCATCATACACAACCCTTTACAAGTATCACAAACTTGCTGCAGTTAAACAGAGATAAGAGCAACTCAAGTTCTGGTTTTAATTCTGCTTAACTCAGCATGTGTGTTTAGATATGTCAACTGTAGATGAGATTTCTGAAAGGTGTCCTTGGTAAAATCAGTACACATTTTAAGTTACTCTTCCACTTCATCAATGAAGACATGGTTTGGTACTTATTAGATCTCAACCACTGAAGCAGCAGATATATAGGATTAGGAGAAAATATGAAAGGTAAAGTGTTGCACTACTCAAATCACCACTATATTTGCATATTTCTGAAACAGAAAATCAAGCCAGCTCTGGTTTCCAAAGAATCATAGAATCATTAAGGTTGGGTACTTATTAGATCTCAACCACTGAAGCAGCAGATATATAGGATTAGGAGAAAATATGAAAGGTAAAGTGTTGCACTACTCAAATCACCACTATATTTGCATATTTCTGAAACAGAAAATCAAGCCAGCTCTGGTTTCCAAAGAATCATAGAATCATTAAGGTTGGAAGAGACCTCCAAGATCATCGAGTCCAACCGTCAACCCAACAACACCATGCCCACTAAACCATGTCCCTAAGCACCTCATCTACCCGTCTTTTAAATACTTCCAGGGATGGTGACTCAACCACTTCTCTGGGCAGCCTGTTCCAATGTTTAAC
>NW_008824982.1:7323675-7332771 GCF_000699105.1 Pygoscelis adeliae
GTCCCACGGGTGCGTATGTCCAGGACCAGCACGCGTCTCCGGGGATGGAGATCATAGAATCATAGAATCATAGAATCATTAAAGGTTGGAAGAGACCTCCAAGATCATCGAGTCCAACCGTCAACCCAACAACACCATACCCACTAAACCATGTCCCTAAGCGCCTCATCTACCCGTCTTTTAAATACTTCCAGGGATGGTGACTCAACCACTTCCCTGGGCAGCCTGTTCCAATGTTTAACTACTCTTTCAGTAAAGAAATTTTTCCTTACATCCAATCTAAACCTCCCCTGGCGCAACTTGAGGCCATTTCCTCTCGTCCTTTCGCCAGTTACTTGGGAGAAGAGACCGACACCCACCTCGCTACAACATCCTTTCAGGTAGTTGTAGAGAGCGATGAGGTCTCCCCTCAGCCTCCTTTTCTCCAGGCTAAACAACCCCAGTTCCCTCAGCCGCTCCTCATAAGACTTGTTCTCCAGACCCTTCACCAGCCTCGTTATTAATAATAACCTCGTTATTAATAAAAACCAGAAGTTATTGAAAACCTCATTGACATCTGCACTTGCCATTGCACTGTGCTTTTATTAGCTCCATTAATGATGTTAGGCAGATACATATTGTTCTCTTTCAAGCAGTTTTTACAGGGTTAGTATCTAAAGTGCTTTGTTTTCTGACTAATTTTAGTGATAATTGATAACAAAGAATACATGGAAATTGTAGAAATTTGCTTTTCTGAGAACTGTTTTGTAACCAGGTCCAACAGCCCTGTGGAAGATCCACCATCCCCCTGTGTTAGTCTTCTTACCTTGTTGAAATATTATTATTATTATAATTATTATTATTAATGTTTGTTAGAGTAGCAGGGCCAACAAAGCAAGGCTTTTCAGGGTGGTAGTCAAATGCTGAGTAGTAAGCAGCTCCCACCAAGCCCAAGGTTTACAGTTAGACAAGACAAACACAGGAATGGGGAAGAGAGCATGGCGGCACAAGCAGAAACAGCCACAAAACCATTCCCCTTTTCAGGGGGTGGGAAAGGGGCAGCTTGTCAAGGAGGAGGATGCCCCAGGGGAATGGAAGAGCATTGGGGGGCTGGCTGGGAGGAGGCAGGGAGAGGACAAGGTGCTCTGTGAAGCTGGGGAGAAGATCAGCCAGGACCAGAGCAAGACTGATCGGCACAGAGCAAAAAAAGACTTCAGGAAAACCTCCGACGGTGCAAATGCCCAGCACTTCCCGGTTTGGCTCCTGTTACTCCTATTAGCTGGCAGCTGCCTTCCTCCTTCTTTGCAGTCCTTTCCCAAAGCCATATGGAAGTAGGATTAAGGTGGGTGGAAAGCACCACCTTTCTCCTCATAACCTCAAAGCCGGGGAATCTCTTCTGAACGGCTCGGGGCCTGGCATTACTGCCACCATCTGTTAACTGCTCCTCTTCTGTATTACGGCCATGGTGGTGCCCAATGGCCTCAGACAGGATGCAGACAAGGCCCGCTGTCTGCAAATGCAGTCGGAGGCAGCTGGGAGAGCTTGCTGCATCGTACTGGCGGATGGGACAAAGAAAACATCCTCGCTCTCTTTTTGTGCACGGGAAACAAACGGGTTAAATGATTTCCCTGAGGTCACACAAAATGTCAGCAAAAAGGGGAGAACAAAGCTTACTTTTCCTGAGCCCAGCGCTACACTTCAAGTCTAAAATCTCTGCAGCTCTGGTACAGGCAAAAGGGAGGGTAAGGAAAGAGGAAAAAAGATTAGTGAAGACAGGACATACTGGCTCACGACTGCTCATACGAAGCGCCTTAATCGAAGCTAAGCTTTTACGCAGCAGCACTGCAAATGGCATGGAATTAACATCTGAAATGAAAATGTTGGCAGAAGTGTAGTCTGGGACTATATTTTATGTTCTGTTTTGAGGGTTTGTATCACTGTATCTGAGCACTTCATGATCATCAGCAGATTTTATCCTCACAAAATCATAGTGAGGAAGAAAAGTTTTATCCCCATCTTGGGAAGACAGAATTTAGGCAGACGACTGATGAAATATGTTATCTTGGGGTCCCTAGGAAGACTGAGGCTGGGTTCAGCTGTAGAGCAAAAGCTTTATAAGTTTCAGTCTATAATCCTAAATCCTTTAAATCACCTTTTCTAAACTGGATTTTTATGAACCTGAAGTCTACTGCACAGTCTGTGTTTATATTGCTCTCTGAGAGAGAGACGTGTGTCTCCTGCTCTCTTGCTTGGGGAGTTTGTTGGGAGCCTTTTCAAGAATTACGAGGAAAGGCGTGGGCCTGCTGCAGGGGTAGGGAGGCTGAGGACGGTGAAATTGAAGGAAGAATTTCATTTGCTCACCAACCTCAGGACTATTTGGCCATATGAGTAGCCTTGGGAAGCTGTTTGTGTGAGGAGCTGGAGCAATGCGCATTTGGTGCTGAAAGAATGAGTATTGGGAAGGGGAGATTACAAGAAGCAGCTTCTTAAACTCTTCACTCTGGGAAATGGACCTGATGGGAGGTAGACATGATTGCTCCCAATGACACCCCTGCCACCACTTTCTCCTGAGCAATGCCCCAGTCATCATCATGACGTACTCTCTCTGTGGCTCTAGCAATTGACCTTGGGACCCCCTGGATCAAGGGACTGATGTAAAGGTTGGGATCCTGCAATCTCTTCCACAGCCCTCTCACAGCTCATTTGGAAGAAATTTTAAGCCTCTCCCATAGATTTACCCTGCCATTCTTCCCAAGAAAGCATTTTAGGATGCATTCTCTGTATTGGAATGTACTGATTGTTATAGGCTCTTGAGATCTTGTTTATTATTGCCTTTTCCTCTCATACTGAGTCATAGAAGAGCTATTCAGTTTGCCCCCCGCCCATCCCCCCCTCCCTGCCTCAAGAACAAAGCAAATCACTGCATATGGGTCCCGCTGCTTATGAATGCAGTTTTCCTGAGGCCTCAATCAGCACGACATTTCAAGGCTTAGATCTGCATTTCCCAAGTCAGGGCTCAGAACCTCAGACAGAGTCTAGGTGGTTACTAATGCATCCATTAACCTGAAAGAAATTCACAACCCTTCTATATCTATTCTTATACCTAGTTTACAACTGGTAGATCTGTAAGAGAGTCTGCAGCTGATACTCATTTGGACACTGCAGGCTTAGGTGCCAGAAGAAATCGGTGACAATGGAAAAAGGACAGGATATTGTACAGACATTAAATAGGCCAGTTATTTGTATTTCCTTACTAATACTTCGAGCATTGTCTGCAGGTCTGAACTTCAATCATCAATTGCTCCATGATCATGTAGACAAGTATACGTTGTGCTTATTGCCACATTGGAAAGAGCAGTCCATCATGCTAAATACTGTAAATTCTACCTGCCTTATCACTGCAGGATCATGTTGTGTCCTGTTAGCTGGTATCGCAACAAAGGCTTTGTTTGTGTAATGCTAGACTTGAGTATTCAACATAATGAATACTCTCTTACAGCTAGTTTACACAAGGATTGTTGCCATTTTTCACAATCAGTTTTTAAAAACATATGCCTGTATATAAACAGTCAACATAACCTAGAAGAACTTGAAACTCCCATCTGGATTGTGTATTTGATTCTCATATCCAGGAATTTTTTCTAAGATACTCTATCAAAAACGTGTTTTCTTGTTCTTTCTTTTTTTTTTTTTTCCTATAATTGGAGGAGAATGTTTGTACACTACATAATTTAATTTTCTTCTGCTTAGTGCTTAAATCTCCTAGATGTTATAACTTTTTAGTTTTTATTTTCACCTCGTTTATTAGTCTCTAAAGAGCCTACCAAACTGTCAGTCACATTTCTCTGATTCTCTGTTCAATAAAGCACTATCCACCATGTTACACTATTTTGACTTTTTTTCTCTTATCATTGGTCTGTGTGATCCCTGACAAGAGAATAAACATAGTAGGTTCTCAGATATTTGGTTCCATCATCAGAGGAGAAAGGCTTTGGTATTACTTTCTTTTCAGGGTCACAGAATCATACATAGAAATGAGAACATCTAATCACAACCATCTTCTCTTCTCCCAACAGTAGCTACCTTCAAATAGCATCTATTCACAACCTTTTCTGCTGTTATAACTGGTGTAGTACACTCAAGTGTAACCAGTATTGTTACCACAGAAAGGAATACATAATAATACATTTATGTATCTACACTCAAGAATAAAAATGTATAGAGGGAAAGGCATAAAGAGGTCACGCCAGTGCTTGAATATACCAGCTGCAAAGCAAATGAGCTGGGGAGAGTCAGTATCTACACTCAGAGTTTTGACTCTCTAGTTGTGACAGCATTCACAGAAGCTGCTTCACAGATTAGGGAATTGTTTTCAATTAGGCCGTTGTTTTCAGCACTGCCTATCTAACCCTGCTAACCTTGGGGTTAGAAAACACAGTGGTAGAATGGCGAGCCTGTATAAGCCTTGTCTGAACTTCATCTTCTACCTCTTTGTGCCCAGTGGAGCTTGCAATACAGCTATAAAGAGTCCCAAGGAAGACAAGACTAATACATCCAAGACAAACAAGAAATACAAAGCACCAGTCCTTATGGATATATGGTGTATAATTCTGCAGCATAGCTGTCATTAGCAGCTACTACACTTGAATAGAGCTGATTGCAGACTTCAGCAAGAATGCTTTTTCATTTGAAAACGAAAGTTTGAAACTAAAATTTTGCTCATGAACATGTTGGTTTTGACTTCAGATGGAGAAACTTTCCAGTTCAGGATGAAATTTATGGTCAGAATGAAAGTGAGAGAAAGAGGATGAGGATGGAAATTCATATTGTTTGGGATGACTCTGTGGTACCAACCAAGACAGGTATTTTTGTCAGAGGAGAACCTCACCATCTGTAGCCTGCAGCATCATAACTTAGATACTTACCTCAGTGCTGGAAGATTAGATTACAGCATGCCAAACTATTGTGGGGAGCCGCCTTCTTTCTCTCAGTCTTTTCTTTTGTATATATCCCACTCTATAATTAATTTTGTATTTATAGGTAGAAAAAGACAAATAATTGAAATCTAAAAAAGTTTAACAGATGGTAAAACTTCTATTAGTCTGAATAGCAACAATAATTCAATGCTCATTTTTTACTGAAAATATGCACAAAATTGCCTGTTAGCTATCATTAGTGCTCTCTGAATGGTCAGTGTTTGTCAAACTCAATTCAATGTACGCTAATAACCTTCTAAAACCATCCTTTCCATTGTATAGGCTGTTCCTCGATATGCTGTTCTTCATCTGTCTTCTTAACATTTTCTCATGAGTTTTTTACTGTTGCTGTCACTAGTTCATGTCTTTTCTGGTAGCCATGTTAGGAAGCAGGTATTTTCAAGCAGGTCTGCTGAGAGAAGATGAGTTGGCCAGAGGATTGTAGTCTGGTAGGAAAAGCCTTGAGGAAGTTGATAAATAACTCCCTGCTTTTTCATCAGGTCTTCACTGCTAGCCTAGGGATCAAGTGGGATTTTAGTATCTGATTGTACTGGCAGAAATGGAACCAGTTCCACACAGCCCAGCCCATCATCATCCTATCTTCTAGAAGATGCATCCTAAAAGATGACAATCAATTACCATGTGGGATTTCTTCTCCCTTCTTCTTCCCTAAGGGGCAAGCATACTTTGGAGTGCAATGGATGTGCCCAAGATCTAATGAGTAAAACGAATACTTTCTGGGTGGTGAATTTTTACCATGCTAGAAAACCCCTTACCTGGACCAAAAAGAGTTTGACTAAAACTCCTAAGCATAAAGTAGGAACAGCAACATCATGCAAAGTCAAGTGAAAATACTGATAACTGATTGTAGACTTCCCTTATTTGTTCTCTTGCTAAAGCTGAACTAGCAGCCACCATGGAGCTCTTTTCTTGCCAAAAAAAGTCTGGCGAAGATGAAACTTCAGATACACTGAAGGGACTGGGAGGGGATGCTGAAATATGGCTGTGGGTGGAGATGTCTGAGGGGATGTATGACCGTGCAGGCAATCTTTAAATGTTAAAAAAAATGTAGTCAAAACTAGATAAATATTACCGCAAACTTAACAAAAAAAAACCCCAAAAACCAAAAAAACCCAAAACAAAAAAAATGCAAGAATGCTCTCATGCCCTGGCAGCCAAAAAGACAGGAAATGTTTATTCATATATGGGTCTATGTATTTAAAAAAGAATAAAATGTTGCCCTCTGAGGATGACTGTTTAGACAAACTACAATAGTTGTGAAGTGATTAAAGAAGAGTGCATACCTCTGAGGATAATAAAGAACTGATTCCCTTAAACATTGTGCAAGCTTTAAAATCAGTGTCTGTTCTGGACAGCATCCTAGGAAGCTCTCCAGATGCAGTAAATCAGGGAGAAGTGGCTGAAATGTCTGGGGACTTTTATTCCTAGAACAATCATATTTGAAAAAGTTACCCTGAAAGGGTTTGCACAAAAGGTAGTGGCAGAAAAATATTGTAGTTAAAAAAAAAAAGAAAGTATTTACATTGTTGAGAAAGGATCACAGACATCCTTGCTTGAAATGATAGGATATGGACCTGCAGCCAAGGGAGTTGCTGTTCAGCTGTTACTGTCCACAGCACTCTGATGAGACTTACTTGCAGTACCTGCTCCAGGGAGTATACCTGGTGGTATTATTTTACAGTCCCTCTAAGGGGTTAAAAAGAAATCTGAACGTCAGAAGAGGGAGCTCAGATGCAGTTGAAATGACAGTGGTGAAGATTAATATTCAACCTCTGCCCTTGACAAGTCTCTAAGGCTTGGCAGTTTCTCACTAGAAGTCTATAAAATGCTTAGGCATGATTGCTACACTTTGGGAAGAGCCACATTCCTGAATTCTCTGAAGGGAACAAAACTGAAGAAATTGTGTTCATCATATATACTTCACTCCCATGAGAAGGTTACTGAGTTGTTTGTATATTTTATATCAATTCATATCGCTTCCTACAGTTGGCAATAAAACCCTCACCAAAACTTTGGCAAGCAACTGAGAAAATGTTCTGCCAGACACCATTAATACAGATCAATCTGGTTTCCTTTGCATGAACCAGAAGATTACTTTCCTGAGGCAAATCGCAAACAGTTTTTTCCTCAAAGGCTTGCTTTTTCAATCCTACTGCATGCCAACAAATCTAGGATAATTCATAGATTCATGGAAGTTAAGGCCAGAAGGGATGGTTAGATCATCTACTCTGACCTCCTGTACATTTCAGACCAGTACATTTCACCTAATTACCCTTGTAATGTGCTCATTAACTGGTGTTTGGCAAAAGCACTTGCTCAGAAAGTTATTCAGTCTCGATTTGGAGACATCAAGAGAAGAAAATCCACCGCTCACCCTCAACCCCATTAATTAATTACTCTCACAGTGATAAAAAAAAAAAGGATTTTTCTTTCCAGGTTAAATTTGTTTGGCTTCAGCTTTCAGCCACTGATTCTTGGTACACTTCTTTCCACCAGATTAAAGATCTTCTTAGTATTATCTCCTCAGGAAGAAACTTATTGACTGTACCTCTCAATCTTTGATAAACTAAATAGATTTGATTTCTGAAGTTTCTCACTGAAAAACATTTTATCCAGCCATCAAACAAATTTTGTGGTTATTTTCAGTATCTTCTCCAATTTTAACATTGTCTATGAACCTTGAATAAACTATGGTTCTCATGAATATTAAACACAGAGGTAAAACCCATTTCCCTAGTCTTATTCACAGTCCTTCTTTTAATAGAAGGTAGGATAGCTTTATTCAGAGTACTTTCTGACATCATCACAGTGCAAGTCAATGGCCATGATGTAGGCTGGATTAGGGGAAACTGGAAATATGACACAATTCTTCTTCAGGAAGGGCCATTGACCACCAGAAGAGAGAGTCAAGGAGAAGATGGCTTTCTACTTTGTGATGTCTCCCAGTCAAGCCTGGAGGTCTTTCTGGAAGACTCGCATTGCCTTTGGCATCACTCACGTGACTCTACAGTGAGTCAGTTTAGAAACCTAGTTTTACAGAAAGCTGACCTATGTGGGAGAGCAAACAGGTTACTCTCTGCTTCAGTCCCTAAAGTGTGGGCTTCCTGTAGGGTCAGCCGTATGCCGGAGCCGGTGCACAGGGAGGAGCAGGACTACATCTCCAAGGATGGCAGCAGAGAAGCGATATGCGCATGACCGCTGCTCAACCACAGCAATTGGATCAGCTCAGCTAGGCTGTGAAAATGTGGCTTTGGTGACCGTGACCACTTATTCCAACTTCAGAGTGTTTCTGGAATTTCAGTCCAAATTGTAAGTCATATTTGCAATTTGGTTTTGAAATTACAACCTCCAGTGATCTAAACGGAACATATGCCAAGGGAATATCTTGAAACACCTAACAGAGCAAGACTCCTAGCACTTGAAGCACCGTTCCGGTTAAACTTGCTGGAAATGCTGATTTGAGTCCAGCTTTTCACAAAGTTCAGACACATCTGGAGCTGAAGATTACTTTCATGATCATCTCAGCCGCAAAGAATATAAAAAAGCAAGGAAATTGTTCCATGCAACATTCTCTCAGGCAATAGAGCAAATATAAGAAATTCCCAGATATAAGACCTCCCCAGCCCGAACTGCTCATTCCTATTCTCAATCTGCACTTTACTGTTCTATTTATAGGGCTGTGCGATAAGTCACATTAGTGAAGTGATCCCATTTATAAAGAAGCAAACAAGCAACTGCTTGGTTGAAGCATAGGGGAAAGTGGGAATCTCTTCATGAAGCAATTTGATTAACAAAGGAACAGAACAGAACGACCACGGTGTGCTGGTTCTGGCTGGGATAGAGTTAATTTTCTTCATAGCAGCTAGTGCGAGGCTATGCTTTGGATTTGTGCTGGAAACAGCGTTGATAACACAGGGATGTTTTCGTTATTGCTGAGCAGTGCTTACACAGAGTCAAGGCCTTTCCTGCCTCTCACCCCACCCCACCAGCGAGTAGGCTGGGGGTGCACAAGAAGCTGGGAGGGGACACAGCCGGGACAGCTGACCCCAACTGACCAAAGGGATATTCCACACCATATGATGTCATGCTCAGCATATAAAGCTGGGGGAAGAAGAAGGAA
>NW_008824982.1:7333057-7337044 GCF_000699105.1 Pygoscelis adeliae
CTGTGGGGTGCCTGGTTGCCGGCGGGTGTTAAACGACGACCCACGGCAACAAAACCAACCTCTGTGGATGCTTAAAAAAAAAATCTAACTCAGATTATTTCATAGGACATTCTGTCAGTGTAGCCCTGGAACATGCCACAGATGAAGGGACAGTAAAGCGTTTTTTGGGGATAGAAGTGAGTTTGGGAGGAAAGTGAGAACTGAAGGACAGTGGGAAACACTTTTGCTACTTGAGAAACAGTAATGTGGAATGACACCTGATGTAAAGGATCAGAAATAGGTTAGAAACTTAGTAATCAGTAAAGTTCATAAACCCTTTTTCTTTTCAAGGTAGACTTACTGAGCAAGAAAAACTTATTCATATGCTAGAAAATTATACCTTAATTAGACTAAACTTAAAGGCAGGTGGTAGAATCAGTTTTAGTAATAAACTGCCACTTCTACAAAGTACCTAGCTAGTTTCCTTGGAGAAGATTAGATTACACAATAGGAAACGTTCTGACTGACAGTTTCCCCAGCATGGTAACTGGGGGTAGCAAAGATAGGAGTTCTTTGGGGGGGGGAAATATAAAGTGCATATACAACCTCATTTGCCTTACTTGTTCAAGGGCAGGCCCTTGCCTTTCTTGTTATCTGCTTGCTTGCTGCTCCTGACAAATTTCCTTACAACTTACATAAGAAGTTGTAAGTACCTGACATTACCTTGCCTGCTTTAATATATATATAAATACATAGAAACATATATACACATATGCATATACATATATATATATATATTTTTGTCATGGAGCTTGAAACTAGAAACATTATTGTTTTTTTTCCTCACTGAACATGGTCCTTGAAGAAATTCCTCACTGCCTATTTTGTTCCATGGTCTTTCTTTGTGGTCTGCTTCTGTAAGAGGGGATATGTCTGGTCTTCAGATGATCAATTATGGGACAGTTTTCCTCAGCATGGCCCCTGTGGATCACTCCTCTATGGTAATAACCCTCATGCTTCATTCCTCCTTTTCTGGGGAATCCTCTAGATTCATGTCAGGTCTCCTGGAGTTCCCCCGCATGGAGGAGCACCCTGGTTCCTGTTGCCCCTCGCCATGGTCACTCAGGGTTTCCTCCAGGCTGGTGCATGCCCTCAGCAGCTTCTTCATCTCAGACCATCTCCACGGGGAGACAAAAGGGAGTGCTGAGACACTGATATTTCCAAATGGACCAAAGAGTTCACATTACCAAACGGAGTAGATATGAAGTAGAGTTAAAAAATTGCTTCTGAGTTTTTGAAAAATCTCATCTTAGTTACTTGCAGTTCCCAGCTCCAGAAAGTTATTTAGAATGATACTTTGTGGCTGGGCTTAATGTTAAGTGATCCTTTTGTGGTATTAGTTATTAATTGAGAAAAATAGCTGGTTTTGAGTACAGCTTTTCCCATCCTGTGGTAGATATTTAAGACAAGTTACATGGATTACATCCCAGAAATACCTAATTCATAGCTCTGAATCCCTCATGTACCTTCCCCATGCATCTGGCTTGGCTCATGGTAAAGCTTAGGAAAACCTTTGTGCTGCTTTGTGCTATCCTCCACAGGCTAGGATCTGTCAGGCTGCTGTGTACAGCAGCCAAGTCCCCTGATCACCATCAAACCACTCTGCTTAACCCCGCCTTGTACATCATAGCACCAACAAAGAAGACGACGACACTTGGCTTGTATTTTCTTCCCAGAAGTAGCCACAGAAGCTGAGATCAGTGTGTCTACACCTAAATCGCCCATCAACCCTGCCCATTTCCACCTCTGAAGCAGCCACCTCTCTGGTCTGAGTGACAGTGACAGACTGGGTCACACAGTCAGGGAGGCTACTGTGCGCAGGGCACGTGGAGGGCAAGGGCTGCCATTCCGGGCTGCAGCTTTAATGGTTTTTTTTGAGCCGTGCAATCTCTTTTCCTCTTCATGATATCATGTGCTTGGGCACAGCTGGGAGAGGGAGCATGGCTCAGCTTGGTCCAGATGCTGACGGGAGGAAGGGAGACTGTAGTGGGGCCAGCAACTTGACAGGCGTGTGCTCCTGTACTCTGTCTGCCTGGTCTCTTCCCTGCCCTCCAGCACTGCGGGAGCTTCTGGAGACACCTTTTCTGGCTCCAAGGGATAGGACACCACAGTGGGAGTTTTAATCCCCGTTTGCTTTCCAGAGGTAACCCATTCACCTGAAAACTATTTCAATGAAGATTAATAAACTAGATGAAGAGGATTAAAAAAACCCAAAAATTAACTTTTTCCTCCTCTGCTCTCCATCTCCTCTGTCTGATAGCTGCAGTACCTTGTTAAATTTAACAGCAACTTACAAATTAATGTAAAAGTGGAAAATATCTTTATTTGTAGCAAGTATTTTGACTCAGATCGATGTAACTGTCACTGCTGTAAATCTGGGTAAAGTTTGTTATCTCAACCGAATTGTACTAACTTCAAGACCAAAATTTTTTCTGCTAGTCCAGAATCTCCTTCCTAAACCCCTGGGAACTTTATTGGAGTCCATCAAAGGAATGGAATAAACTCAAGAACACTTAAAGTCCCCTTAAAAAGTTCTGACTTCTTTTTTTGCAATCAAACAGGTATAGTTACTCCTGCCTAAGTTCAGGTGGGCAGAATATATGTCCTGAATTGCAGGTGCAATTCTTGAAAGCCACAGCTTTACTCCACATCTCCTCCCCTTCCCTTCCCTCCCCTTCCTTTTGGGGCAGAGACAGAGAAGAAGAGAAAGAGATGTTGCTCTTTTCATCAGCTCTTTTTAATGCAGCCTGATTTAGTGCACATAGAAGTAATTTATATAGCAAGAATGAGCCATTTTGCAGCACTAGAATAATTCCATTGTACTGTATTTCTGAAGAGTAGCAAAGCTCATGGCTATTACTGTTAAATAGATTTGAACAGGAATCATAGACTATGTAAACAGCTCAGTACATAATTCTAAATGAGAATAACGTACTAATGTGTGAGTGATTTACACCAACATCAGCTGTCTCTGCAAAAAGTTAAGTGTTTGTTCTCATGCTTTCATTTTCCTGGGTGGAAGATTAACTACACATATTTTCTGATTTCTTTCTTGAAGTGGTTTCATATTAGCATAATATTTTTGTTCCCATAATTTCACTCTCACACAGATTAGTAAACTGGAATACAGTGTTTTTTAAATATAGTTCTTATTCATCAGATGTGTTATTCAGACTTCTCATATTCACAGCACACAAGTATAACTGTTGCAAGCACATTCTCCGCTTTGCTGTAAGCAATTTTCTTTTTTGTTTTCCTTTAGATAACTATGTAAGGCTGTTGCAGTGACTTTGTTTCAGTGCTTAAGTACTAACACTTTTCTTATGGGCTGGATACTGTGTGTATGAACACTACTAGTGAACCTAAATAAGAGGATTACTGCTATGACCAGGCACAGAATTTGGGCCTACATAAAGACTGATTTTTGTACGTGCCATTAGGAGAGCTGTTTTTAAAACGGTGTGAATGACTGAAGGCCAAGTTACACGAAGATGTTACTGTGGAGTAATGAGATACCAATGGATCCAGGTGGCTGTGCATCTTGCCTGTGGCAAAGGAAAGCTAATTGTTCAGCAGTGAAAACACGTTCAGAGTTTTGCTCACAGGTTTCTATACTGCAAAGGGTTTTAGACATACTGTGGGTTCGGTGAGCTACTTATGCATTTTATCCACCCACTGTTTAACACTTTTTGGAGTAGAAATGATCTGATGCCACATGCCTCACGTAAGTGCCCTAATCACTTGCACAGAAGGTCTCACTCTTTTTCCTGCCTTCTCTCTATCTTGATTTATCTGCTTTTTTTTTTTTTGCAGAGGGCTACAGTTTAAACAAGAGTTAGAAACATTCCCCCCTCTCCTCCATTCAGTCCCTAAATAGCTGCAGCCCCATGTTTAGGGATCTTCTCCTATAAAAAGAGACATAAGTTTCTTCTTCACTTCCCCCCCCCC
>NW_008824982.1:7337068-7339056 GCF_000699105.1 Pygoscelis adeliae
TTTTACTGCACACCATATTTAAAAAGAAGAGAGTGCAGGGTTGTTAATTCCAGTCTTCCATGGGCCCTGGATGATGCTCAGGGCTAAGGCTCTATAAAACCCTCAGAAGGGTAGGATTTGAGACAAATCCATCCCTTGTGAGTTCCTGTTAATTAGATTTGGCAGTTTCTTGCTCTGCTAACCAGTGAACCTGAATCTTCTTATAAGGCAGTTGACTTTCTCCTAAACTAACTTTACTAGTCCTGTATTCAGAGCCTAATTGTCTTAGGAACCGACATGGAAGTATCGCTGTGGTGAGGGTCAATGTACCTCACCCCTTGGGGAACCAGCCCTCGGGACTGATGTGAGATGATCTCATCGAGAGCACATGCTGCTATGCTTTGCTTGAGTGTAAACAGGGAAGTGAATGCTGATTGTGTGACTTCCCAAGACACTACAAAAAACTTATTGCAGGGGCAAAAAGTAATTTTCCTGCCAACATCCTACTGCTTAGGATCCTTTGCATCCTAAATGCAGAGGAGGTGTAGGGACTTTCCTATGACCTTGTGTCTTACTTCCTCCCAAAACTTCTCATGGTCCTTTTCTTGCTGGCCAAAGGTTTCTGTGAAGCTAACTGCTGCAGGAGAAGTCCGATTATGACTGTTTTAGAGATGTTATTGACATCAGCATAATTTGATAGATCAGGGTGCCAAGTCAGAGAGATGGAGTTATTAAATGTATGGAGGAGTACAAGGTTTTGGCAGGAGAGGGCAGGATAGAAACTATAACACAATTTGAGGTGAGTTTGTAGGGTAAACAGGATTGGCAGAAGTGTTATTACTAGGCTGGAAAATGGAATTAAATTCTAAGGTTTGGTTAAGGAGAGTTTTCCAGATGTTTAGTGTTAATAGAAATAATGATGTGGGAAAATAGTAAAGACTTTAAACTGGAAATGTCAAGACCTTCAGTACTCATTTCAGTGCTGGCATAGACGTTAATAAATAACAGATTTACTTTAGTTCTGTTTTCTGAGAGCACAACAGCCATTTGAGTCTCTTAAATGCTTTCCCTTTAATGAGCACCCAGGTGTCCGGAGTGTTACAGGAGCACATTGCCTTAGCCATGCTACTGAATATGAACCAGGAAGTCTCAGGATGTCAACAGGCTTGCCTCCAGTTCCACAAATATTTAAAAACCAGTCATCACTTCCCCTACCCGCAAATGGCAAAAGAACATTTTTATCTGAGATCACACTGCTGTTTTCAGAAATCTGTCTCGAAGTATCAGGAGGTTTAATCATTGCTGTTCCCTTAAAGGAGCTCCAAGAGCCAGTTAAGCCCATGTTTTCTGTTCCAAATGAAGGGAAATGAAAAGCTGCTTAGGAGTTCAAATGACTGGGGGAGGCTCTGGGGCGTCTTTGCTGGGGTGTGTCTGTGGAAATAACAGCTTGCCTGGAGAAGCAAGAGGCGGCAAGGCATGAGAGACAGGTAAGGTGAGGAGGAGCGGGGCAAATATGAGCACTTTGGGTAACGCTCTGGCTGAAAGCGTGGGGATATGGTGCCATCATGTTCTGATCTGGCAGATTTCCCGTGCTGAGGGAAACGAAGCATTGTGAATTTCTTCTAAACAAGGTTGCATCAAAGAAAACCCCAGTTCATCAACAGTTTGTCTTCCCAGCTGGAAACACCCACAAATAGCTAGACCCTTGGATCAAAGGGGTGGTAGTAGTAGTAGTAGTAGTAGTAGTAGTAGTAGTAGTATCAAAGCCTTTGGAAATGGCAACCTGAATCTAGACAGACGATTTTTTTTTACAGATCTGTTTTGGATCTAAGCTGCTGCAAATGATTGGTCACCAAGCTTGTTATTATCAAGTGGCTTTTTTTTTGTGACTAACTGTTTTGGGACTTTCCTAAATAACAGTTATCAGAATGGCAAAACTCACCAGGATCTTTGACACCTGCTCATGAGCCAAGCTGCAGGCGGTCTTCTGAAGGCCGTGGTTCTGCCTT
>NW_008824982.1:7339079-7362332 GCF_000699105.1 Pygoscelis adeliae
CTGAAATGTGAGTCACGCTTCTTATTCTTCCTCCCACACTTATCCTTTTTCTTTCTGCCTTTCTTAGTCCCTGCCATATCATACTATATATTTTTGATAGGTTAGTTTTCAGCACAGTTAGGTCAACTCACAGAAAGGACCAGCGGGCACCAAAGCCAGCCCAGGAAAAGGGACAGGAGTCTGTGCCTGGCTGTAATGTTGGGACATACTCTCCCTTTTTCAGCTGTTGATGGGTGATGATGTCTGCTCACCCTATATAATGCAACTGTATGTGAAAATACAAATACACTCCTCCTTCAAGTTAGGTGTAAAGGGAGGAGTAATCCTTATCTAGCAGCCACTCAAGCTGTACCCGTGGTAGACAGGAGGGTTTACTTTGGGTTTGCTTTATGTCTTCTATTGTCACTACATCTGTATTGCCACAAGTAAATATGAACAAGCTCAGAAGGAGCTCTCACACCTCACTTGTTAGGAGCTGGGCAGCTGATTAACAGCGGTCCTGTACAATGTGAGCAGGCAGAGGTGCATGCAATGCTGCATCGGGTCCACTGGGGAGGTGTGATGCTGCCAGCATTCGTGTTCCAGTGAGGATGGGACAGTGGCTGCTCAAGGAATACATTTTTGTGACATTGAATTTTATTCACTAGGAGTTTGTCATCTAGATTTCTACTCTTTGAGCACAGATACTATCTGAGGAGACAGTTAGGTCCTCTCTGCACTATGTAAGCAACTAAATGTGGCATCTTTTTTTTTTTCCTTTTTCTTTTCTTTCAGGTAGGATGTAGCTGCTTTGTGTTAACACACCAGCTAACCCCATCTTTCTGGATTGAATAAAACAGTATTTGTCATGGTTTAACCTCAGTCGGCAACTAAGCACCACGCAGCCGCTCGCTCACTCCCCCCCACCCCCCAGTGGGATGGGGGAGAGAATTGGAAAAGCACAAGTGAGAAAAACTCGTGGGTTGAGATAAAAACAGTTTAATAATTGAAATAAAATGATAATAATAATAATAATATGATAATAATAATAATATACAAAGCAAGTGATGCACAGTGCAATTGCTCACCACCCACCAACCGATGCCCAGCCAGTCCCCGAGCAGCGGCCCCCCCGGCCAGCTTCCCCCAGTTTATGTACTGAGCATGACATCACATGGTATGGAATGTCCCTTTGGCCAGTTTGGCTGTGCCCCCTCCCAGCTTCTTGTGCCCCTCCAGCCTTCTCAGTCGGTAGAGCATGGAAAACTAAGAAGTCCTTGGCTAGTGTAAGCATTACCTAGCAACAACTAAAACATGGGTGCGTTATCAACTTTATTCCCATCCTAAATCCAAAACCCAGCACTGTACCAGCTACTAGGAAGGAAATTAACTCTATCCCTGCTGAAACCAGGACATATTCTAAATGGTCTGCTAAAGCTTGCTCTGCTTTAAGCTACTAAAACAAGTTTAACCAAACTATATTGTAACAGGATTTACAAAAAGATTTTAACTAACAGCAATTGTTTCTTTTACCAGTATATCTGCTGGCACAGATTTAGCAGAATTAACAGAATTACACAGATCACAGGTAAGGGTCTGGCTCTTGTTTATTTTTTCAGCAACTGAAATATATCATGAGAGAAGGTCCACCAAAGGTCCACCTAGCGAGTGTGGTCTTCTGCAGTTGCAAGCAATTACAAATTACACCATACGATTCTTTCCAGAAGCCATTCAAATTCCATTTAAAAATTGTTGGGATTTTTGCATCTGATACCCTTTTTGGGAGGCTATTTAAGCAGCTCAGACTGCTTGTAGTTAGAACTGAACTTTCTGTTCAAATTTGTTGTTGGACACTGCTTATCCATTTGCTTTTGTGACAACGCTTTTTAAATTGCATAATAATTTATCTTTTCTGTTGGCTATATTTATAGAGATCAGCCATCATCACTCTCAGCCTTCCTTCACTGGACTAAGTAAGCCAAGCCTTTCTGGGCCCATCTCAGAAGATGGGCTTCCTAGTCTTCTGACTGTCCTGGAAGTCTTCTCCATGCAACCATTTCTCACCATCATGTCCTTCCCTTGAGCAAATCTGACCTGAGCTGTGCATAACATGCCAGTAGACCATCTATACACTGACATGAGCATTTTCCTGACCGCAGGTATGCGTAATAGGATTCATAACTGTCTTGTTCATAGCTGGGCCACTGGCAGCTCCTGGGGAGCCTTGTGTTTAGTGAGTATTCTCAGGTTCTTAACATTTTCAAAAGTTAATCTTCCAATTTACAGCATGTTTCTGTTACTTGCTCTTAAATCCATGGCCTTGCATTTAGTGCCCTGTTTCATTACTGTAGTTCTCAAAATCATCTAGTTATTTCTGCTTGATCTCTTCATCCTCTTCTGTTTTGATGTTGTCCCTAACTTAGTGTGTTACTAGCAAATTTCATCATCATCCTTCTGTTTTGCATGCTAAGTGAAAATATTAAGCAAGAACAGCCTCAATCTTACATAGTCAGAAGAATCACTTGGAGTCAGACTTACAGAAGTATTTAGATGTCTAAGTTGAAGAGAAGTACATTGCAGGGTTTCCAAAATTAATGAAGGTATTGCTGGGGTGAGAAAAGCAGCAAAGTTCTAATGTATAGTTATAAAGCACTTTCTGCCTTGCCTGAAGATGACAAGTAATAGTTGTGAGTGGAAATAGCATGTAGAAATGCAGTAGGACATATAAAAGCTGCCTGGATTCCTGTCTGCATCTTCAGATACTGAAACGTGTTTCAAAATCTTGAAGGGGAGCATGTTCCCATCAGACAAATGCTAGACAGGGCAATACCTGGGGCAGATACTGTAACCGAAGACTAGACAACACAATTAAGTGAGAAAATGTATTTATTTACATTTCTGTGAAAAAGTTTTGTAGAGAGGAAAGGAATTTGGCCATGGCAAGGAGAGCTGCTCCCAGAATACTAGAAAAATACAGTAGATACTCATTGCTAAAGAAATGTGATTCTTATTATTAAAAAGATGTTTTCAGTTTGAGTGTGGTGGGTAAGACATGCTTTACTGAACATTAACTGCACCAAGTAGGTGGAAGAAGTAAAAACTATTTACAAAGGCAAAATGTGTTATAGTTCATTTCTTGAAGGAAGAAGTTTTTCCCACAGTTGAAAAGGTTACTTGAAGCTACTATTTTCTACTCCGTGTAATTCTTTGAAGTTAGCGTACAGAACATGTGGATGACAAAACAGGCCACGCTGGAAGAACATTATTAAAATTTAAAAGTTAAGTCGTGCTACCACTGTGACTGCTTTGTTACTGGAGCCAGTTCCCTTACGCACAAACATTATTGCAGAGTAATTAATGGCTTAAATGCTTTGTTTTTTTCCGAAGGGCTTCTTCGGCACTCCTGGAGCAGGATGGGCAGTGCTCACGGCGCAGGCAGGCAGCCCGTGCCTTGTTTTCGGCTCACTGTTCTGTGTGTGGCTGCATGCTTTGTAACCCTCCTTTAAAGGCAGAATTACTAATTTCCATTTAGGCTTCCCTCACTGCTCTGTGAGACTGTTTTTTCAGCACAGACTTGTGGAGTTTGATGGTTTATTTTTTCTAAAGCACAGAAAAATTAACCTGAAAGTATCCATTGATTTTTGGTGTCCAAATGGAGTTCCTGAGGAACTGATTTTTGACAGTACCTTACACTTTACAAAGCTTTCTATGTTTGAAGTGCAGCTCCCACTGACTTAAATCACAAGGCACGTCATTTTTCTAAATCTGATGCCTGGTACTTCTTTTGGGCAGGTTGGGATTTCTAGCTGTCACTGGGGGCGAAGCCCTTCCCTCAGAACAGCCAGGGTGGTGGGAGGACCACAGAAAACATCGGTTTGGTTTTTGCTGCCTTTCCCCACAGTACACATGCTTTCATTAGCACCAGCTTTGTGGAAGGGCGGAGAGGAAATTTTTACTGCCTTTCTCTTCAGAGGTCTCTGTTTTGTCCTGGTACACATATAATAGGGTGTTTTGGGGATCTAAAACAAATCTTAGAGCAGCAGAAATGCCCCCTGGCCAGGCCTACTCCTGATTTACACTTTCAGGACTAGCATCAAGGGGAGACCCAATGTATACATTAAAGTTTGCTTCTAACTGCAGCGGGCTGCTTCATTTGAATTGTCCCCATTTTCCCTTCCTCCGTGCCCCCACTCCTCCCTATGAAAGCATGTTCTTTGCTTATGGACAGAAAGGAAAATTTTCTTCTTTAAATATCCTTATGAAACTCTTTCAGGTTCTATGTTTGAGGTATGTCATATTTGGAAACTTTTCAGGGTTTTCCATACTTCTGTACAATGTATATTTTTTTTTACTGCTAAGCCATCTTATATGAGTTAAAATTCTTACATTTTACAGCATTTTAAAGGAGATAATTTTGTCATTAATCCAAAAACTATGCAGCAGGCTATTTTTCATACCACATCAGAATTCTCCTCCTACTTGTTCTTAAAGGCAATCAAAAATCCCAGATGTTTTTCCTGCAACATCTGGCTCCCTGGCACAGGCTTCTGAAGCAGTGTTTGCAGCCTTAAAGTCATGTCTTGGTTTTGTCATTTAGTTTACTGATGGGTTGTTGGAGTGACTGGTGGCACAGGGGCTGGTTTGCTTTGACAACTCTTTCAGTCTAAAAGAAGGAGATGGCCTTGCAGGCCCGTTGGGATTCTGCTCAGAAATTTTTGGTGCTCAGGAATGTGACGAGCTCAGCCACCTCAGCTTCCTGTCTTGCAGAAATACGTGCAGCAGTATTAATGCATGTGGACCCAGAAGTGTTCCCTGCCTAGCCTCAAAAATGAGGCCACTCATGTCTAAGTAATTAGCTGTATTCCTGCAGAACATACAGTCAGGCGTTCAGAGTCACTGTGCCAGACTCTCTCCCGAAGGAGACATATTGTAATGGGAGGGAGCTAGAAAGGGCCATGCTACCACGCTTTTCATCTTTTTTTAATATGTGTCTTTTTGGGACCTTTACACATAAAATCTTGCTTCTCCCTGATCCCTCCCTTCCCCCCGCCCTGTGCTTTGATCACCAAGCTATGTCTTTCGACCTGTCTCTCATGGAGCGTACACAATGCAACAGATCCCGTAGGATACTTGCTTTCCTTATATTGATTGATTGATTGATTGATTGATAGGCTAACTCTCACCTAGGATTTAAGTGCCATATGTACTGGGGGCCTTGACAACTAAGGTAGCATTCCAGGTGAGTGTCCTCACTATTAACTTTTGCCTATTTCAGGAGAGGAGAAGATTTCTTTTTCTTTCCTTCTCATCCTTCCCACCCCTCTAAAGATGTAGAAAAGTCCTGTGTTTATCCCAACAGGGAGAGAAACAAACATTGCGATGATTTTTCTGGATTGGAAGAAACCCTTTCTCCCTACTTGAACGGTAAAGCTGCTGTTATCAAATGCATATGCTACTGCCAGCAATATGTCTCAGCTGGGGGCACATGCTGCTCACTTTTCATCAAAGAAGCAGAGGGAAATGGCTCTGTGGAGCATTCTCTGCAGTTGCCTGCTGAAACCTCTGAGACTGGCTCTGAATTTCCTGCTTTGAAACTTTTTGCTACCCCAGGAGAACAGTTCATGAAACTGGCATGAGGCAACCACACCTCTCTTCTGGGCTCCAGCATGCTTTCCCATATGGGCAGGATGTGGCTCTCTATGTCCTGTCTCCTCCTAGCTATTTGTTTGTGTAATTAAATCTTCCACACCAACATAGCGTTCTTGCAGGCTTTTATGTAAGACGTGATTTACAGTCTGGAAACACCATTGTCCCCTTAATTTGTATGCTCTCCTCATGGCATTGTTGGTACTACCTGTGCAATATCATAAAGCACTCATAGAGGTGTTATTCTGCCGCTTTTTGCCTGCACGTGTGGCTAGTGCTGGGTTACATCTTTTCCGTAGTACTTAACTGAGGATTTTAGCTTATACATTGTGGCGGGTTATAAATGGGATGGCCGAAGCAGGGACCTCATCTGCCCAGCTTGTTGGAGGTTGCTCCCCATAGCAAAGTTCTCTGAATGACTCATGAATCAGGTCTTGAAATTAGCTTGCTTTAGTAAACTGGCTGTAAACACTACAGCAGCTCCAGGTCTGCTCCAAGAGCTGCCCAGCTATCCCTCTGAGGGCAGCACCCCTCCAAGAAAGGATGAGACAGATGACAGAGCATCATGCATCTTTCAACCATCTGATTTTAATCCCCTACCACATGCGGGTGAGAACCTTCCAATGTTTTACAGGGTCACTTAAGTTTTATGGCAAAAAGCACAAGACAATTGTTTAATGTACTAAATAAATTGACACTAAGAGGAGTTTTGGTATCTTGACCAACTGCAATATATGTGAAATGGGAAAGGATCAGCATGAGAAAAGCATACTAGAGACCAGCATAAATGACCAGGGGATGAAAGGAAGAGAAAAATGAAGACAGTAAATGTAAAACAGAGTGAGGCAGTAGCCATGAGGTCTTCTGCAAGTAGATGTGAACTTGTTCTGCATTCCTCATCCTCTGGCCAGGTGGTGGTTGCTTTTCAACTGCTGGTTGCTCTGGCTGGGTTGTTGCTTTTCAACCCAGCCAAAACCTTGGTGTGTATCGTTTGAAGAAGAGGTAGCTGCATTTTTCAAGCTCTGAACAAGCATAAGCAGAAGTCATCCTCTGACAGCAGAAGTGGACCAAGTAATTTGTCATGAGTGATGGTTTAATGTCCTACTCCTCATTCAGGGCCAGAAGTCTGAGGCCAAATCTCCACTGCCTTGCGATTTTTTTATGCTGGACACAATGGTGTGGGACACAGACTGGGATCCAGGCTGGGGTATTAAAAAAGGCACAGTAAAACATGCAGGGTACAAGTTTGTTTGCTAACAATGGTTTCTAACAGCTCTGCCAAAGGATGCGTGTAAAAGAATGGGGAGGGTAGGAAGACCAAGGAGATGAGGAGCCTCTGCAAGTGAAGAAACACTGCAGTGTAGATCTGCGCAACGGCTGTGAGGAATGGTTTGTGCTATTTTACAGAAGTTAGAGCTTTGGTAGATTATGGCAGCACTTGTGCACTGTAGTATCTGTGCCATTGTGAGTTGTGTGAAATGGACTGGTTGTTTTACTTCAGCACATAAATTCAATACTGAATAGTTTTTTGTTTTGTCCAGTACAGATAAGGAGCCTGCCACTAATATAACCTGGGGATGACTCAGGGTGGTGGTGTGACAAATTCTTTATCTACATGACATACACATAAAAATGTCCACTTCTGAATCACAGTTACCAATATTGGGAGGCCTGTTCCATCTTTCACTCTCGGCACTGTATCAATTATTGGAATCTCTTACTTTCAGCAGATTTAATTAGTATGTTGCTAAATATGGTACTATGGCAACATGCCTACCCCAGGATTCCCTATGCTGCTAGGCCTGGTGCAGCTGAACTAATAGAAAAAGCTAATGGGAAAGTCTAATGACCATTTTTAAAGCTTAAATACCAGTCATTTAATCTGACACTCCACAGGCTGCCAGTTGTTTCCTTGGGATGTTCATGGAGCAGTTAAATGTAAAATAAAATTTGCAGTCAGCAGAGCTGCTTCACAAATGTTCTGTAACGCTGGAAATCTTCAAAACTCCCTGAATATAGTATTCAACAAATGATATCTGACTGGCTTTTCCCCTCCCCCTCAAAAAATTTAATGTGCACATGCACTGCCACGATGCATAGGAAAAATTCTATGGAGCAGTCCAGCATACACAATCTGTCAGACCAAGAAGAAATAAAGGTCTGTTGTTAATTCAGACAAATGGTCAGCAGCTGCAAAATAGTTTCCACAAGAAACAGAGCAAAACCCTCTCAGTTATGGATAGAATTTTTTACGATTTTCTGTTGCCTTTTCCAGGGCCAAAATATACTGCATATATTCCTACGTAACTTTTATTTGTGTTCTCTGCTAATTCAGTGCTGTAAGCCAGAGCAACAAAAAGCCCTCTTTAAAGTAAGAAAAGCCTGGTGATTTTTATACTGCTTTTCAATATTTTAAACAAATTAATTGCCCCAGTCATATCATTACAGAGAGTAAAAATGCCCCAGCAGCACAAATGAACATTGGTATTCTGCATTCTCCTTATAAGATTGCAGCCGTGGTGATTGGCATGGGCATGCTTGCCAGCTGAGGGTACTTCTCTGATCGCAGTGGGTATATGGTCACTGAGTTAGGGCATCTCATCACTTCATTCCAGGATACCTGTTATTCTCATTTTAACAGTGCTTTTCTTAGCTGTGTCACTTTTTATGTGCGTTACAAAGCTATCCTATGTCTCTAATACTTTGCTACTTAGGAGAACAGGGAGAGTTTTAACAGTTCCAATTCAAAATATGCCAAAAAAAGCAAAACATGGTGCTATCCAGAGCCTTTGCTGCTGCTAGGATGAACTCACGGCTTCTGATGCAGTTTTCTATACCTGAGGGTTGGTTAACAGGGACTGCAGCAGTATCGCAACATCTTTATTCTCTCCTTGTGGCTTTACAGACACTGGCAGCAGTGATCGCCAGGAAGATGGGCTGGGTCAGACGCTCCTTTCCTAACCTGTTAAGGTTAGTGTTTGGGTCTGTGTTATTCAGCTCTGCATTTGCAGGTGATAAGGAAAAAAAAAGTCTCTGAATACCACTGTAACTTCTATCCCTTAATGACTGTTTCTAGGAATTTTGTCAGGACTGTATCTGTGTCCGCCCGTGTAAATCCCGGAGTGAAATCTGGACCTATGTTATTTAAACTACACATAGCAAGCTGAGTTTTATTCTGCAAGATACACTGAAACAAATTCATTTTGCGTGTAACTTCTCTTAAATCATAATTTTAGCCAACAGGCCAGGAGGAGCTTGAAGAACTATTGGGTTATTGGAGATTAAAATATTCATATTGCCCTTTGTAGTCTGATAAAGAACACATCATCTGCAGCATTTTTGCTGTTTTTTAAAAATCCAAGCAACAAGAAAATAGTCCTTATTTGTCCACCTGAGACACATTCAGTAGAGCTCAGATGTGGATTTGAAAGTTGAATAGACGTACATTTCCTCCAAGTTTAGAGAGCGTGGGATCTTTCCCTTGCCCACTGCTGACTACAGTGCCTGGCAAATTTAAGAGTATCTACATAAACTACAGGATGCAATTGCTTCCTTCTCATCTGTGTCAATATCTTACAGGAAAGTTCTCTGAGCTGAATGTGTTGATTCAGCCCCAGAGACATGCAGTCTGTGAGAACTGCATGGAGAGATGAATTCAAAAGGATTTAAAAAGAGCTTAACATTTAATAGAGACTGAAGCGAGTAAGCTGCAAACACAAAACATTTCCAGAACTGCATCTCCAGCACCCTAACACTGTTTTTCTGAGTTATTATCACCTATTTTAAAGAAGATCCCCATTTCTATACAAATGAAACAACACCTTATAAGCTACATAAATACCACAAACCTAGTAGCGCATTCATGAAGATGTGGTTTATTGCTGTATTTTCATGGGCACCTGATTTAAATATTTGAGACTGGTCCCCCATGAGCTGCGGGTGAGGATGTGGAGTCCTCTCGACTGAGCAGGATTTATGTTGACATAAGTTCAACCTTGTGGGCTGGTACCACTGAATGGATGTATACTGTCCTTCTGAAGCAGAGGTGGCTACGTGCAAG
Source organism: Pygoscelis adeliae (assembly GCF_000699105.1). Taxonomy (NCBI): domain Eukaryota; kingdom Metazoa; phylum Chordata; class Aves; order Sphenisciformes; family Spheniscidae; genus Pygoscelis; species Pygoscelis adeliae. Next base: position 7,348,765 of record NW_008824982.1, read on the forward strand.
CTCTCTGATAGGCAATTCCACAAGAAGGGTGCACTTCGATACATGCAATTCTTGTTTAAGTGTCTTAAAAGGTCTTATGGCGTGAATTATTTCAATGTCATTCCCAGGGAAGGGTCAGCCTCCTCCCCTGAAGGGTTCGAATTACAGTATGTTGGGCTGCAATTCAGTTACACAAAACAAAACAAAACAAAACAAAAAACCAAACCAAACCAGTTGTTAGAACCTCATGTCAAGAAATCCTTAAGCTCCCCTGGACGTTTCCACACATTTTAGTCTCATTTGCTACAAACGCTTCTGCAGGACAAAGGGCTTTGATTCTTCACTGCTTCCACCGTATGCAGTCACTGACATTTGGGCAAAGTGAGAAAAAAGGAGTGTAGAAGAGAATGCTGATGAAATAACACATAATCAAGTGCAAAATAAACTTCTGCGTAAAGCGTTAACCCTGACTCAAATTAGACATAGTGAATGCCTTGGGTGGCTCAGAGGGTTATGTCAAGAACATTATTCCATTTCTTTCATGCAGTTATGTGTGTTGTTCTCATTCTTGAAACATTAAAAAGTTCTGTTGCCTGCATTTTAAAGGGAAAGAATACATTACCATTCTGATGGAGAAATTTTATTAAATGCTTTTGTGTATAGATGAGTGTAGTGGGCCAGATCCAGAATGGGACTTCAGCAAAGTGATGATGGTTAAGCTCAAAAGTTGGGTGCCTGGCTCCAAAGATGGGGTTTACCTTGCTGAATTCCCTGTGCTTTGGATGTGGGAGAGTTTGAGCTTTGTGAAGAGGATTTGCAACAGCCAGGACACTGAGTGGAGGAAATGCTGGAGACGGCTATGCCCCTGAAGGTCTGTCCCTCAGAAGTTTAACTCGGTGCTAATACAGGTATCTCTGTGAAAATGGATTCCCTGCCTGAAATCACTTCCCACATTTTGGTATCTAAGACAAGTGGCCTCTACTGAGCCTTTTCAAGGTGGCAGTACCAGCGTGAAGGTGTGTGAAAGTAACGGGCAACCTTTTATCTTTCTGGGAGCTGTGATGAGCAATCACCTTACATGATAAATTGCGCTTTCCTGTGAAGTATTACTTGGAGACATGCAAATGCCACCTCCTGGATCTTGCAAGCAAATATTCTTCTCTCCAGTTGGCAAAGTGGGCTGAGTTGACTCCAGTTTCTTGTGAGACTTTCCTTCCTCTCTCTGTAGATGCTGGGTGTTTAAACCACAGAATTTCCCAGTCATTTCTCAGCTGAGCACAAAAGAACTGAGTTTTCTTATTTCTCCATAACAAAAAAAAAAGGTGGAAATCCTAATATTTGTTTCTTTACTGAGGAAACAGTAGTCATTTTTCTTATCTCTTTACAGAAAAAAATCAGAAAGGAACCCACCTTGAATTGTTTCATGGGAGACTGCAGCTTTCAGGCAATTTCATGGCATCATTTATTCCTTCTGTTGACATGGTTTGTGGCTGTAGAAGAAAGAGTGCAAGATTTTGTGCCTCCTCTCCCAGCAGTAACATAAGAACATTTCATTTTCTAAAATACTCCTTCACTGTCTTGTAAGATATCACTGTGACTGCTTTACCATCTTGTAAGAGGGGGCAGAGAGATTTTTCTGAGGTAATGACTTTACCCAGAAATGACAGCGCACCTAATGCTGGCATATGTCTGCTGTGCTGGGAACTTTTGTCCAGCGTGCTATGTTTTTTTCCCCTGTCAAAGACAGAAGGCATCTATTTGAAGCCTCAAGTCAAATAAACAGTGATCCTGCAGCAGGTCGCATTGTGATTTCTGTAAATCAGTCTGAAGCAATGGGACCTCACACAGTGGAAGTGCATCCAGGGCAGGACGTGAACAGGGCTGGCATGTGGCAGGGCTGAATTGGGATTTCCCACAGAACAGCTAGAAATAAAACATGGGAATTCAGGATGAAATTCTAAAATGAAAATCAAGTAGGAAGCTCAAAATGGGCCAATAATACATCCCCCTTTTAAGTGAAATTTCTGTAAAAATTCGGAATTTTTTTTTCTCAAACACTTTTTATTTCTGACCCTGTTAAATGTTTTTAAACATTAAAAGACTTTAGTGACTTGGTAAATTCCAACTCATATAAGCAATCAGATTACGTCATTGAATCAGCTGTAGTTATAAAACCTCATTGAAGACATAGTTGTAATTCTTCTATAATGATACATATTGAGCTGATAGACATAGATATTTCTGTCTGATGTTTTACCATTCTAAGGAGTTTGCTATCACTTACGTTATTCCATTACAAGTGTTTAATAAGCTGGCTATTTCAAAACACCCTGTGGGATTTTAAATGTACCTTTTTTTTCCCAAAAAATTCTTCAATCTCTGAGCTACAGGTTAAAATGAATAAATATTATGCTTGCCCTACTATAGCAATGGCTTCTGGATTTAGTAAATAAATATTGCTTTAGTTTTCAGTATGGATGAGCAATAGTTCCAATTAGTATTTGGAGATAATTGCATTAGACCTCTTCCAGAACACACCCCGCCAAAAAACCCTCCAAGACCAGCATGAACCTAATTAAGCACAAATAATACTCTTAATTAAATATATATTGTGAATTTAAAATAGTTTTATAGCATTTGCTATAGTGTGATTGCTGCTTCAGTACTGAATATGAGAACTGACTCTAGCTAGCACCTACGGAAGAATTATGTCTGGAGCTACATAAATCATGCTTGAAATATAGGCAGGTTGTGAGCCACAGCAGCTTAAGCCCATCTCAGCATACCATCATTTGATAGAGGTTTTTGTGTATTCGTATGCATGTTTTACAGGACTCCGGCATAGAAGCTTGCCTGGTCTCCCTGTGGCAGTTTCGGACATTTTTGTCCAAAGCTGTTCGCTTGGCCTCTGTGCTGGATCCTGTTTCTCCACCGCGGAACCAGCAGCTGGGAGCCCCAGCCACACCACTGCCGAACTCACAGTTTAGATAAACCTGCCTTCATTATCCATCAAACGTAGGCCAAACTTTTGTCGAAATGGCTGAGACACGGACACATAGTCCATTTTTGTTGTCTGGGAGAAGTGGCCTTGGACACTGGAGCAAAGCAAACTGCTGGGCAGATGATAACTGCTTGAAATCTATAGATTTTCCAGAGTTTGCCCCCTTACTGACTTGAAGCTGCCTTATGTCTCTGTTTCATTTTTTCTTTTCTGTTAATTATTACTCCTTTGTTTCCCAGCAGGCACATTAGGCTTCTCTTACATAAAGTTGAACTGATGTGATTCTGCTGAGTTCATATTATTCTGGACTTACGGAAGTAAAAGCAAAAAGCTTGGAATCTGTGTGGCTTCCACTTCCATTTTATCTTAGTAGTTTTAATGGGAGGAGATCTTTTATTAAGTAGGGCAAAATTCTCATTATAACCACTCGAATAGCAGTGTCCTACATCAGTGGCCTTTTCTATCTGAAACTACACTTTCCATGACAGTGTCACAAAATATTGCCATATTAGTGTATTCCCTGTGACTGCATAAAGATATTGAAAAGTCCTGTTTATTTGTCCTTGCTAATTTGTGCCTTACACTGTTTCCAAAAAAAAAAGAGACAAGTGCTAAATATTAATGGACACTGAAGGAAAACGCGTTTTTATTTGTGAGACTCCTTAAAAAGTTAGAAGTCAGCCTTAGAAATGAGACCTTTTGAAATTCCTTATAAAAAGAAAACAAGGTTCTTTTTTGCTCTTCATGGATATCAAAGGAATTTTGTATGTGATTGAGAGCATCTGGCTCTAATTGTGTTAAACAGCCTTAAGCATCTGACTTTAACTATAGAAGCTGAGAAATTCCACTATGGGTACCACTTCTTCATATACCTTTCAGATGCAGAAGGAGTCAGGATGCTGTTTGTATTTCAACAACCAGCCTTAAAAAGAGAGAAACATGACAGAAGCAGAATATTACAGTAAGTTTTGATTTTGGAACAAACACGCTCCACATGGATCACAACAGGAAATTGATACAGAAACCGGAGCCTCTTCTTAAAACAGATTGATTTGGCCCGATCGTTTTGCATTTTCAGTCTCAGACATTATGAATGCAGAGTATTATGTATACACTTACACTTATTTATTAACAGTATGAGCTGCCCATGCTATACTGTGCATGATTCAGTTTTCAGTTCACACATATTACAACCCTACCGAAGCGCTTTAGACGATAGCATTTCTTTATAGGTAGAGTATACATGTGGGTATTCCTGAAATTATGTATGTTTAGGGAATTATATTTTAGAACTAGGATGGAGGACTGAGAGAGAAAAAAAAGGATAAAATAAAATTTGATGACAGGCTGCCCTTTAAGATGAAGTCTTTCCTTTCACTGCAGTGTTCATTCACTTCTATGGAGTGTGAGTAAACAGAAAGGAAATAGCTTTTGGCCTGATGAGCACTGGGAGGATGTTTCTGTACAAGAATACTTTGTATGCTGTACATCCAGACAGTTTTCATTGCACTGGCTGGAAGAGATTGCCAGGCGTTAATGTTATTAGTGAAAAACGCTGAAGCTGAAGAAGATAAATCCTCACCTAAATGTTATAGCTCAAGCAGTTAAGAAGTCCAGTGAAACTGTGATACAGTTTTAAAGTAAAGAGGGCATGAAAAACGAGTTTGTAAGCAGAAGCTGTCACTATATACAAACGGCTTTAGCAGTCCAGAATTATACCTGCTGCAAATGTGATTCTACAAACTATGGAGTGCAGTGGCCCTGATCCAGCAATGATACGATTTTGTATCACCCATGCCCCACTGATGCAATGACTTACAGTCCTGATGTACAGAGGAAAAACCGAACAGCACCAGAGACTTTCTTAGAGACCTCCGAAGCACTGGGCTATGTTAATGCCAGCTTCCTAGCCCCCTGCTTAATCCGCCCTTGCCTTATGATTTTAGAAAAAAGCCTGTGTTTGTTTACACACAGACCAGAGCACCCCAAGTAAGGCAGGATGGAACGAAATGGCAAAAAAAGAGGGCTGTCTGCAGACTAAATTATTAAAGATCCCATTTACTGAAAAATAGCTTAAACAAAAGCAGTAGGACATGAAAGTCTTTTTTTGCTGTTATTTAGTTTCATATGGACAGTCCTTTGTGTTTACAGCCAGTGAGTTGAGCTGTGTGAGTTCAGACAAATCTAGGCTGAGCTGTTTGTCCTTGTGGTATTTCAGATTTCACACCTCATGTTGTAAAACTTTCCAGGACCAGCTCTGTGCTTTGAAGTATACAGTCCATGGCAGTAAACATTAACGAGTCATAAATATACTTGGCCAAAAAAAATGTTTTACAGATTATACTTGCCTTAGTCTGTGGTGATACCGTTCATTATTCTGCAATTTCTAGAACGTGTAGGATGGCAGATAGCTCAAAATCATGCTGCTTTGATGAAACAATCAGCCTTTATGGAAAACTTTTGTCTTAAAGGCTTAAAATAAACAAATAGGTATTGAAACAAATTATTGCGGCCGTGTGTTTTCTCGACCCAAATAGTTAAAAGGTTTTTGCTGCTGCTTAACTATGAATGAATTCCTGTTCAAATGAAATTGTCACAACAGCAAACACACTCTGAAGGATATGACAGTTAAAAGCGTGACGTTTAAGAGCTAGTATTTTAATGAAGATAACGCTTGCCAGCTTATGTTAACAAAGGGCTAGTCTAATGAAAGCAGTGTGTAATTATTTGTCCTGGATGCCAGCTGTCAGCATATAGATACTGTACATTCAATTATACTGAGCTGAAGATAACTGTGCAATACCTCTAATAGATATTTGCAGCTGTACAGCTGCATTTATGTGTCTGTACGAATCTAGACTTTGTGAGTACAGGTCAAAATCACGGCCATACTGATTTCAGTCTGTCTGTCATGCGAGTCGCTCGCCTAACGTTGGCTGATTCCCGATGCGCTGGTGAGAGGTTTCAGTGTTTCAGTTCAGGCAAGGCCTGTACGCTGAGCTCAGAATTAAAGGTCATCATGGGGCTCGAGTATTTTCTTTCTGGCTGTTTTCTCATAGCCTGTAAGAGCGGCGACATCCTCCTCGGCTCATTCCACCTGTGCATTCCTATTCCTTCTGTTTTTCATGTCATCCCACTTTTCCTCCTGAGCCCCTGGGTAACATTAAACACTCCGTTTCCTGTCTTAATTGGTGTGGCCTCCACACACTTATTTAAGGTTTCACTCCTGTGATTAGAGTCTTTGCAGGCTGACTCGAGAGAGTTTTGTAGACTTGCTGGGAAATAGGCTGGCCCTCTGCGTGGGTCCACTTGCAGAACTACGTATTAAGTGCAAAGTCTTTATAGAAAGAAACTGCTTAATTATGACGATAGTGAGTAATACCAGAAAAATGAAAAAATGCACGCACACGTATATATACCAATACACATATTGAGGTCGATATATGAAGGAGGAATTCTTCCAACAAAACAATACCAAGCACAAGAGATTTATTTTTTAACTACAAAGTAAAATATTCCAAAATTATCTAATTGATGGATGGGAAGCTTTAGCAAAGTGCTGAACATAAGGGAACCTGACATTAAATGTTTGGTATGCTGCCATGACATTTGCTGTATTTTATTTTTATGCTGAATTTAAACCATCGGTGCTGCTAAATTTGATTTTTAGAAGAATAATGCAAAATAATGGAAATATAGAAAAGAATGTAACTCTTGTGAATGTGGTCAGATACTACATTTTATACTTCTGAAAATGATAAAAAAAAAGATTTATTTTGTTTTGCTTTCAAATTCCTCTGTGTACAGAGTGGAATGTTCTTTAAGAATTAGTGGGTTACTTTCAAGAACAATCCTTTAGCTTTCCTTCATTTTAAATCTAGGCTTTTCAGTATATTGACTTTCTTTCTTTCATCTTTTCTCTTTGTGGAAGGAGAAAATAAATACCACTGATTGATGTCAACATTTATATTAAACCTCAAGATGCTGATGTTCAGCAGACTTGATCTACCCATTTTGTTAAGTCGCAGTAGTGGTAAATTATTACCATCATTCAGTATTTGTCTTTGCAGATGTGTCTGAGGTAAGATGATAGGTACTTATTTTGGCTTTACCTGTATTAGGAGGATAACTTGTACTGGCCTTTGGTTTTCTCTCAGGTACGTCTCAAGTCTCTCGCAAGGTAGAAATAATTTGGGCAGTAGACTATGCCACACTCTTAAAGAACCTGTTTGGTCACAGGAAAAGTACTTGCAAGAATGAACACTGGGCAAGTCTTCATTGCAGGATTTCTGCATGGATTGCCTGGCAGTTTGCCTGGACAGTAACCTAGTCAAAAGGGCCAAACATGTTTACCATGGGCTGCCTAAGGCGTCTGATCAGTCCAGTTCATAAGGTCCATCTGGGGGTCCTGGGATATGACCCAGACTGGGTGAGGGTAATGCCTTTCTTATCTAAATGTGAATTATCATCATCACATCTCTTACATCCTTGAGTGTGAAGGACTGTGTGCAAGCCCCTGTGGTTTTTAGAGTTAGAAAATACAACCAGCAGCTAGATAAGAAATCCATGAGTGAGTCTGAGAGGATGATTCTACGTCCCAGCTTTATCTTGGTATTTTCTGGACCTTACCTCACTCTCCCTTCCCAGAGTATTCAGTACTGGTCGAACCTCAAGGTATGGTTGTAGTTTAAAGACGTACATTGAACAGCGTAGGGAACAAGGGAACAGTGGCTGAGCTATACAGTGCCTATTGATGATTTCTAATTAATTTGAAAAGAAGACCTGGTGAAGTAGTCTTATTAACGAGGTAAATAAATCAGTGACTCTTGCCGATCAGTTAAGCCCATCTGACCACTGATCCCTAGAACCTGATCAGAGTTTAGGGAGGTAGCATTCCCAATTGGACAGGGTTATGATCACAGTATGCATGCACTTTCTTTAGGGAACGTGATTCATCATAAAGACCAAAATGGAACATTTCATGCTTGTGCCATGTCCACATTAGGGAAAAAAAAGACAATGTAATGTTTTTGAACTCATACATGTTCACAGTCCTAGTGCAAATAAAATGGCTTGATTTTAATATGAGACCTAGTGAAATAAAAAACAATGGAAAAATCTTGGTCAGCTAGTATTTTTTAAAGCTTCAGCTTGCCTTGCCTATACTGAAATTTTTACACACATAAGGTAGAAATTTTCCTACTTTGCGTGAAAGAGGCCAGGCTGTGAATCAGGTAAGATGACCTATGGCCTAAGGCTTTGAGCTGTAGTAGACCCAGTGGGCCTCAGAAGACAATTAGGAGGCTATCTTTCCTTTGGGGAAGTTTCTTCCCAAAGGACTTTAAGGGTTTGGCAAAACTTTTATGTTTAACTACATTAAAATTGCAGACCATGAGCAGAAAGGTATGTCTGCGTCTGTGCCTTCACTCCAGGATGCCCTCTGTCAATGCGGTTCTATGTTTTTCTTATGTGGACATCAGTTTCCCAAAGAATCAATACGCACTGTTGTCCTACTTTACTTTTGAAGAAAAAAATGGAAAGCATAAGTGCTGATGCTATTACACATCAGTCCAGCAACACTCAGGGGACCTCTGCTCACCTCTCCTTGAAAGGGGAGGTGGCCTCAGGGGGAAGGGTGCAACTCCCTTCCAACACACGGTCTACTCTGCAATATCGGGGGGTACACTGAGGCACTTTGTTCTCCCCATACCTCTTTCCAAACAGAGGAATCTGAGCTCTTTGCTCACTCTGTATTTAAAGAAGAGATTATCTAGGCTCAGTTGGGAAGACCAGATTTTGCCCTCCCCTTCCTTTCCTGCAACTCCCCCTCCTTCTCTGCTTCCTATCAATAGTGAACAGAGAACACAAGTTTTGCATCTTTGAGGGGGGCAGGATTCCATCCAAACTCCTCTGTGTTTGCACAGAGCCTGGTATAACGCCGCAACAGAAGTCATTGGAGTGAACATGTACTCAATTCTAGAAACTCAGCGAAAGATGGAGACTTTCTCCATGGGGAATAGACTTCTCAAGATATGACCGAATCCTAAAACAGTACATCCTTAATCCAAGTGAACCTTGGCTAAAATAGCTAACATGGATTAAACCGTCAGTGAATTGGTCTTTAATTCAGATTAATGGCTCATATTCTGCTACATTCAGCTGCTCATTCGACTGCTTTGCATTATTCCAGCAGCACAAAGCAGCAAGTGAATATGTCCCAGCACATTTCTTGTGAAATCACGGATTTGTTTAATAATGGCTCAGCCAGCTTGATTTGCCCCTTTTACAAGTCACCTCAGTGAGACAGCAGCAAACTGGAAAGGTTTGCAGTTTGGCAGCTCTAAGAAGATTTTTGCCTAAGGGAGCATCATGTGTTACAGAAGTCATGAGAAAAACCAAACCTTTGAATGTTTTCTTCAGTTTGATTGCAATTTCAATAGTGCTTACTGCAAAACACGCAAACCTAATATTTCTCCAATTTTCTATGGGACTTGCTTTCTCATTCCTTCTCACTGTTTTACCTCACAGTTTAAGTCTATCAATTCCCTCTTTCAGGTTGAGAAAAATCTCTCTAGAATAAGCACCCCATGGAGCCAATTATTTGCATGATTTGAAATGAGGAATTTGTCAAACGTAACCCTTTTTTCTCATCCTTTAACAGACAACCTCCCACAAATATGTTTGCTGCTTAAAATTGCCTGTCAATGTAAGAAAAGTTTTGTTAACAAGAACTATTGGAAAGAACCTTGTAATTTCTTAGCATAACAACCTTGTGGGATGTCGAGGTTGTGTGCCGTATGTACTTTGAGTTCTGGTACAAGTTCTGTCTTATTCCTGAGTCAAGCATTTCCCAGGACTTGCTCTCACATAGCAAAACATAGCGCAGTGCTATAAAAAGTGGTGGATGCAATAAAAATGACAATGCATAAAGGCGGCTTAGAGTAATATGGAACTAATTTATTGAACATAAATAAAATTTACCATACCATACATTTTATAATTCAGCAGTTCTAGAAGTACTGCATATACAGCAGTAAAAATAAGAACGTGGACACCTTACTGAAATCATAGCAAATTTGTCAATGGCTTCAGTGGGAAGGTGCTGAGGCCTGGGATTGTTTTTTAAAGACCATTGATAAACAGAAAAGCACATTCCAAAATGTGATGATTGCAAGCACTTGGCAAACTGAGTACGTAATTTGCTGAGCACGGAGTTTGGAATATACAACTTGTGTTCACAGAATGGGAAGCTGAGCTTTAGTCCAGATAAAATTGATACCTTTACAGGGAAAGTGTTTAAGATACTTTTTTGTCTTCTATTTAAGACTAGTCCACGTATTGTTTGTACACTGGCTTAATTTTATGACAGTTTATGGCATATGATAAGCTGGTGGGACTGCTTTTGTTTTAATTAAGAATCTAGGCAAATTTGAATGATTTACAGTGATTTAAGTGAACCAGGTTCTATAGTGCAGTCATTAAATCTGCTAAAAAACCCCAGTATACAAACAAACTGTAGGATGCTGTTTGGTCACTTGTCAGAATAGAGGGTAAGTTCCTCTATTATTATTGGCAAGACATGAGCTGCATAGTGTAATCTCTCAAGATAAAGTAAATACATTCTTTTGCAATTAGGCTTAAAACCAAATCCTAATTATAAAGGATTTGTAGTATTAATTTGCCATAGAATCATAAATACAGCAGGAAGAATTTACCCTATGAAGAGAAATACTCAATGAAGTCTAAGGCATTTTACAAAGAAGTTTATGGACTGAAAAAAGGTAGATCTTGCCAGTGCAAAAGATGCACTTGTCCAATAATGGGTGAATCTTTAAATTACGGGACAGGAAATTTGGGTCTTAAATCTTCCTTGCATGAATTAGTCTTCTCAGCTTTAAAAAGCACAGGATATGGAAAGGATGGGAGAGGGGGCTGACTGCATCTCAAGAGAATGATGTGCAATTCTTGGAACCTCCAGGGACGATGCATGCATTTCTGGGAAATATTTCCTTATAAGAGCAAGGAATAGGTTTGACTTCAGTGTAAGCTACAGGCTGTCAGCCATGAATCTAAAGTGCCCTATTTGTTGTTTCACTTCAGGCATCTGCCGGCCCTACAAATGATATTAATTTTGTGCTTATCTTTGTTAAATTTATTAAAAATGAAATGCACCTAGTTACCCAGCTGTCAAAATAGGGATTTGCATGAATAAAACATAAGTTATGTTTATCCTGGTATTTGGCTTCTCCTCTGAAATCGAGAATTAGTATAATGAAGGATAGAGGCTGTTCTTTATCAGAGCCAAACCGAATCAGGTCAGAAGTATATGGAGTTGCGATTACACATTTCAGTAGCTGGCTTCAAATTTCAGGTGATGGTCTAGAAGTAGTCAAATAATGAAGGACAAGGTCCTTATTGGGTGACGTTCCTGGCATGTTTTAAGACATTGCCCATATAGAGAGGGTCTGTATTTGAAATGTTTTATTTCTGCTCTGGAAGGAGAGTGGTGTTTAAGCAAAGGCTACCCTCCTTCAGCCAACAGCTAGAGAGGAATGATTGTAGCAGCTAGAAAAAAATAACCTTGTGGCTTTTTGGATAGTCCCATCTTTCTTGATTATAGGGTTTCTTGAAGTCAGTTTGAACTCTGCAGGTTGGAACAGTATTCCAGGCGTGTTCTATTACATCTAACTATTTTAATAATTCTTTCTATTACCAGGTATTTTAGGGCAGTAGCAGACTATATACTGTAAGGAACCGTGACCACAATCTCTTCAATAAAGTTTCATAGGAAGAATTTCCTTTGTGCACAGCTTGGCTGGAGCAAAGCAGAATCTATAAAAAGTTTTTATGTTGACTCTGTAAGGTTACATGTAATGGAGTTACCTTCTCTATAATAAAATACCTGCTTGCTCATATACCTTTGTGTGAATGCCAAAAGCAGTTTCCCATTGTATCGAATACAGAACATGTGTAGTCTGCTTAAATCGGATAAAATTTTATTTTCTTTAAATGCCGATGTATTATTTAAGCTTCATTGCTTTGCACTTCTTAAAATAATTGGTTTTCCTCTTTATTTTTCTTATATTTCCTTTCTTTTTTAGGAGAAAACTCCCTAAAAGAAAGATCAAATAAAATGGAAATTATGATGGAATGAGCATAACCTTTAAAATATTTAAGCCAGGAAAATTCACGCTTACATCAAAGAACTGAAAATAATATACAATTTAAGTTTCTTGGTTCCCATACAATGAATCACTTGGCTTAATTATAGGTATGTTAATGTAGATAAATAATCTTGCTATGTGATGTTTTCCTGATCAGGAGCAATGCACATTTCCCCGTATCTATCTAAACCACATGTGCACAAAATATGTATTGTATGTATAAAATGCATATGCAGTATGCTGTGTATACACCTATATACACAAATACGGTACGTTAATCTCAACAAGCAGAAGGTGCAACAGCCATAGATGGGCAAAGGGTCAAGCTAGATGGCAAAGCAGGGGCAAGATAGTTATGGCATGTATAGTTTATTCTAGGCAAGGCCTAAAACTCATGCAGTATTCTATTTTTATAAAAAAACATGCATTTGCTGCATTTTTTGCAGGAGGATGTGTTTCAAGACACACACATGGTGAATGCAGAAACAGCAAAGACACAAGCATTTACACAGAGCTTTGAAGTGGCTTTCAGACCTGACTGAGGATCGGTTAACTGTGCACTGTAAAATGACAGTTTCATGAAAAGCATAGGTGTTGAAACAGACATTTCTGAGGAATTTAAGATGAAAAATATGGTGTGAGGCATGCTATAGGATTGCACTGGCTGATCAATCAGATTGGCGTAGAAATGCCAGGAGTCAGCCAGTTAGTTGCTGTGTCAGTGGCTGCGTGAGCCAGCCAAATGGCGTCTGGTCCTAATTTTCTGTGGCTTTCCATGGGTGGGTGAAGAGTCTTACTCTATTTCCCTAATGCATTTTTCCAGTCACAGTTGCTGCTGTTGTTTTCCTTTCAAAGTGGCCTGTACCTATCAAAACTTGACACAACCAATGAAAATGAAACTTCCTACCTCCCTGTTAACATTATAAAGTCATGCAGTATTATCGAGCCTTTTCCTTATTATTTCAGGGGAATATTTAATAGATTTTGGGCCTGCTTCTGGTTTCAGCGGCACTCATGCTGACCAAACACAGCTAGAACCTGGAGACAGAAAATTACTCTCGTGTGAAATGCTAACGTTAAAAAATGTACATATCAGACAGGAAACAACTCTAGTGGCAATGCAGACAGACTGTGAAATACACATTCAAGTCTCTTTCTGTCCGTCTTCCATACACCAGCCCCTACGGCCATTCTGAGTTTTTAACGACAAACTGCTGCCTTCAGCTGCCCACCCCATGCTGCTACCAGACCTGCGTAACAGATGCAGCAGGACGGGTGGTGTCTCACTCCGTGGCTTGGTGTTAACTCCCAAGGTGGCTAATGTAAAGAAATTGATGGTTGTTTGTGGGTATACGTGGCTGCAAATGAAGGTGGCTGAGCAGCCAGCATATATCGCACTTACTGCTCCTGTGAGAAGGACAGAA
>NW_008824982.1:7362535-7376131 GCF_000699105.1 Pygoscelis adeliae
AGACTGCAAGTCAGGGTCATCAGTCTTATGACTGATGGGTAATGAGCTCTCCCCACGCTTAATTGTATAAACAAAGTGCTTTCATTTATTATATAAACAGAAGTTCTTACAATTACCAGCTAACTGTAAGAAAATCCTCCTACAGGGTAAGCAGTACCTTTTAAGCTCTAGGAGATTTAAATTCAAGTTCCTTGTTTCACTCAGGTATGTTCCCATGAAATGCTTTTGTTCTAACAAAATGAATTGTTCCACTGAGACATTTCTGACTAACTCCAGTCATAATCCATTCAATACAACTAAACTTCTCTATAAAGAGAAATAATTTTGCAGAATGTGTTCCTGAATCTGTAATGTTTCAGAGGAGCTAGATTTATACCATAGTTCTTTAATTTCCAGAAAAAACACATTCATATTGGATTATGATATACATCCAGAATTTTGATAATTACAAAACTGTGGGGACACTTTCATATCACACTTAGCTTGAGCTATTGAGTCCTACAGTGTCTTCACAATTTTGTTCCTCTTGTCCTCTCTTTTACCCCCAAAAGCAGACAAGTTCTGCACCAGGAAGGACTCTTAAGGTGTCCAAGCCCAGCAAATTCCACATACATGAAATGAGTGACGCAGACACTTTTGTAAGGCTTTGAAGTGACGACTTCCCAAGGTCCTGATGGAGGCTACCCAACCGCTGAGTTAACTGGCAGGTTAACGGTGCAGTGTAAAAAGCCTGATGTTCATTTACCGAGTCAGTTGTGATGCACGGTTACACATTCTGCCTCTATTTCTCTTGCTGTCTTGCAGCCTATGGGGAGAGGTGTGAACAATTAGCTAATATGAAGAGCACACTATGTCTAGACAGAGCTAACTGTTAGCAGATGATCACTGTTTATATTTGTCAGTGAGCTGAGTGACACGAGCAAGATAGATGTGCATCAGGAATAGATATCACTGGACTCCAAATTACTGTCCGTCTTGCGGTGTTTTTTTTACCTTCAATGTCAGAAGTATAGATCATGCTGAGTGCCAGCTTCATCATTTCTTCAGTGATGGAGAGGTGTGATGATAAAACCTTTGAAATATTTACCCTCTGCACAGGGTTTTCTCTTCTGGTCTTGCATTTTAAAAATAGAAATAATGGTATGTATTGCTTTTCACCCACTAGGGATTAAAGGATCAAGGCCTAAATATTGTACTGGCAGCACTATAAGAAACCAGAGCTAGACTTGAAGATAGGTGCTAGCCTGGGACTCAGGAATCAACAGACCAGTTCTGGCTTCGTCCCACATTTCGTGTTTGACCTTGGGCAGATCATTTTGCTTCACTTTGCCGTGCCTTGCTTTCTCATCTGTAAAGTGTGGATAAAGGCGCACCATGCAAGAACAACTATGTGAAAAGTATTAAGTTGCTGCTATCAGAGGAAGGACTTGCAGATATTCCTGTCAATGAATTTGCATGTGGGTTTTTGTAGTACATTTTCTTTTACACAATGATTTTGTGGAAGGTAGACACAAGCAGAAGTGAAAGCATGGGAGTAACTGTTTTGTCATTTCATCTATCTTGCTGCAGGTGAGGCTTGAGACCTAGATGGTTTTGTGGTCCTACAAGTATAAAGCAATATTTTAGTAAACGTTCAAGAAATCATTTAACTGTAATGCTTAAGTTGTACCAACTAATGGAAGCCATTAGGACAACTATTGTCCAGAAATAGAGTTTTAGGTATAAAGAAGAAATTTATGGTGCTGTCTGGTTTAAAATTAAATGGGAATGTTTTTAAAGAGGTTGCTATTATGAAACATTTTGGCTTTTCTTTCTCACTATAAACAGATGCTTATTCATATTACGCCAGATTTACTAGCTAAGGCTGCTCTTCATCAGCAATACATAAATCCCTCTTGACTGATTGGCAAGGCACAACAAATAAGCTGACATACAATGGGGGAGCTTGCTTACTGTCTTTGCAGTGACTTTATAGTCCTATTCCTGCAATATTCCTATTGACTTTGGTGGTCGAAACTATTTTTTTAAGATCTGTTCACAAGAAGAAATTCTGAGGGATCGTACTTCGTCTGTGCTGAGAGTTGGAGGCAAACTACATCATATACAATATAAGGGAAAACTCTCAAAGCCAAGAAGGGACTGAGCACACCCTGTCTGTTTTGTGGTCAATATTTCCTTCAATAAATTACATGGAAGATACAAAAGAAGAAGGAAATGTTATGACTTCGCTAATATGACCCTGCATTGTCTGTGTAGGTTTTTGAGTAGCTGTCTGTCCAGCCCTCCAGGCTGTATCCTTGCCTGGGAGTGATCTGAAAAATGATGCAACAAAACAGTGCATTGTAAATTCCTAACAGATTGATAATGACTGAAAATGATCACCTCTCTAGGGATGATGTTGTTTAGTATACTGTCAGTTGTCTATAAGGAATGGTGGCATTGGTAGGTGTGGTAATGTAAACCCAACACCATGGAGCCCTCAGGGACAGGCCTTGGAAATGGAATTGCAAAATCCCCTTAGCCCCTGGGATGATCTTTTCACCTAAGAGCTGGCATGTTTCCATTCATTACTGGCACTTGTACTTTGGTGATAAAGAACATAGGTATGAAGTCTACTGCTGGCCCTCTTAAACAGCATGAAATCCAGTCACAGTTTTGGGCTGAAAAAATTGTTTGAACATTTACAGGTAGATGTCTACATCCTAAGTCATCACCCTTTGCTGCTTTTATGTCTGTATAGAAGAAAAGTCACTTTTAGGTCATGATCCACATGATTTAATTCACACCTCTGTGTTAGCATGAGGCAAATATGAAACTAGAAATACTATGTTCTCTCCATTGACTGTGAAAGGAGCCAAAGGTGACTACTTAGGTGCAGATGGCAACACTGAAACCCCCCCTCTAGATTACATTAATATGACTCAAAATGTTTGAGTTATTCTGCAGAGTTTAGGAATTATGAGGGTTATGTCCCCTTTTAAGATCAATGCAGCTTTCAGATGTCTCCTCCAAAGGTCAATTAAAAGACTTATGTTTGAACAGGAGGACCTCTCTCCTGCTTGCTGTGCAAGGTGAGGAATTCCACTCTACATGCTCATTCTCCCTGTGAGAGCGTTAGAGGACCTGACACTAAAATCCCTTCTGTAGATCAGGCTGTTTGTTTGACAAATCTCTGCTTTGACTTAGGGGAACTGGTTTTTTTGAAAGTTGCCAATTTTGCACATTGCAGAGGGGTAGAAAGAGGTCAGCTACAGTTCAGTAGGAAATGAGTGGAACGTCACTGGATTCACTTTACCAAGGATCCCTTACAGACATTTAATCAGAATGAATTTCTCTTCAGTCTTGTCAAGGCTGATAAACTTCATGAGAAGACCAGGACATTTATCTCTGTTATTAAAAGCTTGAGATTTGGAGAGAACTAAATGAAGGGAGCCCTCATTATTTGTATTTATACAGCATACACACTGAACTATTTTTAGCTTTCATGCTGTATTCTTAACACATTTGAAGTATAGAAGTGGAAACTGGGAATAATTTGTCTGTGAACTACATGCCTGTGGGGTGTAAGCTAAAATGCCTGCTTTGATCTAACAATGAAGTGAATTTCTGTCATGGACCACACACTTGAAACAAGGCAAGCAGTGGAAAGATAGAGGGAAGGGTTCAAGCATTAATGCTAAAGTCCATGTACAGTGCGTCTTTTCCTCTCTACTCTGTCCTAAGATTAAAAGGCAGTTGCGGGGGTATTTAGAAGAGTTCTGTGTTTCTTTGGAGCACAGCAAGACTGAGCTTAGAACCAATGCATGTTAGTGGAAAAGAAAATTATTCCTTATTGCTTTGCTGGCATCTGTGTTTTGAGAATTTTGTTGTCTTTCTCTAAGTGCTCTTTGTTCAGAGGTGGGAGAAATCAGTTCATTAGGTGATCTCTTTAAGTGGGTTGCTTTCCATTTTTCCTAGCTGACAGTGTAATGGATTTCAGGACTTTCAGTCAATACAGGATATATATTTATGCAGCTTCTTTGTTGTCGTCGTCTATTTTTTTTTTTTAATATGCTGACCTTATTTGTCACAGACCAAAAGTGTAGGTCTGTGGTTATACAGTGTGTGCATATTCTGTAAATATGTTTGCATTAAGATATACAGAACTGAATTCAACCCTGATTATACTATCACTGATTTTGCTGAGGTTATATGGGCTGGGTTTGCCTCTGTGTGAAAGTCAGCTGATGGTTTTCATCATGAGGAAGTGTCTGAATAAATGTGTGTCGCTTATTTGGGATATCCTGCCTTTCTCCTCTAGAAGAGATGAAAACGTTGTCCTAATAGTGATTTCATCATGCTGCTTCCCACTAGATACAAGCATTGACTGTCTTGCTACATGAAATATTGGGTGGTTTTTTCATAATAAATGAAGCATAAATAAAACAGAGCATCCTTATGCTAGAAGGCAAACGGAGGAGGATATTAAAAGTGCTCTAACTGTGATCAGTGAAATTCTTAGCTGTCCCAAAGTGACTTAGACTCACTAGTCTGATTTATTTTTTACAGTAGTTATGTTCCTGAACCACTTAGTGTTTTTGGAAATCCAACCTACTCCCAAATGCAAGTACATGGAAATAAGAACTCTGCCTGACTCACTGCAGTAAATTAAAATCAGATGTCTGAAGACAGCCTCTAGCTGTCTGCCCTGCCTGTCTTCTGGATGGTGTTGCCCACGAGTTAGGGATCTCCTATAAGCAAGTGTTTGAATTACCACAGTGATTTGTGCGACAC
Organism: Pygoscelis adeliae; assembly: GCF_000699105.1. Taxonomy (NCBI): domain Eukaryota; kingdom Metazoa; phylum Chordata; class Aves; order Sphenisciformes; family Spheniscidae; genus Pygoscelis; species Pygoscelis adeliae. Next base: position 7,367,309 of record NW_008824982.1, read on the forward strand.
ACTAAGATAAACTGAAATCAGAGCTGGTTTACCTTACATGACCAGCTGAAAACAGGAGCTGAGTTGTGAGCAGTTTAGATGATGCTGTCCTGAGGCTAGCGATGTCCTCCACAGGGGTGGGGTGGGCAGCTCAGGGAGTGAATAGCTCAGCCATCCAACTTTAAAATGCCACCACAAGTCTGTCAGAAGCTCTAGTTGAAAAAGAATAGCCTTAGACATCCAATAATTACCATTCATAGGGGAAGTCACCATCTTAGCAGAAGGCTTGATCCTGGTCTCTTGCTCCCTTGCTGACAACAATAGAAGGAATAGTGCCCAAATAAGGACACCATGGTTGTGGCTGAGGAAGAGGACATAGAAAAAAGTGTCAGATAATTTTAGAAGGGCAGAAGACTTTCTTTGTTGACAGCTTTTGAACCTGAGTGCTGTGTAAAGCAAAAGTCTCACATAAACTAAAAGAACCAGCAGAGACAATATCAAGTACTGACTCTCCCACCTTGACAAAGTGATTTGTATTAGGAGGACATTAAAATTACCTCCAGCTCTCCAAACTCTCATTCTAGTCCCTTCCCAATAAAAGCGATCCTGAAAACCTCTGTGGCCAGTTAGTAAGTCTGTCCAGGACGATGGAGCCATAGGAAAGGCAAGGCCAGCAGTATGTCCATTTCGAAAGCTGCCTTATAGAGGCATAAACTGGCACCAAGTGCCACAGCTCTGGGAGCACCAGCTTGTGCCTATGTGAACTGACATGAAATCTAGGCCTGACCCTGACAGCACATGCAGAAGTGTGTAGGTAAGATAATAGCCCACTCTTCCCACCCTGCTACTGACCCGTGTCCTCTGCCGAACTCAGGGAGTGGGTGCACTGACTCCAGAAAAAGGGTTTCCACAAGAGTAAAGAAGAAGAAAGGAAATCTCCAAAATTAATCTGTTTTGTTGGTTCCTTTGGGTTGAGGGAAGGAACAGTGGAAAGAAGGAGAGAAGGAGAGAAGGAGACGAGAGAGAGAGAGGAAGGAAGGAAGGGAGGAAGGGAGGAAGGAAGGAAGGAAGGAAGGAAGGAAGGAAGGAAGGAAGGAAGGAAGGAAGGAAGGAAGGAAGGAAGGAGAAAGGAAGAGAAAGAAAGAAAGAAAGAAAGAAAGAAAGAAAGAAGGAGAGAGACAAAGAGAAAGAGAAAGAAAGAGAGAAAGAGAGAAAGAAAGAGAAATAAAGACAAAAAATTCTCCAACCCTCCAAAGATTTTCATTAAACATGAATAATGAAGAAAATTTTATCAAACAGTGATCTGCTTTGGTTCTGGTAGAAATGCCTTCAACCATTTGTTCTTTGGCTTTCAAGAACCAACCTTGCAGGGGAAAAAAGTGAAGGAGAGGACTTTATGATGTGAGTCTCAAGGCCTGAAAACATCAGTATTTATAGGAGTCTGGGGAAAACCTTGTAAAAATATTTTCATTTGTATTTCAGAAGATTTCAAAATCATCCTTAGTATGAGTTTTTAAACTGTCAATGGTCACATCAAATCATCTTCGTATTGTATTTTGCAAAACTGACTATTGATAGAGAAAACTGAAACTTTACAAGATTGAGTAGGGACAACTCAAGTCCAAATTCTAGGCAAGGAAAATGTGGATTTAACAGGGAACTAAAATGGCTGGAGTGTTCCTTTCTTTCTGAGCAGCACAGCTCAATGTACAAGTGTGTTCCCATACAGCGGGTCAGTGCGTGTCCCACCAGCCTCCCCATACTTTCCATCCACACAGTTGCTGCAGCTCCATACCGCTGCCAGCTCTTTAAAGCCAGTGAGGACACTGTGAAAAGTGGTTTGAGTACTGGTTCGTGGACTGCATTCACTCAAGCCCTGGGCTGTTGCTGGTTTGGAGGCCACTAAAGGCAAGCACAAATGAGGTGGTTTGTCCCTTCAGTTCTTTCCAAACTGAGACACATTGACGTATTTTTCTAGATATCTATTTAGACTTTTTTCTTAAACTATTTTTCTCCCTGCAAAGGTATGAAATTGCCAGAAAGTTGGCATTAGCAAAAGCCATGGTTTTAATTTTCTCAGTTCATGATGACTTTTTATTAGAAATCAGCTAAAGCTAGTAAGTTAATTTTTAACAAGTGTTTGTTTTGATATTTTTAGAAAATACCAATTTTTGAAGTTTGTTTTGACTTTTTGGTTCCAATTCAGAATTTATTTTTGGAAATCTTACAAGCTTTCGCAGGAAAAAAATGTTTCCTCAGCAAACCTACCTAAGAACGTTAGCTGCATAAGAAGATGAAGTGAAAGGAGATAGAAAATTCTTCACCTTTTATGACTGATAACACAAATGTGCTACATGAATAAATGCAATAGCTGTGTTATACCCCCCTCTGAGTGCCGAAGCTGCTAATTTGTCTGTATCTATAGTATGTTGTTAGAACTTAATTACTATTGAAGATTTATTTTCTAGGGAAGTGGTTGTATAAGCTCCTATAAGCTATATATAAACACCAAAAGGGCACAAAGACTGGATTAGGGCTATGGAAACTGGAAGCTAAAAACAAAGAGAAAACACAGTTTTAATGATAAAACTGTTTTCCGTTTTAATGAAGTTCTGTAATAATGCTGAGAGAAAGTCGCTCTGACGCTGTTCTTTTAGCTTCGTTGTATAGCAAGGTGACTTTTGAAACATCTTTAGCCTTTGAGGCAACAGTAGGTATCACTTTTGACACTTAATATTAGGGCTAAACACCTAAAATAAGGGTCAGCCAAAAATCACAGAGAAGTCAAAAGTCAGGAACACTTTTGTAGACATTTTTCTTCCAATATGGGAGGTCATCAGCTGGGAAAAAATATTATTTTTTGGCTTCCTCAGTCAGCCTGGAGTCCAGAATCAGTCCAACCTCTACAGCCAATCTTAGAATTAACTTCTGGATCTGAAAGCCTCTGTAAGACTGAAATGAAACATGAGGTTTAAAATAAAAAGGTGGAAACATGGTGCTTCTATTGCTCTTTGTTGACATGATTTTCATATAATTAAAGCTGCAGGTGTACTTTTGATTATGCAGGTATTCTGGTGTGTGGTTCTGTGTAAATAATATGTTTGCAGTGCTTGCTGGCAGATTGTTCATTATGAGCTCATTTATTTGAGTTCCCCTGAGCAAATAGGAAAACATAAGCCAAATTCTGGGCTAGTTTTCCTTGTCTTGTGGTAAAACCTGCACACAAGGACAGAGGAGATGTTTTGCTGGGAGGGCACAATTCCCCTGCTTTCCCTTCAATATGTCAGAGAATTCAATATCTCCAGCTAAGCAATACTTGAGAACTATTAAAGGAGCCATGGAGATGCCCCTCTTAAGTTCTCTATTTCCTGAAACCTAAGAAAGTGGCTCCATTAGAACTACACAGCTAGCTTTCCCCTGTACAATGAGTCTGGTCATTTATGTTATGTAAATCCTGAACAATGGCAAGGTCTGCGGGTTTGATCTGAGATGGAAGCTGACCCCTTCAGTGTCCTTCCACTTGATCAAAGATACTTTAATACTTCAGATGGAAGAGGGGAAAAAACAGGAGAAAGTTTTAGAAGTATGGTGCCTGGTTAATCAGACTTATTTACATGTTCCTGCAAAGCTTGTACCTTGTGCTGTAGCAGTGACTTAATTTCAGCCTCTAGCTGTACATGTGTTTGAAGGCTTCATCGTGTGTTGTGTACCACAGCACGCTCTTTTGCGCAATACCCAACACGTCAGTCAGTCCTTTGGATGCTCTGACCTTTAATAAGCTAAATTGTAGCAGCTCATAATTTCAGTGATCTGGATTCAGGCGTTGAAGCCATGGCCTAAAATCTGAAGGCTCCATACATCTGTATTTAACTTCAGCAGAAGTATATTTTTGCCCTCTGCATCCTTCCCTTCTCTCTCCTGTCCCAAAAAGGCATATGTAAATTGATGTGAGAAACAATAACACCTCTGTTATCTAGATTCAGGTATTTTGACTTCTGATTCTGTTAGCCTACCTGAGAAGAGACCCCTTTCAATGTCATTTTTAAAATCCAATTTTAAAGTAACCCACAATTCTGCTTCTGAGACACCACTAAGAGAAGACCGAATTAAAGAGCTGCATATCAAGACCATGAGTGGAAATCATCTTTTGGAAGGCACTGATGAAATTCCTTCTCCATTGTCATTAGATACTTGCTTTCTGACAACCAGTTAATCATGGAAATAATCTTTTAAATATGCGTTAAACCATAGCTATGCCTAATCATCCCATTAAACGTCATCAGGTCATTCTTCGCAAAGATAAACAGCTTAAGGAGCATTTTTCCTTTGATCATGTTATCCCCTGATGCTTTTGAAAGCAGGGTGAATGCATCCTCCAGATTTCATCAGTCTAAATCTTCAGTGAGCTTCTGCATTGTGTTTGCAGTTTCCTCAGGTGACTGGGGTGTGCAGCTCATCACCATCGCAGACTGAAACGTGTGTATGAATTTTAATGTACGACAGCCTGTACTATAATGAGTCTAAACGTTGATCATTCATCTCCTTTGTGGAGGGGATACTGGAGTACATGAGTGAGGAAGGGGGTCCCATTATGGCGATAGGCATATGGCTAAGTTTTTAGGAATTACTTCAGCCACTGTTTACAGCATAAATAAAACTGGCATTTTCCTCAGGAGTGTGTTTAGTCTGAACCAAGTTAGACCTCCAGCATCTGAGGACCTAGCCTGCCTTCTAGCTCAGTAGGGCGATCTGCAGTGACCATGTGTAGACTTACTCTCTTCAAAGCAAGGGGTTTTAGTCCTTCTCAGTCAGTCCCTGGGGCACCTGCTTCTCTTTCCAGTGTCTATAAGGGGCCAATGTACCAAGACTGAGGCACGCTCAAACCCCTTACTGGGCCAGTTGCCTACTGCTTAGGTATCATGGTGTAAAAGTTAGGCTGGGGAAAAACAGTGACTCACCCTCTTTTCCATTATTCTGGGTTCCTCATCTTCTTGGGTAGTGAGAGTTCAGGGAATGCTGTGTCTTGTAAATTGAAGGATTCATCTTAAGGCTTGGTCTCTGAGACACATCCTGTCTCAGGCTCTGAACTGGGAGAAGGGCTCAGTGAGCGCAACTTTCTGTGAGATGAATATGCAAAGCTGGGGGGTTGTTTGCCAACCACTTTTGCATCAAGAAGCATACCCCTGGTCTGTGCTGTAAAGAGAAATGGGGAAAATTAGCTCTTTGACTGGTGTAGAAACAGATGTCAAGGTTAATCCCACTGGCTACCTCAGTGTGAGGAATGTAAGCATGCATTCTTTATTGATAAGGTACAGAATAGTATGTGGACCTGCTTTAAGTCTGTGAGGAAGAACACAAAACAGAGCCAAGATGATGACAGAAGTTATTGCAGCTTTGATAGCCCCACTTAGTGTGTGCTGTGTAAATGCAGGCACTTTCATACACTGACGTTGAAAGGATGTTACTGCTGGCCACGGCAGAAAGCCTGTCTGTGCTCCTGCCATACATTTCTATGGAGTCATCCTTGCAGGGCACTGTGATGCAGACTGAGCATGCCATCAGAGGCAAAGCTCCAACTGACAGGCAAAGTCCAATCTGCCACACAGGCACCAGTTGCATATTGTTCAGTGATGGATGTCTAGCAGCTTGGCGGATAGGTACGTCAGCGTGTCAAGGGGAGGTAATTACTGTATTTTAGATGTTTCAGAACTGAAAGTACAGCTGCCCACCTGCTTTGCTTTGCAGTTATTTTATTGATGTGTATACATGGGATCAAAGGTCTAATGCTTGCATCTTTTTACATTATATTTATTATTTTACAGCCCTACTTGGCAGATTGTAAGAGTAGATGGCAGTAAGGTAATTTCCCTCTCTGCTTCAGCAGGGGTTTTGAAAAAAGAGAATTTTCCTCAGTGTATTCCAAAGCATTAAATGTCAGCATGGCATAATGAAAGCTGGAACTGGATCTTTAGGAATGCTTAATTAACACTGTGTGGGACAAACTAGCCTTTTTGATTAGCTAACAGTTTTTCATTGCTGTTCATTCAAACTTTTTAAGCACTGGATTAAAAGGTGCTTGTTTGAATAAATTGAGTGGCAAAATGTCAAGTGTGGTGTCAACTAAGGTGCATTAGGAGAAGCATGGGTTAGGGCTAGCTGGGGCAGTAAAGTCTAACCATATGAGCCAGTACTTGTCTGAGTTCATCTGGCTACATTCTTTGGAGAACGCATGTGATGCTCTGTGTTATCTCGTAGCATTGTATCTTGCAGGAAGATGACACTCTGCCTTCCAAAGAACAGCCGCTTCCCCCTTCGTTCCTGCAGCAGGAAGCATTGCCTTTTATGTCTGCCTATTTATTACCTTTGTATGATGACATGATTAGAGGTGCAGGTTCCCTACTGGTCAGTGTAGAAAAAAAAATCACTCTGCTTATATATTCCTGTTTTCCTCTCAAAGCTTTTTCAACCAATATAAGTGGAGGTTGCTCCTTAAATGATGGCTTGTCTTCCTCTTCTTCTAGACTTGGCCATGCATTTCTACAAACATCCTTGCAGCAATGCTAATGACCACGTGGCTGGGCCATGAACTGGGTCAAGGAACTGACCCCAGCAAGAATTAATCTGTTTTAAAAAAAAAAGGAAATGTTTTTGAAGCTGCAGCCTCAGGAGCTATGAATTGACACCTTTCACCTTATTGGATTCAGGAATGTGCAATTTCACAGTAGGGACAATTGCTTTTTCCCTTTCACTGCTAGGCATTTATTAAATTCCAGGTATGGACAGTGACACTAGCAATAGTTTAACTAAAAAATATGTTGGGAGTGCTTCCAGTATAGGAGTGGAACCTCTTTATGTGAGATGAAATACATTAGGGTCTGTGGCAGGAAGAAACTAATTTCAGCAGTAATGAATGGGAAGATGCAACAGGTAGAATCACTGTCTATAGCACTGTATCAACTTAGGAAAAATAATATTAACATTATTGCAAATCATTCTAAAGTTCCATCTGGTCCCATACCCTCACAGTTGCCTTTAATGAAATCTCAGATAAATAGTCTAGCAGTATAGAATTTTATATATATATATATATAATTTATTGCACACCGTACCTCATTACATTCTCCTGTCTTCCTCCAATCCATGTTTTGGGCTCCCTGAGCAGTAAATGGCATTGTATCTTCAAGTTTAATAAACCACTTTTCTATGAATTTGTTTAATAGCATCCAATGCTTGTCTTAGACTACTGACATCTAAACACCCTGTGGCAATGGGTTCTATAATGTAACCTTCTGATACATAAAAATAAGGGGGTTTTGCTTGTTCAAACCTGCTGCCCAGTTTCATTGGGTTTCTCCTAGTTCTTGTTTTATGAAAAATTGTGAGCAATCATTCTGAATTAATTTTCTCTAGACTATTCATATTTTTATGAAGCTCTGACAGTTCTCCCCTGTCCTGGTTTCAGCTGGGATAGAGTTAATTTTCTTCCTAGTAGCTGGTACAGTGCTGTGTTTTGGGCTTAGGATGAGAATAATGTTGATAACACACCGATGTTTTAGTTGTTGCTCAGTAGTGCTTACACTAGTCAAGGACTTTCCAGCTTCCCATGCTCTACCGACTGGGAAGGCTGGGGGTGCACAAGAAGCTGGGAGGGGGCACAGCCAGGACAGCTGACCCAAACTGGCCAAAGGGATATTCCATATCATGTGATGTCATGCTCAGTACATAAACTGGGGAAAGCCGGCTGGGGGGGGCCGCTGCTCGGGGACTGGCTGGGCATCGGTTGGTGGGTGGTGAGCAATTGCATTGTGCATCACTTGCTTTGTATATTCTTCTTCTTCTTCTTCTTCTTCTTCTGATGATGATTTTATTCTATTTCAATTATTAAACTGTTTTTATCTCAACCCACGAGTTTTCTCACTTTTACTCTTCCAATTCTCTCCCCCATCCCACCAGGGGGTGGGGGAGTGAGCGAGCGGCTCACTCAGTTTGCCAACTGAGGTTAAACCACGACATCCCCTCAATCATTTCTTTGCAAAACTGAAGATTTTCGGCCTGTGTAACTTCTCAGACAGAAGCCATGTATCTGTATCTTGGTTTTGTACTGACATTTTTTGTACTTACCCTAGGTTCAACAGAGTCTGATTGCTGTTCTGACTCCTGCTCAGCATCTAACAGATGCTGCGAAGAGCTTTCAATGGGGCCTTTCGGATTTCATACCCAAGCAGCGACAGCAAGCATGGACCTGGGCACTGTGTCCAGGCAGTGTGCTTTTGTCCCCTGCCAATCACTGCATTTACAAACACTGAATTTTGATTGCCATTTTGTTGCCCCGTCACACAGTACAGTTTTCTGTCACAGCTGTGCAGTGGTGAGGTACAGTTACAAATACGCACAGATTTATTTTTGAATACCATGGATAACATTATAATTAATGAGCTTTTCCACATCTGTTCTCACTATTTCCACGTAGTCTGCGAACAACATGAACATACCTGAACACTGTTCCCAGCACAGTCCCTGTGTGCAATCCACGTCCCTGGCAGACTCCATCTGCTATGAAAACCCTCACCATTTATTATCCCTACTTTCCTTTCTAAGAAAGTTATTATCTTTATCTTACGAAAACTTTTTTGTTTAAACCTGTGGTGAAGAAATCTGTCAAAGAGGAACCATTAGGGAACCTTTAACAAAGTTGCCCGGGCCCTGAGGGCACCACCAGGCCTGGCTGTCCCTGCCCAGCCCCCCAGGGCTCCCCACCTCTGCCCAAGGGCCAGGACCCCATGTCAGCCCCCGGGGCTGTCACCCCCGGCTCTGGTGATGCTGCAGCCAGACTAGTCTTTTCCC
>NW_008824982.1:7376169-7381849 GCF_000699105.1 Pygoscelis adeliae
AGGCCTACCCATAGGCCCATGTCCCGGCCTGGCCTCGGCCTGTCCCTGTCCCCAGGGAGGAGCCCAATGCCTGGGGCTGGGGCTGCCCCAGTGTCCCTGGCTGCCCTGCTCCCGGCTGGGGGTGGGACCGGCCTTGGTTGCCAGGCCCTGCCCTGGGGGGGGGCACCCACTGGTGCGGGCCCCGGCTGCCCCCAGCCCCGCTGTGCCCTGACAACAGCACTTGTCACTTCACGTATCTTTGCCCAGCGTGACTTCCTTTTACAAAGGCTGGATTGACTGCTCTTACTGTATTATTTAATTATCTACAAATGCTATTCTTACTGTAATTGACCAATTTACCTGGTATGGAAATCAGTCTCATTTGTCAGTTTTTTTTCTCTAGAGCCTCCCGCAAAGTCTTAAAACAAAACTCTTAAAACTCTTAAAACAAAACCTCTCAAGCTTGAGGACCAGGTTGAGTGACAAAGCTATGCATCACAGTTAATAGCCAGGATATTCATAGCTGAGATTGTTTTAGGATGGCTGGGACAATGTTATCAGTATTATTTTTTTTTCCTAAAGCTGTTGATATTTTAATTTTAAATGCTTCCTCAAACTTTCCTCTAACAGAAACCTTGCAAACATCTCTGTAGCAAATATTGATGTAAATCAATCATTTATCTTTTGTTATACGGCTTCTTAGAGTGCCCTTGTACTTCAGTCACCTCTAAGCTCTGAAGACTCCCTTGCTCCCTGTTTTGTGTTTTTGGGATAATACAGCTTTTATGTGACTAGTGAGCTTTTTCTCAGAATCTCTTTTGACACCTTATTATACATTTACCAGCCTTTTTACTCGTCTCAGTTTTCTGTTTCTTTCACAAACTTCTATCTTTGAAAGATGTCAGGATGCTTTTAATAGTTTCTTGTACTCTCCCTTTTAATTATGCTAACTTTTCTTAAGGTTTTTACAGTCTTTTGATTGCAGTATACATTTCCTCTGAACATCTCATTTTTATTTCATAAACTCTCTCCATGGCAACTGTGAGCATTTTTATCCCTTTAGCTGCTCCTTTGAATCTAACAAGCTTCCTAATTTTTAGTGATTCCTTTTTTTTCTGAAGTAAGCTACTAGAGTCACAGGGTTGGGAGTTCTGGTGTTTTGTTTTTTTTTGTTCTAGCCAGAATGCTGAATCTGAGCATACTGAATACAGTCATGCAGAGCAAAACAGAGCCTGGGCACCATTCACTACGAAAATAAGGGTATTTTCTTCTCCTGTGGCTTCACCGATTAGTTGCTTCAATAAGCAGTTGGTTATAGTATCTAAAAATTTTATTTCTGCATCACACCCTGTTGTAACATTTGAAGTCTACCTCTGTTTTCTCCCATCCTGCTCAGTCACAGGCACAGCTCTAATATATATATTTCAATGACAACACAGAACTTTAATATATAGGTGTATAAGTATTCCTTATTCTTGCCAATAACTTGGATTTATTTACTTTCATCTCTTAAAATATAGTACTCTGCACAACTGCATAGTACTTTATCATTTGTGTACAGTATTATCCTTACTATCAATGTCTCACAGGTTGTCTTGCTTCCACTAAGTTTCTGAATGTCTATTACATCAAAACAGATGTTTGAATTGACTTATTTTTGGATTTGTTTAAAAACACTCCCCAAGCCTTTTTTCACCTGTTGCAAATAAGTTAACTCCTGCAAGGAGCTTGCTTGTGAATAGTGCTGTCTTCTGCACCTATTAGCTTTCCCTTCCTCTGTAGCTTAAAAACCATCCTGCAACCTTTCACATTTCTGAGGACAGCACTCTGGTTCCAGGTTGTTTTGCAGTCTTATTTTATTTGAACACTGGGAATCTGCATTACGGTGCCATCCCATCCTTGGGACTTACTCCTTGTCCACAGCTTAAGCACTGTTTAGGTGAAGAGCTTTGTGCAATGTATAAGCACGAGTTTCCAAGTCTTTTGGACGTGAAAGAATTGTTCAGAGAAGATAGACTGCACTTGATAGCCACCTCAGCTCCTGTAACAGCGCTAAGCCTCTCTCGGCCTGTTGACAGCTTCAGCCTAATTGCAGGCTAAGTTTTCTATGCGCTGCTATTGAACAGACGCTGGTTTCCAGCGGGACTGCAGTTGCCTGGCATGTCAAATAATTTCTTTACAACAGAGCTTATCATTGTGTCGCCTCTACAACCCCACTGATCCTTCCCAAAAGTCCTTTTAGCACATGTGCAGACTTATTTCCATCCCCTGATGAGTAGTAATTGCTGGAGGTTGGGGGTAACTTGCTGTCCCCCCAGTCTGCCTAGCACACTCTGATAGGCATATCCGGCAGCTGGGTCATGGTATACGTAGCTGGGGGAGGGCAGTTCCTGGGTGTTTTATTTATTTGATATTTGTGGTGAGGCGTTAGAAATGGTTGAAGGAGAAGTGACAAGGTGTCACTGTCTTCACTGCCTCAGCTGTTTCTGGGGGTTTATGCAGCTGCACAGCTGGATGTCCAGGGGATGAAATGGAAGCTGTGCTCTTGGCTCTCTTCCAACTGGCTCCAAATGCACTTGAGAAACTTCCATGTGATAGTTAATGTAGCACCTGCTCAACAAACAAAAACCAAGTTTCCCCTCCTCCGTTATACTGTACATCTGTTATTTTGCTGACACGGAAACTAGCATAACAATTAGATTCATTACTTGCCCTCTAAGTTGATTCCAGCTAAGCTGAAAAGACCTTAGTCTGTTCGCTCAGTGATTGTTTAGGCTGCAGCACAAATTAAGAAATTCTGCCTCCAATGAGATTTGTTCTACATTGTAACTGCACTTGTATGTGTATGTTTATACTCGAGGTGAGACTGAGAGGCAACATTTTCTGCTGGCCAAATACAGACTCCAGCCCTCAGCAGAGGTGTGTTTGCATTTGGAGTTCTGGTTCCAGCTCTAATTAGAGATCAGAGAGAGCAAATACGCAAATGCCTGAAGAAGACAGCCACATCAGAAATGGCATTGATATACACATCTAACCACCTCACCTGTCCTCTGCCCTTTAAGCCTTCTCTGTTGGGACTTACTGGGACATTCCAAGTATCCCAGCAGTTTCAGACAGCTGCTATTAACAAAATAATCTGCCAGAGAAATGTTTCCTTTTTCTCCACAAATTTGGAATTTCTCCCTTCAGAAAATCACGCTAGTTCAAGGTCAGGACAGGGAACAATAATTCTTGAAGGAGTGACAAGATTAAAGTCCAACTCCTCTCCCACTCCTCAACTCCCCCACAGCTGTTATTTACTACTGCTGTGTGACTTTTAATAACCTGCCCTTCAAAGACTTGCATTCTACAGGGTTACTCACATGCTAAAGACAAGTATATACCTAAAGCTAAGTGGTTAATTACCAAAACCTATGTCTCTTTCCTACCTCACTTTGAGTCATTTCATATTTTTGTTATATGGTTTAGACCTCCTGCTATTTAGACAGCTCCTTAGCTTTTGAATTAATGAGGATAAGATAATACCCTGAAGCACAGATCTAAAATATGCTGCATTTGGGGAGGTTTTGATTCCTAATATAAGCACTGTGCTCTGTATGGTCCCCTAGAATGTATATTGCTCTGAAGCTGATATTTTGCAGCAACCAAGTGCAGGGTCTCCAATTCAACATGTTGAGAAAGATGCAGAGTGCAATTGGTTTGTCTTTATTTCCTTCTCTTGCATTACTTGATTTAGCTTGGTACAAAATGGCCATTTTATTCTGTGCCCTCATCACAAAATTATCACAAAAATACTTTCAAAGGGTAAACAAACCCATTACAAGGTCAACTTTTTTGATATATCAAACTAAAAGAAATTTCCAGAGGTTCTCATGTCTCTGGAAATAAATAGAATACCTGAAATTCAGTTACACCAAAATGAGAGCTCTTCACTAAGCATAAAACTTTTCTCTCTGGAAACTCTGAATAGTACAGAAGGAGGCTGGGTGAGAACAGCTCTGTATTTTACCCTAAGCTTTCACTCAGATATCAGCATTGCTTTCCTTTCTTGCCTATTTTTGGCTTGGCTGCCCTGAGCCAAAAGCTGTAGTGAGACTTTTCTTACTACTCAGAAAACTGCTTCCATGAAACCACTTACCTAGGATGTAAGAAAGTCTTAATGCAGTCCTAACAGCTGGTAAACAAAGAATGTAACTGCCTCCCTGCAAGCCTTCACGTGTAATGAACCAGCTCCAGTTCATTTTGCATTCACTTTTGTTAAAAATCCTGAGGCCTGGTTTATGATATTTTGAGCCCTCTATTTTGACTTCTAAACTATTTTGGCTTTTTGGAAGGCAGGAATTCATTCAGAGCAAAGACAAACTGTATTTATTGTGCTTCTGTTAGAGAGGTTATGGCGTGATCACAGTGGCTTTAATGCAGGGAGCGTCCTGCGTTGTTCTCTGCCATGCAGGGATATGCAGTGGGTGAAACAGAGGACCCTTTTTGGAGCAAAGAGGAATGGTCCGGGGCACAAGAAGCCTGGAAGGAGTCTGTAACAGACAGCTTGTAAGCAGCTGCTGAGGAAAGAATCAGTGCCCACCACCAGCCCAGGCAGACACTAGGGAATTATGCAGCCCCGTCTAATCTTCAGGACATCAGTCCAGCCCCAATGGTACAGTGAAAAACCTCTGCAAGTGCTTTAGTTAAATCACAACACAAACCTGCAACTTAGTGACTCTTGCTAATTAGGATTCTGTGCGATTCAGCTACTGCATGGTTTTATCCCCTCCCTACCAATAACACCAATCTATGCTAAAAGAGGAATTTGTTCCATTAAAACTTTCCTTTTGAAAGCAGGATGGTTGAAGAGGTACCCTTCCCATTTATTCACGCTGCATATGCAATGGTGTCCCACTAAGCTGGAAACATTATTTGTCATTCTTCCTATTACTATTTTTGCTACCAAGTGTAACAGCAGAGCACGAGCCATCTATCTTACAGCAAGAACTTGTTTTTATTCGGAATGTGGGCCTTAGTTATTCAAAAGAAAGCAAGATACAGCTTTGCATAACTATTGAGGTTCTTTTCAGAGGTTAATTTGTTACATCACATAGATTATCTGCTCAAATACTGTACATTCCCTTACCCTGAGGCACAGAGGTTCATTAAATGAGCTATGCAGTGAAAAAAACAGCCTTTTTCTAATACAGTTTCTAAGCCTCCTGGCAGTTCTGTGCAAAACATCCTTCCCATGCTCTCAGTTATGCACAATCTTCCAAAGGGGACCCACTGTGCATCTGTCATAAGCTTTTTCCAGTGTCACTAGTAATAAGGATTAACCTCCCTATGCCTAGCTCCTGAGAGTTGGCTTTTTATGGAGACATAAAGAATGTCTGGGGGCAGAAAGCAAAGCTGTACTGGTGCAGGATCCTTGGCTTTAGCATCCACATCACCCAGTGGCTTGACAGACCCTGAATTAGTTGACCTTCAAGGTACGGTGAAAGGCCAGTCTATTTACTCAGCTTTGTGCCTAAGGGAGGTAATCGTAGGAATTGGAAACGTATTAAACAAAGCAGTGCTCAAGGATGAGACTCTATCTAAGCCGACATTTTGTCAATTAACTATGCAAATTGACTGAAAGTTTTTTGTGAGTAGAGGGAGTGTGGGGGGTGGATTATGCAAGCCCCCAAATAAACAAATAAATAAATAAAGTAGCATG
>NW_008824982.1:7381881-7406765 GCF_000699105.1 Pygoscelis adeliae
AGAAAACCACTGGAGCAGTATCATTTATTAATAGACAGCACATAAAACCAGACTACTGTAGCTGTATTATCCCGACCTACCATGCAGTATTTGTAGTGGGCCAAATTCACTCTCTTAGCACAAGAAGCTGCACAAAAGGCTGTCAGAAACTGATGTTTCTGATGACTCAGCACTGACCCTCCCAGCCTCAGCTATGCTCCCTCTCAAGCCAGCACCTTATTCTTTTTTCCAGCTGTGCCAAAAAGAAACGTATCCCCTGCAATGGAGAAGGGGCTCAGAAGATGCTGGAGGGTGAAGTCTGCTCACTGGTGGGTTTTACAGAAGCCTCCCTCAGTAGAGATCATAGTTTGAAGCCAGCCTTTGTGTTGTGGATGAACTTGCTCAGTTTGTGTGTTTTTTGTTTCCCCAAGAGCTGCTACTGACACTCTTCCAAGCTGTCCTCCAAAGTGGGAGGGAGTGAGCAACTTTCCTAAGCCTCTGTAGCCCATCCCAAAGCTGGACATAGTTGCAAATGTTTTGTTCACGGACACCCAAGATTTGCTCTCTCTCTGCTGCTTCCAGGGTGCTCAGTTCCTCCAGGAGAAGTCACAGTTCCTCCAGGAGAAGTCACCTGGTTGCCGTTCAGCCACACAGGACAGAGAGAGGTCAATGCTTCATCCCACAGAGTGGTTAAGGGTGAGAGGGCCAGTGAGTAATGCTGCAGGCATCTTGCCTGAACATCTTTATTGGTTTGTAATGTAGCCTCTTGGGACAATCCGCTTGTTAGAACTCAACTTTTGGTTTTAATTTTTTTTGCTTGAATCTCTTGAACAAATATTCTTTAAGAAATGGACTACTTTGCTTTCTTGAAAATATCAGTTATGCAAGCAGGAGTAACTAGCACTGCGACAACAGAACTGTTTTGCACAAATGCGACCTAAATTTCTCTGCCCTGAGGCTTCAGTTGGTTTCAGTGCATGAACCTGAAGGCAAAATGAAACTGTGATGGTTTTTGTTGTTTTATGAGGTATTTTCACCTCTTTAAAATCCCATCAGAAAGCTCTGGCCTAAAGTATGAATCTGTAACCATGCAAAACTAAAGTAACACAAAAGAAAATATATAGTAAATACCCAGTAAACAGTAAATAATTTCCATATAAAACCACTGATGGTATCCTTATTTCTGAATAAGGCGTGGCTGGGCTAATCACAAATAGGCAGGGATTTGTATTTTGATTCCATTAAGCAGCATGTTATAAATGATAAGTGTTAATATTTTTTTTTCTTTCTGGAGGACCTATATGAATATAGCAGTGTTACTAGCTATATTGTACTAGTACTAGTACTCCTCATTGGCAGCTCATCTCTTACTCAAATGGATGAGTAGCAATGGGTAGAATTCTCAATTCTTTATTCTTTCCTTGTTCACTGATTTATTCTTTACCTCCTCTTATGATTATGATGCTTTCATTATGTATTCAATGATATGCATTCATAGCGAGAAATTTATATGCTCTGTGTTTTGATAAAGTTACTAAAATGAAAGCTGATTATTAACCCTATTGAATATCAGCTGTCTGTAGATCATGAGTGAGATAGATTGACGTAGCTCCCTTTTTTTTAAAGAAACATTCTATACCTTCCAGATTTGGATCCACTAACTGGGAGTTAATGCATACAGAAGTCTTCAGTTCTTGACACTAGCTTGTGTGAGTAAACGCATGTTCAGCCACCGCTGTGTTAATGGATTCAAGCGCTCCTAATGATTTTGGAATTAGTTTATATACTGGGATGCGTGGACTTCTTTATTTACTGGAGTGGCTAGCTAACAGGCTTTGTTAGCCTAAGGGCTGTGGGCTTTTGTGTATGCATGCACTAGACATCCACTGCAGATTCTCAAATTGCATCGACTCTCTTGCCAAGATGGCAGGCAGCTGTCAATGTGGACGCTAGCAAACACAGATGGAACAAGTCATTCAGGAAGGGATGCGATATTTGCCAATTCAGACTTCCAAGGGGCTTAGCAGGTCGGCAGCTACCACAGCCCCATGTTGTCTTATTCTCAGATCAGCATAACGAATCATGCCTGGGAGACCAAGTTAATCCCTTTCAGGTTCCCTGGACTGTAGATCTTTCTGAATTTTCCTTTCTTAAGCCCTTTGTTTTCCTCCTGCTTTGTACTGAAGGTTAACTACAACAGCAAGAATGTATTAGGCTACTTGGAATACTGTCTTCAATTCATCCTGTCCTGCTGGCACACGGCGCAAGCTGCACAATGAAGAAACCCCTGCCTCACTTCTGGAATGAGTCAACAAGGGGCTTTATAAAATGCAACGCCTATGCACACACACACACAAACACGCACGCATAAGTTGGAGTTGCTCTTGTCCTGGTTTGAGGGTAAATGCAAATCTACTGTTTGAAGCCACCATTTGCCAAAAGGCTGCACAATCTGCCCCTGTCAATCCAAGGAATTATTGACTACTCCGCAAGTACTTCCACGTCTCCCAACGCATGGCATGCAGGTGGCCTTCTCCAGCTGGTTAGATGCACCACCATTCATCACTTCAAAAGCAGTTACAATTCCCTCTTCTGCACTCAGCCAGAGGAAGAATCCCATCCCATTCCATTCCTGGAAAATTCAGCTTGGGGCATTCTTCTCCTTGTATGAACAACTCCCATTGTGTCTTATAGCGGGGGGTATGGGATGTTTGAGGATTAATCCTGTCCTCACTAAGGCACATCTGTTGTCCATTAGATTAGAGAAAGGAGCCTCAAATACCCTCTGCACCTAGGGCTTTTGTCTGTTGGTGCAACTCTATCCTGCCATGCAATTGGACCTGTCCTTTTTTGACCTGACTCTTTGCAGTGATTTCTCCCAGACATGTGACCATTTGGTGGATGTTGGGCAGCAAAATACATTGAGTATCCTCTTGTGAGATTAAGCAGTGTGTGAGTAAATTTTGATGGCTGGGCAAAATACTGGTTTTATTACACTTCGGCTGTGGTGGTGTAAGTCATCAACTGGAGATGGATATAATAAATCTCCAGGCTAAGTAGGCTTGAATCTCTCATCTGTAAAATACAGAGATATAGCATTTATAAATTAAAACTAGATTCAGATTATCCCATAAAGATTAAAGGTCATTTCAAACCTTTTACAATTCTTCAGCATAACTTCACTCATTTACATTAGGGCTAGGATGATCCAAGAAGCCCTCTACTTTATATCAAATGAAACTGTTCTCATTTACCCTGTGTTTGAATCAGGCCCAGAATATTCAATAGCCACAAAGCACCTGTTTTTCCTACTAAAATAGTAGGTAGGTATGTCATCTGCTTTAGTAACCGTGTTCAGAAACAGTACTATCTACCTTCAAAGTGGTTGTTCCCAAACTGTGCCCTCGTGAGACTGTAGCTGACTATAAAATCATATTGCTTTTACAGTATGGCCAACTACAAGGTTGAAACGTGATGATCTCTGAGATGTTGCTAACAGTGATAGTGCTCCAGTGCTTTGGGAACCCCTTCTTTGATAGAAGGAGGCAGCAAAATGTTTGCAGATGAAACTAGGCCAACACGAGTAATTGATTTTATTGGTTCAGCAATAGAATTTATAAATAAAAATAAAACTAGTACAGATCAAAGGGAATAAAAAAAATAGTTTTTACTTGACAAAGCACAACACCCAAAAATGTCACTTTGCATTGCATGGGATGTTCTATTCCACTTGAAATGAAACACTTAATTTTTTCAGGAATGTGGGAAAAAAAAAAGCAAAGAGGGATGCATTAGAGTTACAAAATGTTCAAAGAGAATTGCCCAGCTTCACTTAAAGGGACAGATAAAATGTATCACTAGTAAATGCGAAAGGCTGAGACTAGATGGCCAAAACCACCTCTGAGAAAGGAGTGGAGAGCAGGTATTTAACATTCTTAAACTTCTGTCCATCATTCTTTAATACATATCCAAGCATAAGACTGGTTCTTAATACCATGGAAAGTGACTCCCTGTTGGTGTAAAGCATAATTAATATATAAACAATAATTTGTAACAGCAAATTGTCCTACATTGTGCTTGGTAACATTTTCCTATCTCCAACTGGTTAGCAGGCAAGGCAGATATTTTCTGATTATGCTTTTGCTCCTCAAAGGATTTGCCCATTAAAAATTCACATATTTGAATCATCAGAAGAATCAGACTTAGTATTAATCAGAAGCCACATCTACTTCCAGAGAGACACTGCCTGTTATGAACCTCGTCATGGAAAGTTGAACAAAGCTTGAATAAAGGTTTTGTGTTTGTTAAAACATGTTGCAGCACTGCAGGTTGGAGGAAAGGGAATTGTAAGCCACATCATGATTACCTAGGAATGACCATACCCATAAAGCTACTCTCCTGCCATTCCTTGCTTAGCATCTTGTGCTAACAGAGGGGGACTTCAGGTCTGTTCAATGTTGCCTGCTGCTTAATTTTTATTTAGGTTTAAATTACAGAACCTTAGGGCAAGAAAAGACTTCAAGAAATCGCCTAGTCAACTCCACTGGCCCCAAATGGCCCATGTTATTCCTGGGATAATCAGTCTGTGGTATGGGCAACAACAGAGGCTTTGATACCACTTTTTACAGGGTTATTTGCTATGCTCCTTTAGCCAGTTAACTGGTTCCACCTCTTTTCCCCTTTTGTCATTACTGGCTATGTTAGAGGGTTTTGTTTGTTTGTTTGTTTGTTTTTTTCCTTCATCAATTCTGTACTGATTTTATCCCCCCTTGCTTTGACTGTGGGAATCTTTGCCTCAGATAATTTGAATATTGCCCTATGAGTGTTCTTGCAATTATCAGACTAGATTAACTAGTAGATGTTTGCAGGGCAACAGCTAAAAGGTTCCTAAAGGCTAAACTATACCTATGTATAATCTGTAGACAAAATCCATGGTGGCATCAAAGATTTTTTAATTATTCAGTCCACTTGCAGTAAAGTGTATTTTAAAGTTTGAGATGATGTCAAAGTGGACAGGCTAAAGCTCAGTGTACCTGAAATTAGTGACTGGATTGGCTACAGTGACTAGCAAAGCTGTTATACCTGAAATCGTGAATTAATACATTCTAATATGCCTCCCATGACTGAAGCATTTCATTTGGTAGAAGAAGTAAATTGTGAAACCTAGTCACAAAAAAAACACTGGGTAGAAGTAAGTTAAGAATGTTGTCAGGTTTCATCCAAGAACTTTTCGGATATGGGGATAGAGTGCAAGAAGAGGTTACTTGTGACTACAATGAATAACTCAATGTGTCAGCAGAATGAAGGGAAATAGTTCTGCATTCATTCTCATCAGGTTTTGTCCTTTCTTAATATTATAAGGATGTCAGAAATGTCAGAAATTGTAATTTTATCAGTTTGTCTCTTACATAATTTATTTCTTCTTCTTTATAAAAAGGAAAAGAAAGAAGACTATATCAAATTGACATCAGTATCACTGTACTTTACCCTTGTGTTAGATTTTGATAGCTTTATTTCCAAATGTAGGAAGAGTTAACTACTGTTTCTAGTCTACTTTCAAGCCCACTATACAATAATACTTCATGCAGATATTGAAAGAGTTTGGCTGCTCTTTACATATTGTCTTACTCAGTAATTGTTAGCTATCAAACTACTATTTACATTTGCTGAGACAGATTCCTTTTGGGGTTTCTCTTTTTTAGAAATACATCTAGCAGAAAATTCATTCTCGCATAGTCTTAATTATATGCTGATATATCAAGCTCGTAACACAAAACTGATTTCAAAGTGAAATGCAACCATTATTTAACGAAACTTTGCAATGTATCACAGAATCACAGAATTGTTGATGGTGGAAGGAACATTTATAGATCATCTAGTCCATCCCCCTGCTCAAGAAAGGTCAGCTAGAATAGGTTGCCCAGGACCATGTGCAGTCTGGTTTTGTGTATGTTCAGGAATGGAGATTTCACAATCTCTCTTTGGCAGCCTGCTCCAGTGTTTGACCACCTCACATTCAAAAAGCGCTTGCTTACATTCAGATAGAATTTCATGTGTCTCAATTTGTGCCCGTTGCCTTTTATCCTGTCACTGGCCACCACTGAGAAAGATCTGGCTCCCTCTTCTTTATATACGGTGTGCTAACTAAGGGTGGAATCCATCTCAGCTAAGTTAAAGGCATAAAACACAGGTAAATAACCTATTCCTCTCAATGTGCCATCTCATGCTAGAATGAGTGTCTAAGCAACATGATTATGATGGCCATTTGCATATGGAATTTTTTTAATTGACTATCAATCAATCAATCAATCAATCCAAAAGGGTCCCTATGGCAGTGAGTATAGATAAAGGTGATTAAATTCTAAGGAAGTGAAGACAGTAAATTTCATCTCTCTCTTTTTGTTTGGTTTTTGTTTGTTTGTGGTTTGCATGATGATGGTCTCATATATATGTGTGTGTATATATATAGGGTATACAGGGTATTTGCTAACTTCGGTTAACGCAGTGGATTGGTTACAAAGAGTTGGTTATTCCTCCTTCAAGCTATAGTGGTTAGTTATGATTCAGCAAATTAAATGCATGCACTGTTGCACTTTGGTACTCCCTGAATGATGGTTTAAAGCGATTCCAGAACAAATACTTGAATATTTAAAAGTAAAATGACAAATTTTGTGAGTATTGGAACTGAGCTTCTGGAAACAGAATGAAATTCATCTGAGAGAAACAAGGATAGACAGTGGCCTCTGAAGATAGGCTTTGGGAGTTGGCTTGGAACAAAATAACTAAGTTTTGACTAAGCTGCCCTCTTCATTGACACTGCATGGATTAGAAGAGAAGCGAACCAACAGAAGAAAGAAACACAATGGCTTTGAGAGGCATAAATGCCTTCCTGTCAGATTTGGGTGAGGAACCTTATTTCTCTTCATCCATTTGTGTGTGCAGGTACATGCATATTTGTGCAGAAAGGTAAAGGAGGAGGAGGTGGTGGTGCTAAATGTATCATGATGGCAGTCTTCATTTTGCTCAGATTTGGAATAGACTTCTTGAAATTTCCATGTGTTCTGTCAATGGTAGAGCCTATATCAAAACTTACAGGAGCTGGAATTATATTTTAAAATGTAAAAGCTGTTTAAAAAATGGAAAAGCTTCTATACAAATGGAAATAGGTTTTGATTTGTATGCTTTGTGGAGTATGTCAGAAGGTAGCCAGCTGTCATCTGTATTAGTCTTCACATCCAAGATAATAATTCACTTATCATTCACAGCTGAAAATATATGGTTTACATTTGTTTGAATGGTGGCTTCCATCTATGTATATCTCTAGTACAGTATGTAGGTCATATAATGGAGTTGTCTGCTTCTTATAGGACATTTTTTCAAGAAAAAGAAAATGCTTCTTTGCTGAAATGTAATTAGTTAATGAGAAGGGTGATGAAGATCTGCAGAGCTTAGAAGAAAATATCAATAACGGCTATCTTTTCAGATGGGCTTGAATGAACAGTTTCAAGGCCTACAGTTAGCAGTGCATTATTTGTGTAAAGATAAAATTAAGCTATGAGCAGAATGTTATGTGAGCCAAAAATAGGTCACATTTGAATGTTTGCTAAAGACCTTATCAGAGTTACTCATTTCCAAGGATGATGAAAAATTGTTTGCATGTGTGCAGCTTGCCGTAGTCAAACAATGCTGATTTCTAGTGGCGTGTGACAGACAACATCATAAACTCCTTGAAGAAAGATAGCAGTAGAATGTTAAAGTAATATTAAAAACTCGATTTATATTATATGGTGTCGAACCCTTTAAGACTTTTTAGGAAAAGTCTGTAAAGAGGGAATAGTTGCTGAAAGCTGGCTGTGCGTCCCAAGGGCTGACAGACAAAGGAAACACGCTGCACGAGGTGTTAGGTGGGTTTTCCATTTAGTCACTTTGTTTAGCCAAAATTCACCCGAGGGACAGCACAAACGTCCTCCCTGTGTACTTTCTCTCAACAGCAATGACAGATAATAATTACAGGCTAATGGTGCACGTGCCATTTCCCAGTTTTCATTGTCAGATGAAGTGACACAAGACAACACAGTATGACTGGGGCTTTTTTATTGGTGGTGTTTTTCCTGAACTGGAGATGGATACGGACTGCTGCATGGCTGTAGGAGAAAGGAGCAGGTGTTTTGGGAAGCCTGAAACCCTTGGGGCTGTCCTAGGCCTGACTGAGATCAGACTTCTGGTTTAGGGAAGAGGTGACAGGCAGCCTGCATGGTCCTGCAGATCTGTGTAGAGCTGCAGACCTCTTGTTCTTCTCCCCTAGCTCTTTCCCGGAGGTTTCAGAGGGGTTCTTATTTTGCCCAGTGATACTGCACTGAATGGGCCATATCAGTTTGAAAGAGCTTAATCAATCAGCACTTGCAGATACGAAATCTATTTCCTGTGTTTGCAAAATTCATTGCGACTCATTTGTTTGAATAATGCCAGTCACTGATCAGATATTCTCTAAGATGAATAGCGGTGATACAGAGCTGCTGTGTTACTGGGCTGTGATTAGTTTTATTTCACAGTTAGAAGCAATGTCTTTCCTCGTTGATTTAGTCTTTCTAATTTTTCGTCTGTGACAACAGAAAGGTATGGATCATCCTTCCCAGCAAGTGGCCTGGGTCTAATTTTCCATTTGTGTTTTTAAGAAGCCACTTTCCCGTGCTCTGCTCTGCCTGGCTCTCATCTTCGTCCTTCAGACTGGTGGCCTTGGACCGAACAGCCTCATCTTTAGATCCTCATTTTTCTACCAAGCTCAGAAAAACTTTTCTGATTACAGTTTCAAGAATTAGCTCACCCAGTAAAACAAAAGTTAATTTAAGTTTACAAATACCTGATTATTGGGAGAATAATCTGTTTTAGACACACTGGGTGGGGTATTAACAGCATTAGAGCTTTAGCCTTGGATTCGTAACCTTGTCTTGTGTTGACCTTTGAGATACAAGCAACTCTTTCTTCAAAGCCTACCTTGGAGAGCTGTAAATTATTAATTCAGCAATCATAGCTAAATGTTGTCTGCAGAGGACATGCCTGAATGAGTACACAACACGTGACTGAATGAAAAGTAGATGGAAAGTTGCAATGCTATTGAATTAAGTAGGACCATAGTTTTAGTGATATCCAAAAATGTCAGATGACTTGACGATAAACAAATTTAAAACATAGATGAAGTTCCTAACATTAGATTTCTAACAAAAATGCATAACCTTTCAGATGAAGATCCTGACTGTGGTTTTAACTCATGACATGAATTCTGATAGAGTTGGCAAGTAAGGTTAGTATGAGTCACGCTCTACAGGGTTTTTGTTCATAAGCTTTGAGGAAAAAAGCGTGAGAGTAGTAGCTCTATCATATTTTGAAATGCTCCTAGGCTGATTTAGATTTGCTCTCTGAGGTGGTGGCAAGGACACTGTTCTTGCAATTGCTTCCACACAGGGCTGTTTATGGTCCCTTGGGTCTTTCACTACCTCTCCTGCAGCCTAAGAGACAAACCACATCTCTCTGCTTTTTCAGCAAACTTATATCTGAGATATTTGGCCTTTCATAGAGGGGTAGCACTGCTTACAGCACGCTTACTGGCTGAATTTTGATGGGAGAGCCTATTTTGGGATGTAACTTTTCTTTTTACCACTTTCCAGAGATTAGTTTAAGGTACGAATGTACTTCCTTTTCTCTTTCACTTCCAAAAGTACTTGGACTACCCTGGGAGGACTATCAACTGCCAAAACTAAAATTGCAACCACAGTGTCAGAAAAATCTTTTTCATAATTAAATATAGAAAGCACTCATCATGTCACATATATCAGCATGAGTCATTAAAGTTCAAAGCTTGGTGAAAACACAGCTAAGGCCTAGTAAACAGCAGCGTGCTTACAGTGGCATTATGGAGAGCAAATCACTTACACACTTTAAATGCATCCAGGCTAGGAACTGAGCTTAATAGGGATGGGGTTGAAAGTTGTATGGTTGGGCAAGAGGCAGCAATCCAACTCTAGCAGCTGGATTAAAAAACCAACATGTTTTGCTCTTCAGTCATCCAAAGTTCATCATGCAATTCACTGATGCAGATGCTCCTGGGAGGGATCTCTTTGGTGAGGTGCTGGAGGGGACTCTCTGACTGGCTGGGTTCCCAGGGACAGTTCAGGGCCAGCCACCTGCGCTCCAGAAACGTGCTCTGCCCTTGGTGAATAAGGCAATCCATCAACACATATTCCTCCTATATAATGTAATGCAAGTGTGTGGGGAAATAGCAATTTAATCAAATCACACAGATAGCATTATTTGCTCTACTAACAAGCACAGGTCATTTTACTTGTAAGGAGTTCATTTCTTGAAATCAAACATCCTGAATGTCCCCTAAGTATTTTCATCATCTCATAACTGGATCTCAAACTGTTTTGAAGCATCTCTCATAACTAAACAATTGTGCCAGTTGGATGTTCCTCCTAGGGCGGAATGGAGTGCTTGCACTGGAGATCCTGCTCCAGTCATCACAGTAATGTGGAGACCAGTTTTGACTGTAACACCAGTGAGTTAAACTCTTCTCCCTCTCAGAAAGCAGGACTGGATTAGATGAGTTAATCTCCACCCTCTCTTTCATCTCCTTATGGACATTTAGATAATTCTACTCCAGTAATTACCCAATATAAACTACAGCTCATAGCTGCCAAACATTCCTGAAGACAAGAAGTGAATGTGCAGAGCAAGTATATGAGACCCAGGAGAATTACAGGGAGAAGGGAGAAGAACCTGTGTGTATGAGGTTGTGGCTTTAAACAGGCACAAGTACAGACTGTAGTTAAAAGGAGTGGTTTTTCTCTCATCCTTTCTTTCTCCTTGGTTTCTCAAGGCCCTGGACTTATGTTTGTGACACATCCCTTCTGCTGCAACTAGTACTTGTGAGGACATCCAGAGGGCTGGATGTGAGGAAAAGAATTCAGCTAATGAAAAAATAACCCCACCTTTTTGATACGTTATCTTTTAGGTCTTTGATGAAATTTATTCTGTGGCCATGTAGTGAAAATACACAAGGGCTGAAATGAGGGGCTGTGTCTACTCCTTACACTTGAGCTGGCTTAGAAGGAACGCAAAACTGTTTCACTCTTAAGGATTCGTACAAGCAGGTTCACATAAGCACTTTTGATTCCAAAAGGACAAGTATGGGAGTGGGAAATGCTCTCATGGACGAGGCAGAACAACACCATCTAGTCCCATCACATTACGATCAGAACCTGTGTTTCTGTTTGTCTTGCAGACAAATAATTTTTCTTCATGCCCTGAGAGATCAAAAGATATTTTCCATTGTCAAGTGAAAGAGGAATAAAACTATGTTCCAACTTTCAAAGTAAAATCCAGCTGGAATGTTTCTCCTTTTCTTGCTGCATTCCCTGGTTTATAACTACAATGCAGTGCTGCAATATTCGCTACTGCAAGGCAATGTCTTGATTCACCTTAAACAGTGCCCAACTTAAAATAAATTCCCAGAAAGGCTAAATGAAAGGACAGTGCAAATGCTGAAAAGAAGATCTAGAAAGACCTTGTATATTGTGCTAACATTTTGGTCTCTTGAGCTATGGCATCAGTTCTGAAGAAGAAAAACCAGCTTTGCATCCTCTCTTCTCTGAGGAGTAAATCCTGGGATGATGCCACTTTTGCAGATCATAGGTGTGTCTTAATCAAAAGACTACAAGCACTATGCATCTTCCCACTAAGGGCAAAATGAAATACAGGCTTAAGGTGCACAGTCTAGCTCCTTATGACACTGCCAAAGGCATTTGACAAACCCATCCTCATTTACTGAGCTCTGCCTGATCATAACTCTGTAGACATTCATATCACTGCACCTACAAAACCTGTACTGTGACTCTATAGCTCTCATGAAACCTACAAAGTTAATAATTCTGAGACAAAATTTAAATAACTGCAACTATATACTTGTTGACAACCCATGCTGCTTACAAGAGGTTTTAGCTGCCAACAACATATAAAAATGGCTAGGACACAGAATAATGATTTCTATTATCTTAATTTCTCAAATTTGGCTTCGCTTTTAGGAGCAACTGGACTTTTTAGCACTTCATGTTCCGTTTCTATTCTATTCTATTCTATTCTATTCTATTCTATTCTATTCTATTCTATTCTGTTCCATTCCATTCCGTCCCATTCCAT
This sequence comes from Pygoscelis adeliae, assembly GCF_000699105.1. Classification (NCBI taxonomy): domain Eukaryota; kingdom Metazoa; phylum Chordata; class Aves; order Sphenisciformes; family Spheniscidae; genus Pygoscelis; species Pygoscelis adeliae. Next base: position 7,394,056 of record NW_008824982.1, read on the forward strand.
TCCATTCCATTCCATTCCATTCCATTCCATTCCATTCCATTCCATTCCAATTTGTCTATTACAGAGCTAATGAAGCGGCACTTTGGCTTCTCTGTTGGTTCCTGATCTGGATTATGAGATATGACACAAGGAAAGGGGAGCTGCACTGAGTATTTCTTTCACATGTGGGCTCTGGAGAGAAGTAAGCTCTGGGCTTTGGCAGAGGCTTGTCCAGTTGCTTGCATGGATGAATCACAGGTTTCAAGGCATGACAGCAGATAGATATAGGCCAAGAAGTCAATGAAGTTCTTCTGGGAACTATATGAATACCAGCTGGCACAGAGGACAGAGTGGGGAAAAGAGGGAAGGAAAGAAGGCAGACACACACAGAAGGTGGGGGCAGGAGAGATGGAAGCAGAGTGATGTTGCTAGTAATACCTTGCACTGTCTGCCTGGGAGTGAACCCCTCCTTTTCACACTCCTGGACTAACTTTTTGCTGCTGTGGAAGAAGTCACAGTGGATTTGGCACTGGTATCTGGGCAGCTCTGAAGGTGATGTTGCCATTCTCTGGTGAAATAATTTAAAGCAACAGGACAAAATTAGATTAATTCAACCTAAAAATGAAGCTCACATTTTAGTAGTGAAAGTTCTTAAACACTTGCACAGATTTTCCAGTAACGTTATGGATTTTTTGTCACTTAGGTTTCAAAATTTACAGCTCAAACAAATACTTAATGCAAGAATTGCAAGATGGCATTCTGTGGCCTGTGTCATCTATGACTGTGATGACTCCTGTCCTTTATGGTCTCCATAACTATGAGTTAGTGCTGTCCCAGGCTAAGGAAGATCTGCACCTGCTATATTTTTGTGGCTATTGGGATTGAGTTCAAAATTTTCTAGTAAGAAGGGGAGAGCAAGAAATGGTGTCCATTCCCTGTACTTACACACAGAGACCATTCAGTGTGTACGTGTATGTGTGTGTATGTTCCTCTTCCTACAGCCAGGCTGGCTTTCCTGGACTAGTCACATGTTCCCAAATCTGTGCTCCAGTTGACTGTCTGTTTAGTTGTGCTGATTTTGTTGACGTGAAATGATCTGGATTAAAGATCCTCATAAAATGGATGAAGATGGGAATTGGTGGCTGGTGGCCAGGGAGAATGGGAAGTCCTTATTGTGCTTTTGGCTACCAGAAAATTGTGTTGGATTGTACCTGTGTGTTTTGTCACCCTGCCCGGGGCTAAGCAAGCCAACAATGGCCAGAGATTTCCTGAAAGCACAAGTGTGTCTTATAAAAAGGTGACAGATGAACAGTCAATTTGAGCAGTGTTGTGGAGCAAGCAAGTTTGGGAAGAGAATCTCGATGACTGGGGTATAGGTGGGCACAGGCTAACGATAAGCTATTATAATGTAAAAAGAAGTAATTACCTGGAAAGAATGAAGGAAAAAAAAGAAGGAAAACATTTCTACAGCTCACAAGGTACAGAAAATAGATTTTTTATTTTTAATAGAAGGAAAAGTTCAGGAAAAAAAATGGACTTTTTAAACTCCTGAAACTTCTTCAGATGAGTTATACTCCACCAGCGTTTCAGTCAAGCTTAAGTCTTCTAATCCTTTCTCTCTGACAAAGTCTCAGAAAGTGTGTCTACTTAGTGGATTTAAAACTGCTGATGGTAAGCCGAATGCTGCACATTTGCATAGAAATATAGTTACAAAACAAATGCAAATGATTTCAAGGCTTTACAAAGTCTAGCATCAGGCCTCTTTCATTGTCTGACACAACCCAAAAGTTGTGGGAAGTTAATCAGCTGCTGTCCTGAACAAGAAAAACACCTTTCTTATAAAAATAGAACTGGTCTTTTCTTTCTGTAAATAATATCCTAAGTATACAACCTCCTTTAACCATGGTGTTATTAAATCTGGGGTTTGATGTCATAAACACTTGGTAGGACTGTTAATTTTATGAGGTACTTTTAAACTATTTTAGACCAGCATTTTAAGGATCTCTTTTTATGTATTGACATAACACGGAAATATTAAGGCACAAGTTTATATTATACTGATTGTTTCCTGTTATCCTCTAGTAATTTTTCATGTGCAGTATTTTTCTCACACAGTTGTTATGCTCAAAAGGGCATACCTCCTGATGGTGCAGGACTAACACTGAGTTGAACAATTCTGGTCCCTCTTCCTGGCATGGGACTACAGTAGGAGGAAAAAATATAGGCAATTTTTAAAGGATTTTATCATGGTTCTAGAGTTTGTGGCTGGTCTATTCTAAAGTTGTTCACAGAGTGCAGCAACATGGATCAACGTGAATGCTTTAATTAAGGGATGAATTCTAATGTATCCTTAAGGATGAACGTGGTCTTATAAATTCATTGAGAACTTAAACAATGTACCCTCTACTCAGTCTGATTCAGTCATGGCAGTCACTTTGGAATAAATAGGTTCACTAGACGATAATGAAAGTGTAAATGGCAGGTTGCATATATGTATCTCTGTAAATCACAAGAATGAGAAAAAGGAAACTTTTTAGGTCATATCATGTATCCTATTGCCAATGCAACTTTGTTTATTGCATTATACATCTAAAACACTTTTGGCCACCTTTTAAAAAATATATGCAATTTTGGCAATAAATAATCAAGTAAAGAGTTATTTCTCATTTCTTACTGATGCTCACCATACCATGCAACATCCTAGACTTTTATCTGATTCCTTGTTTTTCAGAGTTGAAAATGGAAATATCAAAAAGGGAGTGAGTTCTCCTGAGATAGGGGCTAACTGACAGAGCTTGACATTCAGGATCCCAAGTACACATACTCACATCCAGCTCAGGAACCCTGCACTTAGTGTTTCCCATAAATAGTAACTGTAGGCTCCTTACACTGCGCTTTGGCATCAGAAACTCTGCCCTATTGTTGCATGTAGAGATTGCAACCTAAAAATGTTAAAATACATGAATTTTCTTTCGGAGGCGTATTTCACCTTATTGTCTGTATTGTGAGCTTGAAAGCCCAATACTGACACTCTGAGCAATCCAAATGGTGCTGTGTTTTGGCATTGTAATGCCTAAACTGCAATCAAAATACACAATTAGGATCTTGCCCTTAGTGAACATATACATTTTTAATAACCTTTAAAATATGTTCAGACCTGGCCCAAACGACGACCTTTCTTCTGTTCAGGTTAAAATTGTTGCAAAGAATTTTGCAAAACCCAAACCTTGACCTGTTTGAATCCCTCTTCTAATATAGGAACATCCAGAATCTGAAAAGTTCTGTCTCTCACGTGGCAAATGTTGATGCTGGATACTTTAATAAAAGGTCAACTTCTGGGAAATTTTATATAATTTTAAATCCTAAATAACCAAATCAATGTGGTACTTAGATACTTGACTGTATAGTTTAAAATTCGATCACTCTTCAAGAGGCAATTTTCTTGATCTTGTTTATAATGACAGCACCTTCTCAATTTACAGTAAGGAGATTTCAACCTTATTTACATAGGAACAAAATGCATGGCACCTGTAGCTCTGATTTTCCCCATTTACCTGCACAACTGTTTTTTAGTCCACTTCCAAGGAACGTTTTTCACAGATTATTCTCCCACATACTTCTCACAATGTCATTTCAAATTACTGATACGGAGGATTTTCTCCCATTCTTCTTTGACATTGATGATGGGAGAGAAAAGACAGAATTTTTTTCTGAAAAAGCTGGAATCCAATTAAAAAAATCTAAAATAATCTAATAAAAAACAATCGTGTTGGAACAACAGACAGTGATGGAAATGAGTGTTACGGTGTGTGAAATGAATAAAACTTGAAAAACAAGCAGTTATTAGAGCCTGTGCTGGTTTGTAGGGTGTCAAACTTTCTTCTCCAGATGAACTCTATTTACAAGAGTGAAATAAAACCCTCCTTGGGTATACGATGGTGGTAGCATCTGCCATTCATTACACACCTGAGCAGGTAACTCCTAAGTTATTCTTTACGTGCCTATTTCCCAAAGATTGGCAAGAAATTAAATTAGAGGTAGGCACTAGTGAGCCAAAATTTTGGGAAATGATTGCGAGAGCAATGCCTTACTTTAATACTATGTAAGGTGATATTCTGTAAACTGATTTTTTCTTAGGCACAGATAAATTCCCTAATATTACCTTCCAGTTACGTAAGTCATAGGTAGGTCTGCATTTGAGAAGTGACAAGAATTCAGACTTTTACATCTCCTCTTTGGCTTCTCAGAATGTAAATCTTTAAATCATCTTTAAATATGCTGGCTATGCGCCAGCAGCAGATTGGTCCTATGCATGCGTATGAAAATTTCAGTCCTTTCTGGGAGTTTAAGAAGCTTATATAGTTCCTAATGACTTCTATGACAGCTAGATGAAGTTTTGGTGTCAGGCACCTTATATAAAATGTTGCCTCACTTCTGAATTCGACCTCATGCAATTTCTCAGCAATATTGAAAACTATAATGCAGCAAAAAGATTGAAAACAAAACAAAAATAAAGAGCAAGTCCTGTTTTCTTCTTTTCACCTCTAAAAATTCCAACCCCCATTACAGCTCCCTGAATGACGAGAAATGGCAATGGTAGTCATTTCACTTTTTTTACTTGTTGAAATTGCCAGCTAAACGCCCTACTTGAGTATGCACAATTAAAGCAATTATACCATCGGATATTTCTCCTATTATTTCATCTGCTTAAAACTTCAGGCAATACTGCGTGCAACAGTAATTGGTTTTCAAAAATAATTTTAAAAGTCTTCATTATCGGAAAAAAAGAGTTGATGTTCATCCTATTCTCTTTTCAGTTCCCTGCCACTTTCTCCATCAGTAGCTATAATTTTTTGGGCACTCGCTGTGCCATCAATGGTTTTAAAGGTAACATATTCAACCTTTAAAGTACACTATTTATTAAGCAGCGGAAAAAATTGCAAAATCAAACATACCATTAGTGAAGTTTGTCCAAGCATTCCTTTTTCCACGTTTGTTAAAGGAAGATTTTTTTATGATAATCCACAATCCCCCTCTGGCACCTCTCACCCGGCACCCCTGCCCGGGGCCTGGCCTCTCCAGTCCCGTCTCAGCTGATCGTGTTCTGTCCGGGAGCAACAGGGCTGACAGAGTAAGGTAGTAAAGGTACCGTGCTGCGTACCTGATTGCCATGGATCTGCACACCTTGTTGTCTCACACAGAACACAAATAAATAATGAAAAATAGATCTTCATCTGAAATGAATTTTTATACTCAAACTCCGTAACACCTTTTATTTCCTACACTGTAAACTGCTTGGGAACGCTAGCAATTGCAGGCACTCCGGGTAACAAAGGTAATGCTTGCTTTAAAAAGTACAGGAAATTCAGGGAAACCAGACCAATCTTTACTAAATTAGGCTTTAACTTTTGTGGATTTTATTGTCCATATACCTGATAGATTCAGAGGTTAAGTAATAACATATGGGCTTAGGCAAACACCCAGATGTACATAAAAATATGTTCTTGAGGAAAGCGCATTAAAAGGATTTGGTTCCATTTTCACAGCTGTAATTTATAGACTACACGGGGCATTTTTAATGGGTTGTATCAGACATCACCAGGCTGTTATATGTGGCCGGATTCAGGTCTCACTTCCACCAGAACTATTACCCAAAGCTTTCTGTTTTTCATTCTCCTTGGTCTCCTTTAATGGGAATTAAAGGTGCAGTGGCAGCCCATATCAATACTGCCAAAATACTGAAAAACTAAAATGTCTTGGGAGAAAGGAGGGGAGGGCACACATTTTCAGTAAACTAGTTTACACTGTATGCCTGTACTCCTCTACTTTTCGAGCTGCACTCCTCCGTAACCCAATCTCTACTGAAGAAGTCTTTGGGTCAGATTTCCATATTTTTACTGAAAGTGAGTGGTACCTAGTCCTTGGGTTACCTAACTGGAATCCAACAATCATGACACGTTTCTCTTTTGAGTTGCAAATGCTCATTTAACAGTTAGGTAAAGACAGTGAAATCAAGCCCTATTTGAATTAACTTCCCAATGCAGAGCTCTTTAAGCTCAAGGCATTTTGTTATTCACTGCTTTTCCCTCCCTAGAAGGACTTATGAAGTACAGGGACACTATGAATCTCTGTCATAGAGCATGCAGGGAGCTGAAAACAAGCTGAAAATGTATTGCTTTACTGCATTTCAGGCATGACCTTAAACAAACAACCCTGCCCCACGTGTTCACCTTAGCATTTCATGACTTGGTTCAGTGATGTCCAGACGACATCTCCGAGGCAAAGGACCGCGTCCTTCCCCCACCACTGCCTTTTCCAGAGGAGAGGGGAGCCGCTGCCCGGGCTGTGCAAGGTCTCCAGGCTGTGCACCATGAAGTGCTTTGCTGTGTCAGCCTGGATGAAGGGAGGCAGTCCAATGGAAATGCTGTGGGGCTGGGCCGTGTTACTAACTAGATGGGAAGTTAAAGATATATGGGTTCCTGTAATGATGGTGATAATAATTAAGCTACGTTATTTTGGTACCAATTTTTCCACAAGGAGAGACGTTAATTAGGCTAAAGTTTTCTCGTGTCTCTAAACCTTTACTTTTCTCCCCAGGCAAGAAATCTCATTGTCATTGTTGACCCTGAACATTTTCTTCCACCAGCATCTCCCTCTGGTTTATCACTACAGTTGGACCCTTGCCAGAGTTTGCCCTCACCCTGACCCTGTCTTTGATGAAATACTTGTTTATACCTTACTCAGTTCTCCACTCAGCTAATGCAATCCCCTCTTTTAAATTCCCTCCTGAATGGTCTCCTTGAATTGTCTGGATTTAATTCAGTGTTGCCAGGAGAGCACAAGATGCATACTCCTGTTATAATAAGCTTATTTGGTATTGGATAAAGAGTGGCAAGCTGAGGATATAGGATTACAATTCCTTTTCTTTTCTTTTTTTTTTTTTTTTTTTCAATATGCTCTTGTTTCTGCTGTCAGAGCCCTGTTTGGATAGATTGTTATTGAATGTGCCTGGGGTGCCAGGGACCCAGTCAGACGTGGGAGCTGAAGCTTGGCTTCTGCAGGAGGAGGCAGGCAGGTGAGCAAGCTGAGTTAGCAACAACAGCCTGGGAAAGAAGGGCAGGGGGTGCTGGTGGCCACTGGGATGGAGGGAGGGGCTGTCAGCTTGCACAGATAACTCAGACAACTCCAAGCTCAGTACTGGGCGCTGTACTGTAGGGGAGGGGGAGAGGGGATCTGCAAGAGGAGTCTGTCCTAGGGAGTTTTTGGCTGTGGAGCAGTAGTAAGAGAGAGGACTGGGTGAACTGGGAGGATCTGGAGTAGATAGGTATTTACACTGGGACAGTTAAGTGAGAGCATGTTACTCATAGCAGTGTGATTTTGAGGATGTTAGGTCTTTCCTTTAATATAAAGAGATTGTGATCACTTTTAATTTTAATTAGCTTCCATGAATAAGTCCAGCTCTGGGGTGAAAGAGAGGGAGGGAGGGAGGGAGTTACTGAGGTGGGAGGGAAGGATTAGTTTGGGAAAATGAGGGGAAGGTTTGAAGAGATGAAGAGCACGCAAAGGGTGATTCTGGGGCAGTGACTGTGGAGGTGGGCAACTGTGAGACCTAGGAAGGAAGGGACAGTGAAATGAAAACTTTTTTCAGAAGGGAAACAGGAGAAAGTCAGAGGTGTGAGGGCTTCTGCCCTAGATAAGACTGTTTCTCTGCAGCAGTAATCATCTCTAATTGGAGAAATCTCTAATCTAACTTCTATTCCACCCACAATTAGTTTGAAGGTCCCTGTAAAATATTTCCTTTGTTCTCCTTATCTCAGCAACGATGAGGGAGTGCCAGTGAAAAGGGCCTTGCAATGGGGATAAGTTGGCTCAGTGCTTTTTCAAGACCACTTTTAATGACAAAACTCTTTCAGGGACCAAACCTAAATTAAAATATTCCTAGCAATGCTACAAGTGAGAGCAAATCTCCTTGCTTACTCAGCTGTCCTATTGACTCCATCATGCTCTGCCCAGCCCACTCTTTGATTCCTCTATCAGGACCTCATTACTTTCTAATTTAATCCAGTCTACTACTCCTTGAGCTGAACTTTTCCAGAAGGGGACTAGACAAGATCAATGGCTGAACACATTGTCTTAGTTATCGGGTTCAACAAAAATCTTAATTCAAATAGTTGCATTTTATATGATTAAATCACAGTTCCTAAGTATCTGCCATGTCGAGCTATGTTTAGATGTACCATCCTTGATATTTCAGTACCAGAAAGGTGTTTGCTCAGATATTTTTTTTTTATTTCAGTTTACAAACCAAATTATGTGATACTGTTTTGGACAGTCATCCATTTTCATTTTTGCATAAAACTTCTTCAGGATGTCCCTGGTGCCTGTCAATCAGACAGGGAGACTGCTGTCAAATCATGTTTCAGAGCTGCCCTGGATTACTAACAACCAGGGGAGATCTTGTTAGTGCTTTTTTTTTCCATAATAAATTTTAAGTTCCAATTGTATTTGTAGTGGACAAATATATAAATAATTAAAGCCACCAATTAAGCTATTATTGATTACTACTCTTAACTGTCTTGGCAGAAATGACAAGTCCTTGCTATGTTTCTTCTGTTGACTAATGGAGGACATAGTTTCCATGAGCTGTCAGTCAGGCTCTTTTTAGAAAAAAGCAAGTCATAATTGAAGTTTTCCTCCTGTAACATCAAAGTAACTGAAGAAGCCTTTAAAATGTATAAATGAATTGCACTGCTTTGATTCTTCTTGCTTCAAATCCAAGCTATATCTTAGAACATTTGGGCTCTTTAATTTATTGTAATCCACAAAAGTAAAAATAATATGGCCTCTTCCTACTGAACAGAGGAAATACTCTTATAAATAATAACAACATTACATCATCCATGCATAAACTGTTCTAGGAATGAAGAATCTTATTCCCCACTTTCAAAGTCTGTCCTGGACTTTCTTAGTGATTTTCATTATGTTACACCACATTTACGTGCCTGTTTTTCCATTGTAAAAATGCATCTGCGATGAACTATTTTGAAATCTAAGATCATGAACTTCACACATTTCGTATCACTATTTTTATTTGAAGAAAATTTTTAACTGTGAGGGAGTTACACTGAGTGAATTATTCTCACTGATAAATAGTGAGAATTGTCCCAAAACTTCCAGAATCAGTTCTCAGATATGTGGACATTAGAATACCTTAAAAAATTTAGATCAGAAGTCCATACTAATTGCAGCCATGAAAATCCACAAACCCAAGTTCAGAATGCAACTTAATATCTTTCTGTAATGTTACTATGATCAAATTTCTGTTCGTTGCTGGAACTGCATCAGGGACATGATCAGATAGGAAAAATACATTTTAGAGATATGAAAACTGCTGTTTGTAATACACTATAAATGCATGGAAACCATATCCAGTTCGTACCTTAAGCTCATTTCAATTTTGCCCACTGAAATAATAACCCACTTTAACAACTTTGATCTAACTTTTTAATCTTCTGAAGAATTAGAATCTTATTCTGGATCTGACATTTGAAATTCAGAGCAGTTTTGCTTTGACTTTGAGTGTAGACCAAAATAAATAATTTACAACTTTAAATTACATTCAAGGAGTGCATTGTTGCCACCTATTTTCTTTAATCCAGCCCTCCCAGTCTAATGCTTAAGGAACCTCCCTATTGTTCCAATCCTGCAGTGAAAACAAAGAGGGAAGTATGTAAACATTACTTTAATCAAGTCCTGTCCAGCTCCCTTTTTTTCCCCTACCTTTTTAAGCCTCGTGTATTTTACATTGCTTAAAATATTGTGCAAACATAATTTGACCTATCACCATCTCATGTAAGCCTATCTGAAAATGAGTGTACACCGCGCTAAATATATGCATCTGGAGGAATGTTGGCTAGCAAGATTGTTAAGTTTAAAAGCTTTTAAAAAAAAATAGAAAATACATTTAAAAATCATTAAAATATGCTAAGTGGGCATATAAATACATAACATTTTAGATCGTCCACTCTCCAGCTCAGCTGCTACTGAATGGTAGAAACATTCGGTAACACTGATATTTTTTTCTATGGCAGCTCCTTGAAAAGTTAAAATTTTGCTCTGCAGAATGCCAAGAAACACTTCAGGTTTGTAAAGTCAAGTTTTTCAGCTCACTGTCTTCCTCAGTCCAAGCTCATCAGGTTCTGCTATGCCTGATGTGGCAAATGAGCTTTTCCTACAGAGCACAATGCAGGAGCGGTGGCTGTTTCCTTTCAGACTGAGATTGCAGGAGGAGTGATCATGACAGTGGCCTTGTTTGTCTAGTGCTCAGCGGTTAGCATCCTTATTCTAGTGTGAGTTGAATTTCTTCTCTTGGCTGACAGGATCAAGCTCCAGTCTCCCATAGAGGTACCTCACTTCCAGGACATAGGGTGCTGGGTTGTTTTTTTTTTTATTTTGAAGGAAAGAAAAACACACATTCAAATAGTCTTCAATTTCTCTTTAATGTTAATATATGCTGAAGTCCATTCCCATCTCACATGAGAACACCCAGAACTGAGTCAAGCTCTTTCAGATTAAGAGAAATGTTCATAAGTGAATGAAGGGAAATCTGAAATCATGTTAGAATTTAAAGTGGGTATGATTTGTCTCTTTTAAAGTCTGGAATTCATAATCCTTTAGACTAAGTCCCTGTTGGTAACAACAACAACAACAATCGTCCCTTAATCATGTATTAGCAAACAAGTATTAACTAGCATAGTAACTTTTTGATGTAAACAGAGCCATTCACAGTAGGTACCAAGGTACTTTGAATGTCATTGGAGATACTCAAAACTCAGCTGGACAAGGCGCAGAGCAACATGATCTTGTGTTGAAGTTGGCCCTGCTTTGAAAAAGGGGTTGGACTTTTTGACCTCCAGAGGTCCCTTCCAAACTAAATTATTCTATGATTTTATAACTGCTAACTTGTATTAAATCTACAATTCCTCTTTCCACACCCTGATTTTAAATAGTGCCAATGGAGTTATTCCTGACTGATTAGCACTTAGCTCCGAAAGTGAGCAGTCTGGCTTCAGATTCATGACGCCTAGTTTGTGAGTTAAGCTAAAACTGGTATGGGACACTCACTCAAAGGCTGTGTAGAAAAGCAGTGTCTGTTCAGGATTGTAACTGATTGTCATCCCCAGGCCAAGGCATAGCCCAAAGCTGAGCTGGCAAATGGATAAAGTGATGTAGGGTACACTTAGTTCAGCCTAAATGCAGACAGCCTCTTCCAGGGGAGACTTCCTCTGTCCTTCCCGGGCTATATGTTCCCTGCTGCTTTCCTGCTGTCAGACTGAACAATTGAGCAGCTGCAGAGTGGGCCAGATCCATTTGCACTCTTAATTTAATCCTCTACAAAAGGTGATTAGCTAGCAAAATGCTAGGGCTAGCAATATGTTAAATCAACCTAGTCATCTTTAGCATTAACATCTTTTTCCTGAAACGTCAATTTGTGGTTTTAATCAGCAACATATGCACAAACTCTTAATTCCATTGTCCTCTCTTAAACATAATATACATTACTTTACAGAGTAAAGCATATATCTAGGAGTTTATCAGGTGGCCTAAAAGGACGTTTTCAGTATCCAGTTGCAGGAGCCAGCACAAATGCAATCCTGTATGGCGCATTTACCTCTTATGCTGATGGCCTGGGACAAGTTTTCAACTCTGGAGTATCTGACATAGGATATCCTACTATTTTTTCTCATCGCTCAGTGGATCTTGTAACTCAGTGCAGGAGATGGGAAAGAAGATGAGAGTTCAAAGTCCTCATTTCCTGCTTCCCTGACCAAGGTTGTATCTTGAGATGTAAGACTTGCAGAATACAACTTCTCAAGGTGCCATGCTGTTGGTGATTGAAAGAGCAACCACATGGCATCCTAAAGACTCCCTTTGAGGCAGTCCCCTATATTACTGGACTTTCCCAGCCTAGTTGTCTAGTCAACCTTGAAAAGGGTAGGCCTATTCTTTCCTTCCACCTGAGGAACAGTTTCAGGATTTAGGCCAACCCATAGGCTTGCAATGTTAATTTTCAGAGTGTATCTTAGGTGGTGTCATACAGTAAGAATCACTCTCTTAATTACCAGATGAGCTCTAGGAACATGTCCTTACCTGACTCGGAGTATCAACTCCCACAGAAGTGATAATGAGAGACTACTTCAAGAAAAATGTCTTCCTGCAGGGTTCGTCTGTATAATTCTACAAATTTCTCCAAGTTGCCCCAAATTACAGATTTACTGAGGAAAGGCTGACCCTTTGCAAAAAGTTAAAAAAAAACAACCCTAACAACTTTCCACAAGAGTTGTGCTGGAAAAAAAAAAAAAGTCTGTCATCATATTTTATTCTACCACTTCACCTAACACTGAAATCTCAATGTGACAGCTTTTCCATCTTTAGCATGTGTATATTTTTGTGCACATTGTAATAAACACATGGGGCCATGATACTATCATAAGTTTTTCCGGTCCAATAATATGAAGTTTAAGTCTTCCAAGTCCTACACCCTGCAGACCTCAAATTAGTCTCAGATGGCTTGACATGCTCTAATACTGCACTTGGATGTTTGTGAAGGCTCAGTGAATTGCTTATTACTTATGCTTGGTTAATATCAATGTAGACAGAATTGACATGTTTAAAACAAATCGTGGTCTGAGCAACTATTGATGGCTTTTTGCAGCCAGTGTTTAGGGAGT
>NW_008824982.1:7406781-7411268 GCF_000699105.1 Pygoscelis adeliae
GATTGATTTTCTTTTTGTTGTTGTTATACTGTATAAAGGGGCTTTTGCATTTTTTTATTTTTTTTTTCCACCCCGCTTTTGGTTCTTTTAGGCCCGGGGGGTTGGTAGGCTAGTTGTTTACCTTAGCCCTGGTCATTCTGAATGCTTATTCTTCCTCTTATCTCTTCGGTGGTATCCTCTTCATCTGTTCAGTAAGCACTAACAATTTTCAGCCTTATCTTTTAAGACCATCTTCAGGAGCAGTTTTGCAAATGTTTTCTGAAAAGGACTTGGCACTTAGAAAGTCCAGCTGCAAAACCATTTAACCGAGATTTCAAGGGAGAACATAGAGAAATGAACATAAGCACTGTTGCCTTTTTTTTTTTTTTCATATGTAGAATTATTCTTGGTATTTTCACTGAGCTTTAATCCCCTCCACCTATGAAAAGGCAACAATTTGAGTAAAGCTAGGAGATGAAGGGCAAGACTAAATCTGTAACTTCAAGGAAAGTGCCTTGTCTGAATTTACTCCACCAATAGGTATGTAAACTGAACACTATTAAAGGAGGCATACATGATCTTTAATATGAGTATCTTTACAAGCAGCAGATGTAATATATAATAAAGATGAATGAACATAGTTCATCTCCATTCCTTCTTCCCCATTTTCAAATGGAACCCTGAAATTAGATTGTCTACTGTGAGATTGACTATTTATTTAGCTTTCTGAATATACCTTCAAGCAGTCTTAGCACATCAACATAATGTAAGTTTGCTCTATAAGGCTATTAATATACTGTAATTAACAAACAGTGTAATCAATCATCTGGCTTATTGCTGGGTGTCTTACATATTTTGACTTGTCTGAAGGAAGGAGACTGTAACAGTAAAGGACACCGTGTTATCCAGATCACCATCTTTCCAGTGACGGGTGCCATAAATTATAGGAAACAGGAGAAAGAAACAAGAGCTGATCAAAATTCCCCCAAATCTTATGAGAATTATGGCATTTCCAAGTGTTTCCATATCTTGAATTCAGGTGAAGAGAATCTAAAATTGCCTTGTAAAGGAGTTACATGTCAGTTTAGATAAATTTCTAAAAAAGTTGCTCACCAAAGTCCTTTAAAGAAGTGATAATGGGAATAGGGAAGATTTTCATACGGATAAAACTGATTAAAATGAAGGAAACTTAGAGTAAAAATATACGATCAGCTTTAAGTGGAATGAGATCACCACTGAAGTCCCACAGGGATCTCTGCTTGGGCCTGTGTTGTTCAAGAAAGCAATAAACTATTAGAAAAAGGGGGTGGGTGACCGATGAAGAGGCAAAGTTCTCTGATGATACTGAGTTATTCAGGACAATAAAAACAAAATTTAATTTCAGAGTATTTCACAAGCATATCCTGGTATTTATTGACTAGGCAATACGATAGCAGATTATATTCAATGCACCTAAATGTAAAGGAATGCCCGTGGGAAAAAAATCCTGTTCCATTGCTGAGTGTTTGTGAAGGCTCAGTGAATTGGTTATTACTTATGCTTGGTTAATATCAATGTAGACAGAATTGACATGTTTAAAACAAATCGTGGTCTGAGCAACTATTGATGGTTTTTTGCATTGTTGCCACCCATTTTCTTTAATCCAGCCCTCCCTTTTCAAGGATGACTGGACAACTAGGCTGGGAAAGTCCAGTAATATAGGGGACTGCCTCAAAGGGAGTCTTTAGGATGCCATGTGGTGATCAAGTGATGGGCTCTGTGCTGAGTGTTGTTAAAGAATTAAATCTTAGGGCTAAAACAGGAAACTTCATAAGAATGTCAGCTCAAGACCTGGTCCTGATCAAAAAGTTGAATTAAGTATCACAAGGTAGTTGGGAAAGTGGGGACAGCAGAAGAGGGAATACCACTACACTGCTGTTTGAATCCATCTGGGGCTCTGAACAGGACAGCAAGAGGAAGGCAGCAGCCGACCACAAGGACTACCGCACCCTCCCAGCCACCTGATATTCTTCAGAAATCTCATTTGTCTTCAGCCACTGACATTTGTAAACAACTCGTGACATTCAGGAGAAGAATCACGAGAGTTAAAATCTTGGTTTTCATCATTCACACAAATGAGTGAAGATTCATATTGATTGGGAAAGAGAAATACTGAGAAGTAAACAAGCAAACCACTCCCCCATTAAACATTTAATGAGGGCAGTGCAATTTAAGAGTGAGAATCGCCATAATTTCAAAACACATCTTCTTTCTTGGGAACAGTTGTAATGAGCTATAGAAGCCAAAGTGACTAAGTTGCTTATGTACAGAGACCTTGTGTGTTCAAATAATTGTAAGGACAATCCACTGTTTAATAAAAAAAATAAAATTCTTCAAGTGTAGAATATTGCTGATGCAAATCATTCTGGACAAGATTTGGCCTGAAAGTTGGTATGTTTCATAGCTGTGATCCAGAGTCACATACTGGACTATTTGAGAACTTTGGGGGTTTTTTAATGTGAGCAATTGGACTTTATGGATTAGTGAAGGAAGAGTTAGGAAGTTTTTCCTACTATATATTAAATTGCCATTAACATAAAACATGCTGGGAAATCTTGCATAGTAGAGAATGAGGGAGCAGAGGAAACTGCATCTCACAAAACTAATAAAAAAGAAGAAGCAACAAAATATTTAACATCACTGATAAAATACCCATTAGACATTGTAATGGTTATTCAGTTTCCTATTGAAGGAGTTAAATCTCCACTGAAATGCTGATGTCCTGTCTGATGAACTGTAAAAGCAGTGGATTGGAATCTTATTTTTAGGATAAAAGGTAGGTGCCATCATATTTGCACCTATTCTACACAGGCCTGTTATGCTTGGTACCATGAACTACCATTGATCTCTAACACATCTCTAGCAGAAACAGACGTAGCATTCTGCTATTTCTGTTATTTATTTGCAAAGCTCTTACTGTTATTTTTGTATGATTCAATGTGAAATTTATACAACAACTCCATCAGTGAGACGTAGGAAAACCTTAGCAAGAGTGAAAGTAGCACCTAGGGGGACTCTTGTGATCTTCAAAGTCTTTGTGTGATTACAGAATGGGGAATGCATAATAGTATTATATACAAGTGTAAACTAAGGAGAAATTGGTTTCACTGCCCCATTACTTTTGGAGGGGGGCAGGAATTAAACATCATGCTGTCAGGTGATGGTGAAAGCTGTTGACTTTCTCATAGAAACTTTTGCCAGGCCATAGGATGGAGTTTAGGGCAATAAACCAGGAAGGAGAAAACTTGAGTACAGAAGGAGAAACTGAGGATTCAGTTAAAGCATGCAGTGGAGAGATCACAGAGGAGGTCACGCTAGTGAGCACCTCAGTTTTAAAGTCTGCTTTTGGGCCTGGACTGATATGTCTAAATATTGCTGTGTCGCACCATGGAGATGCCAGGCACAGATGTTTTCAGAATGCGTCCTGTTGCTGCTTCTTTAGTGAATTTGGTCTCCAATCTAAAGATACAGTCCTCTGTATTGATCCTAAGCCAGTCAGGTCTACTATGGTCCTGTCCTTGAACTCTTTCAACTGATCTCCAACTCTGTCACCAGCTGAGTGTTCCCACCTGGAGCACTGGAGCTCATCTGACTCCGTGTTGCACTGGGTTTAGGAGGAAAAGGGGAAAAGCACTGAAGTGAATGGAAAACCAGGGTGCTTTGATTATTTTTTTTTTATCTTTTTGAATACCCTGAAACCATGGTGCTTTGCCAGGCAAGTACCTTGCCAACATAACGGAGGAGAAATAAAAAGTGGGTCATGGGGAAAATCGTTGTGGGGTAGGGCTACAACAGCTCTGGCTTATATTGGTTTACATTGCCAGGAAGCTGCATCCTTCACCTCTTACAGCTCAGGATGTGCCCAGAGTAACACACTGGTTTGGATCAGGATTTCATTTGCCTTGTCCCTATTTACTATGCTTTGATTTGCATTACAGAGAAGTCTCCATGCCTAAGCCGTATTCAGTTTAGGTAAAATTAAGTGACAGTTACACTCCTAACGCACTGCAACCATGGAAGGACAGTCAGCCCACGTAAGTGGACTAGACCTAGTCTGAAATCCTCCCACTGAACAAAACCAGTAATCCCCTCCCATCCACATGCTATGGACATACTTACCTGGCAGAGGAGGCACCATGATCAGGCAGCTGGTTTTCCCAGGGTGAGGCTCATCCCCTGCACTCTGGGTGTGCTGACCCCTGCGATTTCCCCAAACGCGAGAAACTCAATTGCATAATTTGTGGTAGTGGGGGACTACGTTCGTGCTTCAGGGGCTGGTGCCGTCGGGGGAATTTTGAGAATTCTGGCTTTTTTGATGATGGGGAGGTTTACACGGCACCGGGCCTGCTGGCAACAGATGGAATTCAGCTGTCTCACAGGGGGAAAAGGATTCTTGCTCATGAATTGGTGGGGCTCATCGAGAGGGCTTTAAACTAGGTTCGAAGGGGGAAGGGGATAAAACCAGGCTC
>NW_008824982.1:7414476-7423640 GCF_000699105.1 Pygoscelis adeliae
GTTACTTGGGAAGACAAATGCCATCACTCCAAACGTCTCCCCCTTCCTCCTTCTTCCCCCAGCTTTATAGGCTGAGCATGACGTCATACGGTCTGGAATGTCCCTTTGGTCAGTTGAGGTCAGCTGTCCCGGCTGTGTCCCCTCCCAGCTTATTGTGCACCCCCAGCCTGCTCGCTGGTGGGGTGGTGTGAGAGGCAGAAAAGACCGTGACTCTGTGTAAGCACTGCTCAGCAGTAGCGAAAACATCCCTGTGTTATCAACACTGTTTTCAGCAGAAATCCAAAACATAGCCCCATACTAGCTACTATGAAGAAAATTAACTCTATCCTAGCCAAAACCAGCACAACTTTGCAGGTCTGCTCCTGTTGTGCTGTGTCATGTGCTACCAGTGCAGACACAGCTTCGCTCTTTGGAGAGAGGGTAAACTTGGAGTGGACTGGGAGATTTTTATTTCTGCTTTCAGTCATCAGCCTTCTGGAGTGGATCAGTGCTCTGAGAAAGAACTATCCCATATCAAGAGCCAGTAATTTCATTATCCCAAAACAGGAACCCCTGATTTATATACTTACTCTTACCTTAGCATACAAATAAGGCACTTTGTTGTGACATTAGGCAGGAATAGATCAGTGGTCTCGGAAACGGTCTGTCATTACAGGGGCCCAGGTTGCCTGGCACTCTTGTGATTCCTTGCTTTGCGCCAAAGCACGTAACACTCTAGCATTAATACCTGCCCAGCACAGGTTGGCTCCAAAATCCCTAAGATGTGAAGGTTTCTAGAGTCGTAGGAAGCTATTACTACATGGCCCACACAAATGTTTAGCAAAGTTATGAGCCAGGCCCTCTAAAACAATAATGCTAAATTTACAGATTGTGAGATTAAAAACCTTATTTTTTTAGTTGGATTTTGACTCTTCATTACTTTTGATGTATGTTAAACTCAAAAAATAAACAATTAAGAAAAAGAAGAAAATGTAAAATGCTTATATTTTCACATGGTTCTAGCACCCAGTTTTCAAATTATTGTGACAAAACCTCAAGATATGGCAGCACTGTATTAACAGAAAGAAGGCAAGTGCTTACGACAAATAAACAAAAATGCTCACAGATATACCTTTGTAAAAGAGTAATAATAGTCTTACTAGTACTTACTCCATAATAGTGAGCAGTTATGGTAGCTATGTGATTAATCATTTTCCCCCGTCCCGCTGTCAGCATTGAAATAACACCGAAGTCAATGGCTGCTCTCTCTGAAAAATGGGCCTTATTTATTAAAAATATTTTTTTCCGAGTTCGTCTTGTCTGTATCTTCCATTAGCCTGGACATTGCTGTAACGTATATATATATAGATACATGAGATAAGAAAACAGGACTAACTATCATTATCTGTCTTCCAGTAGCAAACATGTGCTAACTTTTCTGTTTATCTTAAGTAAAGTTCTCTTATTCTCCAGCCTAGTAATATATGATTGTAGGCACATACACAGCATCTGAGTCTAATGAGTTTACTGGGTACTAAGCAGAGGAACAGTAATTCAAAACAGATGTTAACTGACACTGATTATATTGTTCTAACAGTGTGATGTGAAAAGGCACCTGATTATTTAGATGCGTATCCATATCCTCAGATGTGCTCTCAGATGTTTAAAGTCAATAGTATTTTAAAGTTTTCCTTAAGTCACGCAGAGATTGTAACAAAGGAGGAAAAAAATGACGTTACTTCTTTATGTTGTAAGGGAGCACCATTTAACTTATATAATTTTTGTATCTGCTGTCCTTCCTCTCTCCTAGGAAAAGAAGCAAATTTTTATTCCTATCCCATGGTTTGTTTCGGTTGCCTGTATTGTCACCAAGTATTTGCTTTGCCTACAAACACACTGTACTTTGGTCTCAGTCAGATTTTAGGCTATTTTTCCAAAATAAACACTTAGGGCACGACCCTTTGTTGTACTCCATGTATTGTTTATTGACTCATTTGCACTTAAAATATGTTCTTGGAGAGACTTTTTTTTCCAGTATATTAGTTCAAAACTGCTCCTGGTCAGATTGTTTTAACTAGTGCAGTAATTAGTATGTGTGTTCAGAGACAAGTATTCAGGATTTTCTTTTTTTGTTGCAATAAGTTCACTGAGGAAATTAGTACAAGTCACAGAGTTTCCCAGGGTTTCTTTTTTTTCTGTTTATCCATTTCTTAGTGTGCATATATAAATGATTTAGATGTCCTCCTCTGAATGATCCCATATAGGTGCAAATTGTTATAACGGTCCTCTGTTAAGACATGGAGTGCTGATTTGCAAAAAAGAGAAGAGATTGAATGATTCAGCAAAAGATCTGGTATTTCTGTTGCTTCCCTACTGTCCTATCAAAGCTCTTCATCCCACCTAATTGTTCAGAGAAGAGCTGCCTCATTTTCCCAGCAGTACAATGCTGGAGTGGGCATTAGACAGCTGCCCAGAGGTAATGTCTGTAACTCTGTCTTTAGCATCTTTAAAAACAAGACTATTTAGTGTTGTGAAATATTTCTAAGAGGCTGTTTGTTTTTCTGAAGTTTTCCTTTTTTACATGAAACACTGGAGGCCAGTCAGATAACAGAAGAGAGAGTCTTTTCATCTCTGGACAACTCTTCAAAGGGGTGGATGAGAATTTAGCCACATGATGGCTTCCACTGAAGGAAGATATACAATTAGAGCTATGTATTATTTAACCAGTGGGTTTTGACCTTTGTCAGTCTGTGCAGCTGTAAACATTTTCTGTGGAAGATACGGTCTCTTTAGAAATTTCACAAACATGGATAGTTCCATGCACATACGAAGGTGTTTTTCATAATCAGCTTTCACATTTACATTAGAAACAGTATGTGAGCCACTTTAGCCACCTACAGGCCATCCTCCAGAGAAATTTCATGAACCTTTCCTCTGTATCATAATTCTGTGCAGATCACAAACATAAAAGTGAAAAAATATCTTGCTAATTTAGCTCTAGATGTCAGTTTTCTGTAGCATTAAGCAAGTATGAGTTATAAGCAATACAGAACTTGTGTTTTTTCTACATAACTTGAGACTTGTGTAGGAGAAGAACCTGTAAGGCCTCGTCCAAAATCTACTGAAATATCTGGGATCTTTTCCATCAAGAAAAACTTTCTTGGTCCTTGTGCTGACATTGAATAAAAAGAAAATGCTTTTCTTCACCTAGCTTTGCTTTTCTTGAATATATTGTCTGTCCTCTGGCTACACTTTCTGCTGCTATAATGACTGTACCCTCTGTGCTCAATTAGACTTCATGGAAGTCTTTCAGACAGAGCTGGGGTCTTCTCACCGGTCGAGGAGAGCTTTAATGTCTAGTCAGGACTGAAGAGAAATTTTCCTTCTTGAATGACTCCATTAGGCACCTCTCCTGCTTAGTCAGCCCTTGAGGTACCTTAACTTGTCGTGGCTTCCCATCAGAGAAGGGATTTCAGAGGTACTTGTTCCACTACAGACTACTGCAGACTTGTCTGTCACATCTCGCATCTTCCGCTGTGCCTGTAAGGGCTGGCATAACCTAGAGTTGAATTGATCTTGTGGTTGGCAAAATGCATTGGGAGTCTTCTGCATGAAAGTTTTTCTCTGGCAGCAGCCCTAGTGTACATAATTTTCTTTGCTTACCCTCATTAGAATAACTTATCTAGTTGGAAGTATACAAGGAATGAATTTAGGTCATTCAGAATATAATTACCAAGACTGGCATTTGGCCAGGACATGGGAGTTAGCAACACTGAACTTGAGAAAAATGTTAGTGATGTTCATATATTTCCTTTCATTGTTATAAAGAACTTGCTGTTTCTGTAATGACTGCTGCAGGTGACTGCACATCTGACATTCCCCCTATGGTCCATTACAGCTTTATTTGTATTTCTACATTGCTAGGGAGAAGATGGGTCAATCTGTTTTTTTATCACTGATGGAAGAAGTTTAAATTGGGGATGGGCTATGGTTAAAGGTGAGAAAGGAAAGATTACTGGAATAAGAGCTCCAACTGTGATGAAGAACTGCCAAATGATATATAGCTACTTCATGTACGGATGGACTTGTTCGGGGGTGGCAGGACTTAGCCATTTATCTGCACGTAGCTAAGTAACACGAATTTAGGGATGAAGTCACTCAGTACCACTGCATACTAGCACACCCACTTTCAGAAAGGAAACACTGAAAATTTGGGTATTAGGAAGTTTTTAGAGGCTAAGATTCAGAAGATCTCAGTTCTGTCTTCCACCAGAAGCTCCCTGCGTGATTGTAGGCAAAAGACATTCAAACCTGAAGACGTAGATTTTACACAAGAGCCAGGCACCTAAAGGTGAGGTGCTGTGCCATGGAGCTGTTGCAGTGCTCAAGCACATTTTGTAGACTTGAACCTCAATCTCTCTGTTCCTTAGTATCTGCTGCTTGCAAAATGTAAGTAGCTGTCCTTCCCTACCAAGGAATTGTAGGGAGAGCAAGTGCCACAGGGCAGATGAGGTACTCTGGTACCTGTATAAATACTGTGTTTGGCACGTGGGTAAAGGCAATGATTCATACAGAAAATCTGTTTAGTGTTATAGACATTCCTTAATAACAGTTAAATATGTTCCGTGCTTTCTGGTAGCTGATCCATATACAGGATGAAATGGATCCTAGAAAACAGAATGACATCCATCACATTTGACTCAGCTAACAATGTGAGTCGTCCTGTCTAAACTGCAGAGTCTGTGTGTAGTCAGGGAAGGGGGCGAGACCCTCCAGAACGCGGCTCATACCATCCTCAAATGGGTGTCTGAGCCAGAGAGGGCTAAGGACAAGCCCTTTTGAAGAGCCTGTCTCTTTTCACAGGCTAGTGAGGAGGGTCTCTGGATGGCTAGCTCAGCCAAGGCACCTACCTGTTTGACGGCTAAGTAAGATTAAATGAATCCTACTGTGGTCTCCCTCCAGGTGACAGAAGACCCTTGAGGAAGTTCAAGGGTTTAATCTCTCCTCATGATCCATGAGATATAGTGATATTAAAAAACTAGGTCTGTAACAAAATTTCTTTTTATAAAGTATTCTTACTAGGTACTCTGTGATGAATCTTTCCTCCTTAGCTCTTGGAATTGTTTCTTTACATGCCCTAAATAAACTGAATTCTGGTAAAGCCCCATCCACTCTAAAGGAAAGGCTAATGTAGTTGAACTTCCTTTATGCTGGCTGCACAACAATGAATTGTAGTCCTCTTGTGTCAAGTAAATAATTAAAGCTTGATTTGTGAAACGTTACTTACCTGTAATGAGTCATCTGTGGTTAAGAGAGAAAACAACAGCCACAAGGGAATGCATATTTTAACTGGAAACGTGACTCCTTTTGCCTAAGTTAAAGCAAAATCAAATGAAGCCACTGTAATACAAACCTCTCTCCAGTTCCGGAGCCAGGCATACAGCCTTACGCTGTCACTTCTGCTATTATCTGAAGCCAGGAATGGAGTGTGTTGATGCTGAATTGGCTCAGGCATATAAGGCTTGATCATTTGTCTCAATTTTCATGCTACAGCAAGTCTTCAACTTTGGGAAACCAAGACAGGTTTCTCCTAAGCAGAAATCCTAAACTGTATGCCACAGATTCAATGGTCTGAAGGACTCTTTCATACAGCCAATAATTTGAACAGTTCATGAAGGCTTATTGGCCATCACTGGAATGAAGCATATATAATACTGTGATTCCAGTTGTGAAAGAAATACTGCACTCACAGTGTATCGTGCGGCAGAGAGACTGTGACATATTTTATACACACCGCTACTCCTCCTTATATTTTGCAACCCTTTCAGATCTCTATTGAAAATATATGTAAAATAGACATCTCACATATTTAATATTAATCTAATGAATTACTTAAATATCACAATAAAATTAAGCATGGACAAGGGCATCTGTAAGTCATTCAGAAAATTAAAATTGATGTATGAAGTTCCTCACCTTTTCAGAGCCTTCTCTTCCTTATTCCCTATTATTCCTTAAATCAGTGAATATGTGCTTCTACTGTGGGGACTCCTTGATCCCTTGAAATGCAAGATGTGTGAAGCTTTTATCTATATTCCTTAAAGGAAAAAAAAAAAAGTAAAAAAAAAAAGTGATGCAGATGGATCAATATAAACATATATGACAGTAGCTTGGAGCTGCATGCAGTAGCATAAGTAAACAGAGTGACAGGATGACTTTTCAAAACAAGCTTGTCATGTTTATGCTTGTTATCAGCTCTCCTGACAACGATTTTCCCATCAGCTAACTACAGACTTAATTAGGGCATTAACACAGTCCTGCCCCCACACCTCCTGCCTTCCCCCAGCTAAGCACTGGGTCGTTACTGGGAAGAGAGAACACAAACAAGCAAATAAGAAAGAAGAAAAAGAAAGACAGACAGAAAGACAGAAAGAAAGAGGACAGAAATAAGGAAAATGGAAGGAAGGAATGAAGAAAGAGCATGATTTTGATTACACTGCACAGGGTAGAAGGGAAACATGCAGTGCTTTTCCATGTTTTGTACCAGGTTTTGCAAAACAAACAGTTCGTAGGAGCAAGCAGGCCAGACCACTCCACTGAGAGAAATGAGACTAATTTATGTGATTTCCACTTGTAAATGCTTGCAAATGCAAGAAATGTGAATTTGTCCATCGTTTGTTAGGATACATCCCTCCTGCAGAGTAGCTGCTCTGTGCAATGAAGATCCTTCCTATGCACAAGACACATATAGCAAGTTGTAAGATGCTTTCGGCAGGCTGTGCTTTTGGGGGGTAGGGGTGCTAATTGCTCACCTGGAGCTTGTACAACAGCTTCACATCAATTAAAAAAATGTGGCGCATTTTGCAGTATCCAGTCCCTGTGGATAGTTTCCATGTATCACACCCAGACTAGAGCTCCATGGCAGACACTTGTGAACCGTGACTGGAGTCACCTTGAGCATTTTCATCACGTTATTCTTCATAACGGCAGATTTTCATACACTACTACTTTAAACATTTGTGATTTTGTAACTGGTGAAAGACCTGAATTTCCTGGTTTTCTTTATTATTTCAACAATTTCCTGGCATTTATCTTTTTTTTTTTTTTAATTTATTTTTTTCAGTTGTATTACTGAAGCGCATGGTTGAAGGTCAATGATGTTGCATCCTATTGGATGCATTGGACCAGGACAAGCCCAGAGATGGTGGTATCCAAACCCAAGACTCAGTTATAACACAGATGTCTCTGCAATGTGTATGAGCAAATGTTATATCCACTGGGTGGCTTCCAGGCAAATGAATAAAATGGTTTCCATTTGAGTAACCAGAAGGTGTTAAAACAGTAGCTATTAGAAACCCAGGAGATGTTAAATCCACACGTCCAGATGACTTGTTTCTAAGGAGATGTTAGAGGAGCTCTTGGAATAGTTGTTCATATTTGGCCTAACTTTGGAAAAGGCCTAGGAACCTTTTGGGGAAGAAGTGTGAAACTCTTCAAAAAAAGTAAAGGGAACACCTAGATAACCTTAATCCTGGTGCTCTAGACATTTATCAGTCTAGGACAGAATAATCAAATGGACAGTCTGAGTCTCCATTAAGAAGGAGGTAATGGAGAATAATTAAACTAGTGCCAATCAACACATGGTATATGGAAAACAAAGCTTGTTACTGCTTAAGTTAGTTCACTTGATATAGATAATAACATTGATGTAATTGATTTCTGTAAAATGTTTGACTGGCGTTGCACTGCTTTTTGCTTTAAAGCCTAGATAAAATAAAATCAGCATGGCATGTATTAAAGGAACTAAAATTTGGAGACATATCAAATCTCAAAATATAACTGTAAACAGGGAACCATCAATGAACAGATGCGTCTCTAGCAGGGTTCTGAAGAGATCACTGTTTTTCCTACAATATTTAATGATTTTATAAAGAACCTGGAAGGAAAAAAAACAATTACTGACTGAGCTTACAACAGTTACAAATATTAAGGGAAGAATGATAAATTAAAAAAAGAACCAGCCGCTGTTGCAGAAAAACGTAAGCCAGTATAGGATTTAGTTAGGTCAAATAGGAAAAATGGTAGCAAGAAAGCAGATACATCTTAACTATAAGAAGAACCTGAAAAGGACAAGAAGGTTATGATTAGCAGAATAATATTTTTGGTTTTGCTAGTATTATGATTATGACTACTATTTAATGTAGTGCCTAGGAGCACCTGCCTTCAGCGAGGACTGTGTGATGCTGCAGAGACACATAATAAAAATGTAACTTTTATCTTCCAGAAGCTGCCAGTGCAATTTTGCATCTAAAGGGCGTGTGTGCCATTTTTGGATGCATAAACAGGATGGTTTTGAATTGGAGTGAGAAAGCACCCAAACTGGGTGCTAGGGTGACAGACAAGCATATGACGATGCATTGGAGACATAGACATGATTAAAGGACTGGAAAACCTGCCTTATATGAAATACTCATGGTGTTCAACCCAGTCAGAATGTCTAAGAGAGGCTATGAGTATCTTCCTTACACTGCGTAAGTATGAAGGGTTGAAAAGCGGTAGTAAAGGGTTTTTCCAGCCTGTAAAACAAGGTTATGAGTTAAATATATTCAGACTTGATAAAGCCCCCCTTTTTAACAGCATTGATATAAGTCACAAGGTCTAAGGGTTGAATCATAGAATCATAGAATAGTTTGGGTTGGAAGGGACCTCTAAAGGTCATCTAGTCCAACCCCCTGCCATGGGCAGGGATATCTTCAACTAAATCAGGTTGCTCAGAGCCCCGTCCAACCTGACCTGGAATGTTTCCAGGGATGGGGCAGCCACCACCTCTCTGGGCAACCTGTGCCAGCATTTCACCACCCTCAGCGTAAAAAATTTCTTCCTTCTATCTAGTCTAAATCTACCCCCCTTTAGTTTAAAGCCATTCCCCCTTGTCCTGTCACAACAGGCCCTACTCAGAAGTTTGCCACCATCTTTTTTATAAGCCCCCTTTAAGTCCTGATAGGCTGCAGTAAGGTCTCCCCGAAGCCTTCTCTTCTCTAGGCTGAACAACCCCAACTCTCTCAGCCTTTCTTCAGAGGAGAGGTGTTCCATCCCCCTGATCATTTTTGTGGCCCTCTTCTGGACCCACTCCAACAGGTCTGTGTCTTTCTTATGCTGAGGGCTCCAGAGCTGGACGCAGTACT
>NW_008824982.1:7424568-7448632 GCF_000699105.1 Pygoscelis adeliae
AGATGACATCTGTAGCCCTTCCCATGTCCACTGATGTAGTCACTCTATCATAGAAGTCTGGTTGGTCAGGCAGGACTTGCCCTTGGTGAAGCCATGCTGGCTGTCTCGAATCACCTCCCTGTCCTCCATGTGCCTTAGCATAGCTTCCAGGAGGATCTGTTCCATGATCTTCCCAGGCACAGAGGTGAGACTGACTGGCCTGTAGTTCCCCGGGTCTTCCTTTTTTCCCTTTTTAAAAATGGGGGTTATGTTTCCCCTTTTCCAGTCAGTGGGAACTTCACCAAACTGCCACGACTTCTGAAATACAATGGATAGTGGCTTAGCAACTTCATCTGCCAGTTCCTTCAGGACCCGTGGGTGGATCTCATCAGGTCCCATGGACTTGTGCACCTTCAGGTGCCTTAGATGGTCTTGCACCTGATGTTCTCCCACAGTGGGCGGCTCTTCATTCTCCCAGTCCCCACCTTTGCCTTCTGCGGCTTGGGCGGTGAGGCTCGAGCACTTGCTAATGAAGACCGAGGCAAAAAAGTCATTGAGTACCTCTGCCTTCTCCGTGTCACGGGTAACCAGGTCTCCTGTTTTGTTCTGGAGAGGGCCCACATTTTCCCTTGTCTTCCTTTTATCCCCAACGTACCAATCAAGGCTGGTTGGTTTTTTTAAGTATATGCTCTAGTTAAAAAATATTAATTCAGAGAAATCATTTGGCCTGTGTTGCTTAGGAGGTCATAGAACATGAGTCCTTTTTGGCTTTATTTATCTCTGAATCTAGGAAATCGATTATCATATTCTTTTAATCCAATTCTCCTTCTATTTTCCAATGAAGAACCACCACACAAAGCTACTGTTATACTCAGGAACCTGAAATTTTAATGAGCTTTGATCTAAGCATCTTTCCTCTTAGGGTAAATTATGTTCTCGCTGTGTTAAAATAAGTGATAGCATCCTGGACCGTTTGCTTTTATTGGTTGCAGATACTTATTAAGACAAAAATGTCAAAGGTAATTCAACCACATTGTTCCCACAGTATTTCTCAGAAGGATTCTAGGTACCAGATATTTTTATCTGTTGTCATTGGCTTTCACAACATTCTCCCAGCTAAGAATGTCCAGTGAAATTATATGTTCTTTTAAGATGGGTCACTTAGCTGAAGGAAGGCTCAAAATGCCGCATGGAGTTTCAGCTGCATAATTTCCAGTGATTATTGTGGGACCCTGTGTTCCTGGGCCTTAGGCAATGCTTTGAAAATGAAGGGGCTATTGCCCAATCTTTATATCTCTGAAAGGAGATAAAATTAGAGCAGTTTTTAGAGTAAGCCCTGCAGGTTCACTGAGCAGCTGCCTTCAAAGGAAATTTCCTTGTCTCAATAAACAAGAAAACAGAAGCACCTGCGCTTGGACACATCAGTCTTCTACTTGGGAATGCTAGCATTTAAAAATCAGATGGCTGAAAACAAGAAAGAGTTATCCTCAATGAGAAAATATTATGTATCTGTATATGTTTTGTTCTAAAGTGATATTAAGTAGTTCTACTTATATAATCCCATTAGCCCAGAGTAAAAATGTCAAGGTTTTATGAGCAGCTGATTTACCTTGGACAAAGCATCTTAGTTTACAGCTCTGCTTTTGACCCTGTTTGTGGATGTTCCAAAGACACTAAGCTCTCTGAAAATGACTTTATTTTTTTAAAATGCTTTGGGAAATTCTCATTAACTGGAATAAACTATGCTATTATCATCATTTATATACAATCCACTTGAAAGGCTTAGCGTAGGTTGATTTTGTTCTGACAAGCCTAGTGTAGAGAAACCATTCAATAGAGACTTTAACAGTGGAAGTAAGTGTCAAACCTCTTGCAGGATCAATTAAATTACAGATAATGTGGACTAATCTAACATACTACAGTATATGAGCAGGACAGCTGAGTCAAGATGAAAGGACTTTTTTTTTGTTGTTGATTCACTTTTCTGTCACTCCAAAATTGCTTTTAGTATGCATTGTGCTTCTGAATGCGAGGACTTGGTTTTATCTACTGTCAATCAGCAAAAGGAGGCCAGGTTTATATTTGGATAGGAATTCAAGTAAGGAAAAGAAAAAGTTCCTTTCAAAAATTTAATCCCTGAGTCTGATTTAGCAACTGTCAATTGGAGTATGAAAGATCATGTTCTTTTGGGATTTAGATCATCTCCGTGCAGAATAATGGTCAATTTGTATTTATTTTACCAGTGTCAACTGGCACGTCTAAGTGCCCTTTGCTGGTCATGGTGAGGGTGCTTGGCAAGTCTGAAGCCACAGACAAATTAAACAAATTGCTCATTTGCTCGTTAGTTGCAGTACATGAACTTGAATATTCTTTTGCTCCTGACATAACCAGCTTTCTGATTAAGGAGTAATTCCTGTTTCTGATTTTATTTAAGGTGTACTTACTGCCAGCAGCCTAGTGGGAATAGTGGGAATTAGGATAAAAAACTGCAGTGAGATTTTAATACATAGATACTCACACAGACGTGTCCATGAGCATCTCCGAATAATAGGAATAGACAAGTCTAACCCAGAAGAAATGAGTCAAACCTTTTACCATACAAGCTGATACTGAAAGTCTGCAATGTCCACACCACATTTGCTTTCTCTTCTTTAAGCTGTGATCTGGGATCTGAAGTGGTATAGCTAGGCAGTTTTAGCACTAGATTCCTCTGAATTACCAAATTAAATGTCTAACAGCTGACGTGATGTGGAAAAATCAGCTATATCCATGTCTAAGTAGCCTTAGAAAACACCACAGACTTTTACTTTTCCTGATCTGGTCACCTAGAAAATACTATATTAAACAGCAAGGAAGTATTTTTAGAAGGCATAAGGAAAGTATTTCAGCACTTCCAACAGGAGACTGAAGCCTGTTGTTCTATGTAATCCTCCCGGCTTTATCAGTGTAACAGAATGATGCTGATTTGTATCATCTGAAGCATGTCTGGAGGGACTGAAAGATGTCACCTCGCCAACACTCTCACTCAAAAAAAGAAGAGTGATAATATCTCAGTAAAATTTCTATGAATGCTTGTTTTTTGCTCTCTTTATAGAAAGAACAAAAATGAGGAGTCAAAGTAAGCCAAGGGCCACAGAGAATTAATGCTAAAAGCTAACCCCAGCTGACATTTTTTTTCTCCTTCTGTGTATCACACTTTTTGGTTGGCAGTGACTTTTCATGCCTCACTGTCTTTAGTCTTGAATACTGCAAACTGGACAGGGAATCAGAATTGTTAGTCTGCTGACTCACTGTAGCTTTGGGCAAAACACGGAGCTAAAATTTCAAAAGTGTCATATAAGTCTGGTGCTGCCTTAGCCATTGCAGACCCCCTCTGACCTTATGCTGAAGGCACTTGCTCTCAGGGATGGAGAGGGAATCTTAACAACATCTGCTAATGAAGATTTCACGGGTGCTGCTCCTCTCTGTGCAAGGTGAAGCCTCTCCTGCTTTCTGTGGGTGGGTCAGGGGAACGAAGAGGGAGACAAAGCCTGCCCTCTGCCCTCCTCCCTCCCCTGGCCCTTACAGCCTTGCTGAAAGTCTTGGATCTGTTTTGTAAAGCAATATCCCCAGAGACTGCTGTTAGATGTTGTGATCCAAACAGCGATACCCGGTCTGTCTCTAGCTCTCCAGACTTGAGTTAGCCTCACTGGCACATTGTTAATGTGAATTCACCTCAAAACATAGGGACATAAATGAGAATAAATATGGAAATTATGACTATAATAAAATTGAGAGAATAATAACAATAACAGTGGCAAGAACAATAATGATGATAGTAATAGTAGTGTGTCAGAGTCACACGGTGAATGAATTTACTATATTTAAACCAACAGAAAATGAATCATCTCTACTATGTTAGTCAAATATACAGCAACTCTATGTGTACTTCCCTTTTCTTCTGCTGTCCCACTCCCAACACCCACTTTCTCTAAGCCATCCTCCAGCATTTGCTGCCTCCTCTCCCACCTGTTCCCGTGCTCCTTAATACCCAGCCCAAGCTGCCTCAGGCTGGCTGCTCAGCCCAACGCTGCATTGCACAAGCCACCCGTAACCTGCCTGTATCTGAGCAGCCTGTGCCTGCAGGACCTGTGCTGCCCACAGGAGTTCAGCTGGGCTGTGGGGAGGCTGTCTCCAGGGGCCTAAGGAAACAAAACACCCATGTGATTCTTTAGGCAAGCTTATTTCTTGTGCAGAGGTAAGATATGACTGAGTTGTAAGAGGTAGCCAGCTCTACAACATCTGCAGAAATTCAGGCTGCCTTAACGTATGTGAACCTCACCAGTGAGTGAGGGTTGATCTTGCCTACAAGTAACAGGCGGGCAGTGCCAGCACTGTCCTAGTGCCTCCATGTAAAAGTTATCTCTGCAGTATTTCAGCAGTCACTTCAAATTGCAGATGACTCAGAGTACTAGAGCAAATGTCTCCTTTTCCATGAAAGATGTTTGCTAAATTCCAAAGAACTTTAGTTTTGGGGTGTCTTTTCCAAATTACCTCAAAGGTAATTTATCTTTTCTTGGAGGCTGAATGGTTGAATCAACCCTGCAGTGATTGGGACCCAGCTGTTTTCAGTGCAGGGGTAAGTAAACAGTATTTTATCAAGAGATCTGTCTTGCAAATGATTTAATCAAGTGATTGCTACAATGAGTAATAAAGTTATATTCTACCAAAACCTCCTACTGCCTTTATTTGAGTAAGTTAATTCCTTTGCTTAATGCTGAGGATAAGTGAAAAGAAAATAAAAATGCAAAGAAAAGTCTAATATTTAGGAATGTGCAGCTCCAAAAGAGTTATGGTCTTAAACTGGATCAGGCTAATCTCTGGTTTAGAAATGATTATGTTTGCAAATAGTAACATCATGTGCTGGTGATAAATCATCTAAATTTTAACCTCTCAGCAGAAGGAATGTTGTTAACAGTTACTTAACTTAAGAGGAGAAACAATCTCCCCCCTCCACCCCCGTTAGCTAAAATAAATTATGTCCCAATTCTTCATATTAACTAGGTATGCGCCTTTGCTTTCCCAGGGAGCATTCACTTTTCTGAGTGCCTGGGAAGAATAATTTTGGCCCTGTCTTCCTTTTGCATCTAACAATTTGGCATAACTGGTTATTTGGTGCTGCGAAGGTAAAGTTTATGGCTGCAAGCCAACAAGCGGCAATGCTAATCTAACAGCTTGCTGCTGCCACAGAAGGTCTCACTCCCTCCTCCTCCCTGCTCTGTGCCTTCCTTTCTTGTTCTTTCCTCTCAGAGTCCTGTCCCCACTGCTTTGTCTCACCCTTTACCACTTTTCTTGAGCCAATTCAACCAGTTAACTCAGAAGAGAATTATCCAACTTTCTGGTTATTTTCTTCCAAGTCAGGGAGGTGAATTGACTGATGGTGGCATCTGAAGAGCACTGCAGTTGGCAAAAGGTGAGTGGCACTACCGTGTAGCCAAGACCATACATGGAAAACATGTGTGGGAGGAGGTGGGATCTACACTTTCTGTCAGCAACGAGCTGTTAGATCCATCCACCACATCTTGTAGAAGTGGACTGTAAATTAAGTTGGGTCTGATTCTCTGCTGCCAGTGAAATGTATGTAAGTGATTGTACAAAAAACACATGGAAAAGTGCCAACAAGTTAGCGCATCAATGTTTTACTCTCTTTCATTTGGATTCCCTCTATCTCCCTGTACAAGCAGTGGAAAATCAGACTAAATATACCAGCTCTTTTTCTCTTTAAGGTAGTGGACTCATTTTGAGAATGCTAGGTGGTGCCTTGAAGGGATAAGTAATTTCTGAAGAGGACTAAAAATAATAAATATATGAGCAAATATTATTGTCAGAGGGTTGGTTTTTTTTTTTTTTAAGTTTGGAAAAAAGCCCCACATGTCAAAAGTACAACAAATAACTCTAATCCATTAGCAGTGGAACAGATAAAACCTCAATGAACATCTCAAAGATGTTCACCATCTATGAGTATATGCAACTGGTTCTTCTATATGTTTTTCACCAGTGGAGCGGGACAGAAAGTAAAATTCAACCTTCAGCTCTGTTCTGTTTGTTTTGGCTAACTGGAACTGAAGTTTTACTCCCCACTCTCCCACATTTGCCAGGCTTTCTTGTTGCACTGTAAAACAAACTAATGAACAACTTGTAATAAAAAAAAGGGTCCTGTTGTCTTCACCTTGCATTTATTAATGAATGGGAATGATGTGAAATATATCAAAACCATGAATGGTTTTGCTCATGCATTTTGTAAAGACTAGCGTATTGTGGCTTGTGAACATCTCTACACAAAAGATTACAAAGAATATTTGTTGCAGTCTCTAATAGGAGCAGCAGAAACTGTAGCATCCTTGATGATGCATGGAAGTTATATACCTACAGTGCTAAAGTCTGATTTCACCCTTCATCACTGTGCAATGGCATGTTCCTGTTTATCATAGCATTTGCTTGTCTTCCAGGAGGGAGACTTTTCTCAAAGTATGTGATCATTTGGTTGATACTCTTGGACCATATTCAGCTGTTGGCTTACTGCTGAAGGAGAGGGCAAGGGAGCCCCAGCATGAGCACTTACTGATATGGCACATTGTCCTGTGCTGAGATGTAATTCTAACTATAGCCTGTGCCATGGTCACTCAATATACAGTCTTCTTTGTCCTTGATTATGTTATACTTCTTTGCTTACTCGGGAATAGTAAAGTGGTCAGAAAGAGTTACACAGAGTAGGCCTAGACAAAGAAAGACTGAGGGAAAATAGTAATTGTGGTTGATGTAAGAAAAATAAGAGCCAATATATGTTACTCATTGAATATTCTTCTACATGAAATAATGAACTGTCCTATGCATTATCCAAAACATTTTTTACGTTCTCTTTTGTTTTCAGTTCTCATCTTGTTTTCAGTAATTCTCCTGTTGAAGTTTTCTGCCTTATTTTGATTCAGTTTTGTGTCCTTTTAAGTATATCTTCACGTGTCAGGAGAGCAGAGTATCCTACTTGAGCTCTTTGGTGTCATTAGAGGAAAATTTTGCTCTGAGCGTGGACCCCAATTCCCTGTTAAATGTCAGTGGGTCTGTAAAGGCCTTTCAAAAATAGTTTGTGTTTTATTTGAAGAGGGGGGATTGAGGAAGTAAGATCTCTGATTTCAAGCTACACTCTTTGATGCCTCTCAGTCTGAGATAGATTGAAACCACCAAGATTGCATTTACTATCCCAACATTTGAGGACAGAAATAAGCTTGAAATGGAAAGACTGGATTTGGCTCTGAAGATTTCAAAATTGTGTTCTATGTACAGTTTATTGCTATAGTGCGTACTTTAAGAGTGCTTTTGAGCTCAACACTGTTAACATAAAGTCTACAGACTTAAGTGCATGCATAAAGTGTAGTGGAAGAAAAAAAAATCAAGGTTCTTAATATGCACCTTGATTCAACCAAGCACCTAGTTTTGACCAAACCGTTTCTGTAAATTTTAGATATTTTTGCAATGGTCTTTGACCAGACAACATGTGAGGGTATTAAATGATTATTCTCTCTGCTTTCCTTGATATATTTTATTTTCTCACTTTTTTTATTTATTTACTAATTGAAAAAAAAAAATTATGGATTTTTATGGTGTCTTTTGTAAGAAATAGGAAAATGCTTTGTAAATAACATACACAACTGAATTAGCTAAAACCATTGTTGATTCCTAAAACAGACCACAGCAGCTGCATGAAAGGACACACAAATACTACTAACCAATTTAAATTTAGTAAAAAATAATACTTTTGAAGTTGAGGGAACATTTAGTTAGGCATTTGTAATTACCTGAATTAGAAACTGGCCAGGACACCATGATTGATATGATATCTGTTATTAAAAACTCAGAGATCTGTTTTTGTCATAAGTGAACAAGACTTTGTCTCTTCCTAAGATTCAAATTTCTTTTTGTCTATGTTTTTAAAGCCTGTTTCAACTGCTACTTGTTCAAACCTGCTGCTTTGAACAAACATCTGAGGACACTTACCTTCTCCCAGGACACGTGTCCTGAAATGCTGCTTAGTTCTATCATAGACCAATGTCCTGGCAGCCCTTGTGAAATGCTTTTCAATTTGGAGGAAGGCTAGAAA
This sequence comes from Pygoscelis adeliae, assembly GCF_000699105.1. NCBI lineage: Eukaryota > Metazoa > Chordata > Aves > Sphenisciformes > Spheniscidae > Pygoscelis > Pygoscelis adeliae. The sequence goes on from NW_008824982.1 coordinate 7,432,682, forward strand.
ACCATATAATGTGGAAAAAATACAGGATTTATTATCTTTGAAACCATAACTTCATCCTCCTCAGTGTTTTTCACTCTACCTAGTGTGTGGGCTCAAATTCAAACTCAAGAGAGATTGAAAAGGCGCTTTTTTTTTTTTCAGGAAATTAAAAGGTATTATTGATAATGACTAGAAACACATTTCCACTCCTCTGCAGGAGAGAATTCTGCCTTTCTTTACTTCCTATTCTTACCTTTGGCTTTGCCAGTTCTGGAAACTCTGGTTATAAAATGAAGCCCACTCTTGACAGTAGGCCTGGATTAGCCACAAGGCAGAGTGCATAAAACTCCTGGCTATATCACCAGCCCATGCAGCTATGATGAGGGAAGATCTCCTCTCAACACTAAAGACCGTTTTTTTTCCTGACAAAATCTTTGCCAGCCTCACCAGGTTGGCAGAAAGTCATTCCCACCACAGAAACTCATGTCCCCATAACAAGGAGATGGGTAATCTCCTGGAGCTTCTGTCTGGAGCAATAGTGTCAGCATTGTTTTTTGGGCAGGTGTGTCTTCTCTCACAAGGGTGCCCTGGCTGGCACAGTGATCTCTCCACATGATGCTTTTACTGAGTTGGCTGCTGAAACCTTTGTTCTCCTGGAAGAAGCCTCAGCCCCACTGAAGATAGAAAGAAAAAAAGAAAAAGAAGACCCTTGGACCTGTTTTTTGTCTTTTATGTGATGATCATGCTAAGCTTGCTGGAAGAGAATGACACACTGACTTCCTGGTTCAGGAAGCAGAGTTACCTATGGATATGCTCTGCTTGTCTCACCACAGACTGTGATATGCACGGCACATACCATTTTGTCCACTGCTATTTTAAAGCTGTGTCACCTTTTTACAGATACCTACTCACACGTCTGCCAAAGTTTAAGGTATTAAATATGTTCTTACAAATGGATTAATGTATGCTTTTCATTATCTGCATTTTCCTTTTATTCACGTTGCTCTTCTCACAAGTAGTTAGTGTGTAGAATAGAGTTGACCTTATTTTATGCAGATGAAATATTGAAACATACACTGTACACTGTAAAAAAGTATGGGAGGTTTCATTAGAAATTGCAGACCTGCCATTAGTAGTGTATGACAGCACCGGGGATTTTGTCCAGTGCTACTTATTTTACCAGAAAAATAATGCAAGGAAAGGTCAAAATGCTCCTTGACATTTTCACAAAAATGTCCTGTGAATTTCTCTTTTTTGAATTTTCCACCTCTTGCATTCTGTGCATTCTTTTGGATAGTTGGGTCTGAAAGCTGATGGTCTTTGTCACCCTTACTATTTAGTATTCGGTCCCCTCACAAATGCTCTCATGCTCGGGCTATTAGATCAACTGAAGCTGGTTCTAAGAATTCTCTGTCCACCCTACAATGAACAGTTTGTTTCCATTCAAACTAGTAGAAATAAGTATCTGAGGACATGGGAAGATTTTTCATTGGACAAAGCTTTAATTAACTGTTGCATACATATAGACAGGCTTTGGGAGTAAAACACATTTAGCCAAGAGGAGCTGTATTTAAAAGGGAAGGAAACAGGCTTTAGCTGCATGATATTGCCCACCTATCTGTAATATGGAAGTTCAAGAAAGCTACATTTGAGTTGTTTGCTAATAATTTTAGGTATCTCTTCTACTATTGACAGGGTTCTGTGCTCATATTCATGGTAAACTGTCTGCCAGCATTTTCTGCTACTTTATTGTCAAAAACAGGTCAGAACAATTCTCTGATGAAAGAAACTAAAATGTAAAATATAATTTTGTAGTTTTTTTCTGTAAAAAGAGGTTAACTATCTCTACGCTAGTAACTAAAACAGGTCAGGCACTGTCCTTCAGTTCTGAAGTCAAATGGCTTGACACATTTCACATTGCCATAGCTAATCTCTCCCAGCTCCCCAGTCAGGGTGATTGCATTCAAACTGCCTATTGGGAATGGTCCTGGCCTGTGTTATCTCCCGCTTCTCTACAAAATTTATCTGGGAGTGTTGTAGTTGGCTCAGATTGAAACTGTGCCCAGAGATTGTGCTAGTGATTTAAAAGCTCATGTAGTAGCGGTTGGGCTGTGCCCTGACCATGCTTGGTTAACTAGTAGAGATGTAGCCTAGGGATTTTGGGTCCTCAGTCATATATGGTCAAATGCAGTCACAGACACACAGCCAGAATTACCCTGACCTTCAGAGGAGACTGCAAACCAGCAGAAGAATGTTGGTTTAGTAGCCATTTTCTTACAGAGCTTGTTTAATAGCTTGATGAAAGGGAAACAGGATAGGAAGCTCATGCGCAATGACATTGAAGCTGGACAATTTCCCTGTTATCAGTCCATAGCTTCAAATGCACATATGATTGATCCAAATTGTGAGTGACTACTGGGGATTTTGTCTGAGATATTAAAACAATTTTACCTGTCACAGTTGGTGGCTGTGCTTTGATATGTGAAGGGTGACAGATGACTCCATCTCTTCAGAGACAGGGAGGGAGAACAGGGTAGTTACCAGCAACTTTTAAAAGAAAAAGGCTTTTATAAATAGCACTGATATAAAACATCAGTCACACCATGTAACATACTTCAACTTGTTTATTGCTGAAATAAAGATGAGGCTGTAAATACAAAGATTTTTGGAACTACCTGCTTCATGTAAACATCACGTCATAGTAGATAATGTAGATGGAAGGTTTTGCAAACATCAATATAAAGCTACTTTACCTATTGACTTGAATCTATCTCTGTGTACATACTTTTTATTTGTTTCTCTTTGATCAGGTGATCTACATGTTCTGCAGAGCCCACTGAAGAATTACATACTGTCTCTCTCAAAAATCTGCAGAAAGGAATATTCTGCAGGAAATGTAGGAAATTCAGAGTACTTTCATGAAACTACTGGTTTAAATGAGGCTAATGACTTCCTGGTGAAGGAGTAATGTAGTAATCTCAACAAAGATATATTAGAGACAAACATATCAGTCACTGAGGTTGTCACAACCACTGTTGGCTTTAGAATAGGGAAATTTCAAGTGTACTTAGATTTTGAAATGCAAAGACAGGCAGTGTAATCTTAAAGTTTAATCTGTTATGGAAAAGACTAACTCAAAAGCACAGGGATATTCCAAGTGATATTGCAAAGACATAGTGTAAAGGATGATGTCTGGGTGGGAGAACTGTCATGAGGCTATAATGTGATAATAAATAGCACAGGTGACAATAACTTCTATGCATTTTATGAGTGTCTTTTCAAAGCATTTAAAGTTCTACTCAAAAGCAATAAAATGCAAACAAATAAAACTGGAAAAAAAAGTAGAATTAAAACCAGTAAGTATGGCAAGGTTTAAAAGCAATACTGTGATTGTACATGGCTAAAATCCTGCAATTCTTCTTCAGGGATGTCTCCCTCAGACTTTGGTAGGCTTTTTGCTTGATTTATGAAGGCCTGATCCAGTTCCATGCAGAAAGCTAATGGAACATTGCATCAAGCCCTGAGGAAAGACTGATGAAAGTAGTATATGTTTTTATGAAGGATAATAGAGTGTTGTATTCTGAGAGTGAAATTAGAGAGCTAATGATGCAAAAAAAAAAAAAGTAGTTTGGTGTTCCTGTTGCATTCTTCTATAATATGTGAAGGAGACACAAATATTGTCTCTAAGCAACCTGAAAACTCAAACAGTAAAAATTTGTTCCGATGGAATATCTCTTATATGATGACCTCAAAGCCATTAGACGTATAGGCATATTTTTCTTTCTGAGAGAATTGTCTGCATTTGTGGAGGTTCCTTCACTTCAAACCAGTGCAAGCATACTATGTTGAAGCCCACTGTTTTACCCTGTCAGAAGACCTCATCCTTCTTAACTCCTAGCAGTTGTTTCCTGCCTCTATTATGGCTATATTCACTTTTGCAAATAGTGCATCTAACAGACCTTATCTGTAGGGCCAAACAGTTGGTAATGAGGATCCTGTGTCCCTACTATGCAAGTTTTGGAGGAGTTTATTTTGGACTAGCTCTCATCTGCTCCTGTGGACTGAAAACTCATTCTAGTTGGAGTGTGTTATTTGGTCTCCTGAAGCACAGCTTTTGGTTTAGTTATGTTTGAGAGGAATCCATTTGTTGTGCTCTGAGACCGCTCCATGGTATGAACTGAAGGACAAGTGGGATAACTGCTGCAGATGAATGCCAAAAGTGTACTACTGGTTCCTAGATCAACAATGCAGAGATATGAAGTGTGCTTCTTTTTCCGTGTATGTGCGCATCTTGCCAGCCTCATGACTTTTTGGTAGATTTTTGGTGAGCAGAAGAAAAACCTTTTTTGGGAGAGCTGGAAGAGCTACCGTGCTACAGATATGTGTAGAAATGACTGCAGCTCACTCTGTTCTGCTGGAACAGGAAAACCTCATGATCTTCCCCTTGTCTCCTGGGAGATCTTTTCCCAAGCAATGCTCCAAATAATGGATATGAAGGGCAATGACAGCTATCTCCTGAAGAAATACTCTAAGAAATGCTGAGTGTGGGGCATACCAGAGGTCTGGGGCAAGTTTACCAGATTGGCCAAGTAGTAATGAGAAATATGGGAGAGAAATATGCAGTTTGCTTTCATAAGGAAAATGAAAAGGCAAGGCAAGACAAGAAAGATGTAGTTCTGTGAGCATGAAAGCCAAAGAGCCTGATTCCCTATGGATTTCTGTCTCTTTTTTTTTTGGTGTCTAAAGAGGAGTAGCCTCTAGCTGAAGTTTCTCCCATGGTGAAGCCATTTACAGGAGCTCCTGTGGGAGTTGACGGATGAGGTGTATGCTCATGCTTCTTATCAGCCAGGGCATCTATGAAATCCATATTTACGCACACACAGAGTCTGCCTGAACAACCCTCTTAATTCATGGTAAATATAATTAAGGACCATCTCCTACACTCTTATAAAGGGTTCAAAATCTTTTTCAAAAGGATATAAAATTTAGGTCATTTTTATTACTGCACTAAGCTTCCATATTAAATATTTATTTTTAAGGAAATAAAAAAAAAATTACTTGTCCAATAAAGTGCTAATATTCACAATTGTCTTCATTGAAAAAAAAAAAAAAGTAACACTTCTGTGAAGGCACTCCCCTGCTTGCATTTTTGACGAAGATTGTTGTTACGATAGCATGACTAAGTTAGCTTCTCTTGGCTTACTAAAGAGAGTTGCGCTGTGAAGCATTTTGATTGTCCATAGAATGAAATTAGTGAAAAAATAAACGCATGTGAAAGGAAGCATCTCTGTACTGGAAGTTTTGTGGAATTTGAATGTAAGTGGGAGTAGATTGAAATACTTGCCAGAAGGGCTGGCTGCCTCAGTGGGCTGAGGTGTGAGGACAAGTGTGGGGCATAGCTCTTTCCCCCAACCCATTTGCAACCTGTCACCCTCTCCTGGGTGATGGGAAGAGGCAATGTCCGGCTTCTGGGCTTGTGAAGCCACCCCTGGGCTTCACAAGGGGTGTGCCAACTGCTGATGCTCCTCAGCTGCTGCTGCCCAACTCTACATGGAGATGGCCACCATAAAACTAGAATTATTCCTGACTCTTGTCTTGGATCTTGCCTTGTTTTACTTCGGACTTTAAAGATGCAGAGCCATCTCTTTACATTATCTTCTCTGGTCACAGAAGTGTTTAAACTCTGCTGAGGTATGTAAAATCTTTTTCTGCTCAGGCTGATACGTCAAAACCACCTGATTTTCATAAATGTCTAGTACAGTGAAGTGTTGAAAGGTCTTTCTTGCATTTGATGCCACTAATACTTAACACCAAAGAAAAATATCTCAAATAATAGCAGAATTGGACAATAGTAATCACTTGCTCCTTGTTTTCCTCTTACCTCTCATTGCTATAAGACATTGATTCTTATCCATGGTGTAACCTTATTGATTGGTGACATTATGAGGATGTGAGCCAAGTGAACTTTGTAACTAATCACACTTTTTATTTAGAAACATTTAAAAAAAAAAAAAGAAAATGAGTTTTGTTCTCCATAGTCTGACTTTTCTTCACATTGTAATTTCAAAAAGTTTGCCTTTCTTCATTAAAATAGCGCGAAGAATTTCCTCTAATTAGTTTCTAATGGCAAACAACATCTTGACCTCATTTGTCAGAAAATGCAGAGCTGAACTGTGTCATTTAACAAGGGAATACTACACATGTATGATTAATGTATGGCACTTTCCATGACCCTATTTGACTCCCTTTGTGAGTATTTAATGTATTTAGCATTGTATTTTCAATCTCAGATGACATAAAAGTCAAGAGCTCATAGCTTACAGTGCTTTGTCTTATCAAATGAGCAATAATAAATGAAAACAGAGCTTTGAGATATTATTATAATAATTACAAAAAATAAAATACAATCAGAGACTATAGAAAAGACATGTATTCCATTTCTCTCTGTTCATCTTAGATCTAAACGGAAATGTCCTGAGGCAAAGGGAAGGTGGGGATGCAGAGAGACATGCATGTAAAAAAGCTGGCAGGGTATCCAGACTTCAGACTGGGAAGCAAAGGCACAGTAAGAGAATGCTCTGAGGAGAACACACCAAAATCCCCTCAGCTGGCAGACGGGGATGCCCTATTACATCAGCAGTAATAAGTGGGTTGACCTGACCGAGCCCATGCCATTTGCACCCTCAAATCTATTACTAATTTTTATGCATATATAGGATGGGGTCATCTTCTCCAGAACATAAAAACTTCTGTTGATGGAACAACTTTGTTACCGTAAGATCCAAATACATACCCCTTTGTCTTCTACAGCATACACCATTCTGCAGGAGGGTGATATCACTTCATAGTCTTCACCTTTGTGCTCCCTGTCCTTCTTGGAACAATGCCATGCACGCTAGTCAGACAAAACTCCCATTGAAAACACTGGAATTTTGCTTGAGTCTAACATTAAGAACCAGCTCTTGTTTTGTCTCAGGGACAAAAGGACAAGGAGGATTCCCACTGGTTTTTATTTAACTTGGGGCCACATTATAATGCTCAGAACTATCCATGTCCTTCTTTAAGCAGCAGGGAGACTATGCAGTCTGTGTATCCTTTTTGAGGTTCAGGCTTCTCTCTGTGTGAGCCAGTGCTATCCAAATGGCTTACACACCTTTAGGAACAAATAAATAATAGTAAGGCTGGTGTAGATTTTGTATGAGCAAACAGGTGTCCACACTGTAATTTTAGATTTTCCTTGGAATTTTCTTATTCTGCTCCCTTCATTCACTTGAGTGGATCACAGCTTCATACACTATGATTTTATTCCATCTTAATTCATTGTGGCTCAAATATGTGAGCTCACAATAGTCAAACTTAGGTGTGGCTGAAGACTACACTATGCTACTGTGTCAGTGTAATTTGCTGCTAATAAGTAATTTGTGGCTGCATCAGTATAATTTGTCACTTTGTGGTCATATAAGTTGACCCAAATTTAGAAGTAAATGATATGTATACACTGTACTTGCTAAAAAATTAGATATACTATTCCTTTGCTTATTTTTATTTTCTGTTTTTGGTGAATACCATAGCAGAAACAAACACAATGATAAGAAGTGGAATTGTGGTTTTGTAGGTGTCAATGACAAAATTCTCATTGATTATAGTAAGGACAGATTTTTTCTATATATGTAAATTTAATAAGAATATGTGTTTGTGACAATAAGGTTATTTGTCTACAGATGCGTCTACTTTATATTTTTCTTTTTATCTTTTCTCATTCCTATCAGATACTACTCATTTTAAGGCTAAGTATAATCCCAAAATGTAGGTTTATTTAAATTAAGAACATAGAAACACATGGATCAGAGAAAATAATCAGCTAGAATAATAAGTCTAATGGTTTGAGAATACCGCATAGTCGTCATAGATTTTATTAACGGTCATTTTAACAATGTGGTGTGCTCATGGCATAACACATCCTTAATAACAGAGAAGAAAAACTAGCTGCATGCATACATGGTGAAATGTGAAAGTGCTATCTCAGAGTCATTTTCAGCAGCAGTTTGTTACATTTCCACACTTGATTTTGCATATGAATCATGTAGTGTATTTTGAGGTGTGAAATGTGAATTACAGATGCACTGAGAGACTAAATTGTCCGTGAGCAAGCCCTGTGCAACTGGATAATTGTGACCTTCGGCTGGATTCAAGGGACAAGGCCTCTGGAGAGCAGCGTAGAAGACTGGGTTTAGGTTACCTGACAACTTTTAATTTAAAATATATTTTTCTAGGGCCATGATGATCCTATAAGCACTAGTTCTGGGAAGATATAATAAATCCCTTGTTAGGAAATATGTGGCAAAACAAGATCTGTTTTTTTGGAGGAAACAGTCACAGTAGGCTTTCAAGGTGATAGTGGCACCTACATTTTTTAAGCCAGCCTTTGAAAACTGATGCCTTTCACTCTATCTACACTTATCATTCAGAGCTATTCCCAAAAGTTATTTTAGTCCTACACAGTGGCTTACAGCTGTTTATAGGCAGTGATACTGCTGCCTCAGAGCTTGCTATTGGAATGTAGTTTGTGTAATATGCTGAATTGCACAATATAAATTGGCAATAAAGCAGCTGCTCCCATGTAGACCCAGCATCTAACAGAGAGATCACATTAACAGAAGTGGCCCAGAGAATTCCTATTTTGCAAGACTCCTTAGGCCACCTTGAGTTTAAATGGTTATAAATCAGCTTTGTGTTACACTGCAGGAGGAATAACTCCCCAGACACCTTCTTCTGAAATAATCTTTTTTCATGTTAGGACAATGTCAGTTGGCAATTTTTGTTATAGACGTGAAAAGGAATATACCTGGTCTCTACTGTTGTACTTCTAAGTCAAACTTCAGCTTAGGCCAAGTCTTCCTGGGTGATTAATAGACACTGCAGTGATAGATATACTCAAATGGTACCTTTGAAGCAGTAGAGTGACAACAGTATGCTATTAAAGACACATTGCTCTGGAGTATTAAATGACTGACACTTGACACAATATTTATTCACTTGTCGTTTATCATTCCTGAAATGTTTCAGGGAATATCTTGGCATTCAAGCATCTTGCAAGAGATTAGTATTTTTAAGAGTTTTCTCACTGAAAGTGATTAATTCCTGTTTGTGCCTTTGATTCCAGCTCTCTGGAGGTCATTGCAGGGGCTACACGAGACCTCCTTGAGTATGTAAAGAGCTTCATGTTGCCTTTCTGCTCCCGTGATCCTGTTAACTCTGATGGGAGGGTTCTTAGATGCAGACTCCGTTGATAATAATTATTGAGCTCAATGGCATGCTGTCACTCCACTCTACAATATCACTTAATATGACGTTGTCTTCATAACACCAATACTAAAGCAACTGAGAATTTCTTGAGGCTAACAGAGTTTTTGCTTAGTGCTTTGAAGTAGTGCCAGAAGGACTAATAAAAAAGTTAGGGACATGTCTCATGCTGTTAGTCTGTCTACTTAATGTGGTCTTGGTCATACTCCTGTTTACAATTTTTCTGTACACAAACAACATCAGCAAGACAGTATAGTCTTTCTTAGCCTTCCTTGTCAGGCTTTTCTTTCCCTTAAAGATGCTGCTGAGAGCTTTGAGGCCCTCTGCTCTTTGTGTCTGAGGGCTGTTGTGCAAGGATAGCTTGCTGTGAAGCGTGAGTTTGAAGTTTCTTCCTGACTTGGACCCAAATGGCCTCTCTTAGATAACTAGCAACCATTTGGGCTGATATGATCACAGGACACGGCTGTTTGCCGTTAGCTATGAAACTAGTTTTCTAGTTTTCTTTTACTTTTCTATTACGGTGCCCAAGCTTTTGCGTCATCCTTTTTTTCCTACCCAGAGCAGCTGACTCCTTACCATATTATTTCTCCCTTGTCCTGTTTGAATTTCAATACTAGCAGATCTGGCTTATTTCAAATGATCAAGACTTTTCTAAACACTCATGTCCATACTACAGTAGTACCAACTACAGAAAGCCCGTTCTGGAATGGAGAAGATGGGAGTGTAAAATAGATAGCAAAATGTACACAGATCAATATTCCTGAAAAGCTGCCCAGACATTCATTTCCCTGGGCTTTTTAGCATGCTGTGGCACTTCATGCAACTTTGATTTTGTAGTCTTTGATAGTGTTATCACGAAACTGCACTGTTTGATACCACTAAGACACCAAAAAAGGTTTGGGAGAATGCAAAATGAGGACTAGTTTCAATAGACGTGTCTCACCATATAAATAGACTCAAGAGAATAATAGCATCAGCTGTGCTGGGATTCCTTAGTGGGATCCACTAACATGACCATGATGGATTATAGCTTGGGTATTGTAACACTGTGTATAATAAGCACTTGGCATAGGATTTAGGATATCTGCCGTGAGTAAAATCATTTGATTGCTCTGAAGTTTATGCATGACATGAAAGCAAAACTTTATTAACAGAGATGCGGTGTTTGTTAATATGCTAATGACTGCAGGATTTTCAAATACAAGCGTGACAAGGGTTATATAACTAATGTGTTAAGATCATTCACAACCACTTCCATTTTACCAGAGCATTACAGTCCTGTGAGCTGCAGAGATGCCTGAATAGACTGTCACTTGTCATTACTGGATATTTAGAAGAAAATAATTATACCTGGAGAGAGACAGAGTTTTATGAAGAATTGTTGATTTTGTCTATCAATATTTTCAGAGAACATTTTATTTGAATGTCACTATATGAGTTCTTACCCTTTCTTAATTGTACTCTGAGCTGCAGATAAAAGCAAGGTCAGAATCTCCAGGCCAAATGATACTTTTGCTTAATTTCATTTGCATAAAATACACTAATCGTAACTGTTCATGTTTTTGCTAAGGAGTCTCAGTGTGATTTTGGAGTTTAGAACCAAACCTGAAGTCACGTGTGTTTCATTTGTGAATTTAATGTGAGCACGCTCAAGCCTCTTCTCTAAAAATCATTGTTCTGGTACGATGTCACATACATAATGTAACATCTTAACATGATGCAGTACCAGCTGCATGTTGTCATATTTTAGATCAAATGCAGTGTAAACACTATTATGTAAATGTAATAGAAACACTGAATACTAGAGATAATGAAAATACCTCAGGGAATTTTTTAGCATAGCAGAATTGTTGTTGTCCTGTTTTGAGTCTAGTAGTTGAACAAATGTTGCAGTTCTTCAGGCTATTTCTCTTAAAAAGTGAAATTGATGGTGGAACTAGAACCCACTGGTGGAGTTATATTTACAGTGAAAGCACATGTTTCTGTTTCTCCAACTGCAGGACATCGCAGCATGGTGCTTCTTGGCACACACTCTCACAGTCCTGTAAGACCACATTCAGGTGGTGCCTTCAGGACATTCCCACAGCCCAGTCCCGCTCTGTCTTCTGGGCTGGCTTTTATTCTCTTTTTCCCTTTATTTCACAGACAGCTGAACATACATAAAAGTAGTTGCAGCAAAAGGTCTGCTCTCATGTTGTCTTCCTTTTGGGCAGTGGTCCATTCCTGTTTCTTAGGGAATGCTTGTGGGTTTTTTTAGCCATCTTTTTTCCCAAAGGAATTTCAATAGGTTCTCACATTTACTCCTAAAAAGGATGGCAGGTTTACCCACTGTTGTCAACATATTTTACATCAAAACACAGCAGTATTAAACTTGCTTTCTTAAGGGACTGATGTACAGTTCTTAGACAGATGAGTAACTCTTCCAAAATATCGGTCTGACTCATTAATTTCTGCCCACATAAACCCCCTTCTAGTTTCATTTGGCTTAGTGGCATTTTTCACTTCCTGTCCTAAACTATCAGATAGTGTTTCTGTGAACTGTAAACAGTGGCAGGGTTTCCACCTAAGAAACTTCTGCGGTGGGTGATGTGTAGAAACAGTTTAAGCAGAGCATGCTAGAAGGCTTTGCAGTGTCAGAGGTAAGGTAGATTCCAGGTGGGGGGTCAAATTGACTTCAAAATCCTGCAAGGCCTTTTTTACAGGAAGCATTAAAATAGGGCTGTCACCCATCACAGACAGATGGTCATCCTGATTAAGAAGCATATTTCCCTGTTATTTTTACAATACAGTCAAGGCAGATATTTCATCCCCTTCCACATTGGATTGCAGTGACTCTTTCTCTCTCTTTGTGCTTCGTTGCCTGGAGAGCGCTCCTCTCCCCGGACCACTGTCACAGGCCACTAGTCTGTGACAAAGCTCAGTCTCAATCTCCCACAAAGCTGAAAAAGGGAAAGTCACAAAAGAGCCCTTTTTTCTTCCTTTTGGGTTTTGCCTTTTTCCTCACCCGGGCTGCAACAGGGACTGCGCACAGCACGGGGATAGCTTGCAGCAGACAAGAGAGGGAGGCACGTCAGGGGCAGGAGCCGGCAGCAAAGCCCCTGTCCACGATGCATAGGCTGAGCGTCTCACGTCAGAGATGCTGCTGCTGTCTCTGCCTTTGCCATTTCTGCTCCAGCCACCTTTGCCTGCACTGCTGGCGGTTCTTCCCCTGCCTGCACTGTTTTTTCTTTGACCCACATGCTTTCTGAACAGTGCCGAGCATTTTGTTTTCCTCCTTCAGACTTATGAGATTGATCCTTTCACTAAACAGTCATGCAAGCAAGGCTTAAGAATCCAACTATTTTGGGACAATTCATTCAAATAGAAGTAGCATTTTTGTTCTGTTTTTAGAAATCTGTAAATCAACGGAAATTATGTTTACAGGAATAATTAACTGGATATTACAGAATTTTATACAGCTATTTTCAGTGCACTGACAGCTCAAAGGTTTGCTGATGCCATCATCAGAGCTTAAAGCTAGCTAAAGCTAATTCATTACTACTAATGACATAACCTGAACTTCACAGGACACTGTGATAGAGTAGAAAATCAACCTGAGAATCTGAGGATGGGATTGTAGCTCACACTCACCTTCAGGTTCCTCAGAGGGCATTGCTTAGTAATTGATAGTTTCATTTGGCATACTTAGATTGCTTAATGTCGATCTGTTGATACAGATGCAGAATTTCACTGTGGTGAAGAGACAATCTAGACCAAGTCAGGGCTATGATAGACCCCAAGAATCAGAGGCTTCCAAGCATCCTCATCTCCTTTCCTTTCTCCTATGAAATATCCACTGAGGTTCTTCACTGACAGGGAGATGGGATTGAATAGTTAAGGTTGGATCCAATTGGGAATGAGAATGCCTCAGAGTTTAGGTATCTCTACAGTTTTGTTCTACAAGTGGATTTGCTGCACTTGCTGAGAACTGCCTCTCTCCTAGGGTGCCTGATCGCTCATACCCATCTCCTCTTTGCATCCTACCAGGGTCTCCTGCTGAGGTTTGTTGTGGCACTTTATCTGGCAGACATTCACAGAAACCATCCTCTAACAGGGCAGATATGTTCACAAGCTTCAAATTATGTTTGTGCATTTGTCCTCCTTTTCTTAATACAGTAGTATTGCAGTTAAAGCACCGAACAAGTAGGTGGGAAACTGAGGTAAACTTCCTTTTCTTTTTGATGGTCAGTGGCAGAGTGGTATTGGCATAAATTCAAACAATAAGATAGGATACCTTATTCAGTTGGATGCTACTGTTTGTCTCTGCCTTCCATAGTCTTCATGACCAATCATCTTGAGACTTCTGGACTAGGGGGCCTCAGTGCACCTAAAGGGCCCAGTGCTGAAGATATTCAAGCTGACATCACCTTCCTGCATAGGCATTTCCTTGTAATCAGAAAGATAAAAATGCTTTATTGCTTCATTCAAGGAAGGAGAGAGAAGGGAAACAGTTTGTTTCCCTCCTGAAGGCAGAATGGGAGAGAGACTAATTTTATTCCAATTGATGTATTTGGCTGGGGAAATCTCAATCTTAAAACTCTTGAGCTCTATTCCTCACACCAAGGACCTTTTCCAATGGCTGTTTCATTCAAACATCAAGAACAGCTAGACACAGGCATAGAGTATATCTAACTTAATTTGTCTCTTGAATCAAGGTTTGACCTTTATTTTACTAGTCTGGTTATTACCAATCTAATTTCATTATAAGGCAGCACCATTTAAAACTCTAAATGAGATCTCTATCTCTATAATTCATGTTTTGGAAGTTAGATTATGTTTAGGGGCCATAAATGTGCTTAGTTGTCTAGTTGTTCTTTGTATGCATTTACTTCTGTGTGTGCTGGTTCTGGCTGGGATAGAGTTAATTTTCTTCATAGTAGCTAGTGTGAGGCTATGCTTTGGATTTGTGCTGAAAACAGCGTTGATAACACAGGGATGTTTTCGTTACTGCTGAGCAGTGCCTACACAGAGTCAAGGCCTTTCCTGCTTCTCACCCCACCCCACCAGCGAGTAGGCTGGGGGGGAACAAGAAGCTGGGAGGGGAGCCAGCCGGAGTCATGCTCGGCATATAAAGCTGGGGAAGAAGAAGGAAGGGGGGGACGTTTGGAGTGATGGCGTTTGTCTTCCCAAGTAACCGTTAGGTGTGATGGAGCCCTGCTTTCCTGGAGATGGCTGAACACCTGCCTGCCCATGGGAAGTAGTGAATGAATTCCTTGTTTTGCTTTGCTTGCGTGTGTGGCTTTTGCTCTACCTATTAAACTGTCTTTATCTCAACCCATGAGTTTTCTCACTTTTACCCTTCTGATTCTCTCCACTACCCCACCGGGGGGGGAGTGAGCGAGCGGCTATGTGGTGCTCAGTTGCCGGCTGGGGTTAAACCATGACACTGTGCTACAGTTGTGTACGGGAAAATATGATCATGATGCACTTATAATCTTAACCTAAGCAGAGCAGTATGTTTTTTGGTTAAGTTCTGTTATTACTTAGCTTCACACGGTGGAGAATGTGACTTCACTAAGTTTTTTTTCTTCATAGTTTTACACAGTTAGCTGAAGTCAGTCCTGGAGTAACTCCATTAAATCTAACAAAATTAACTTCAGCATTGGTTTGGCCCAGTGTGTTTCTATTTTGAAGTGATAAATTGTCCATAAGAAGCATAGTCTTTTACTTTGCATGCGGTTAATTTCACAAGAATGGCAACAATCATTTCTGAGGCTCAACATCCCTGAATGTATCTTTATGGGTCATGCTGAGAATGAAAAATATTATGTATACATAGCATCAAAGGCACCAACATAAAACTATAGTTTAAAAAGTCAGCATTCCTGTGGTATTAAAAGGAATTCATCTGAGGAGAATGGCAGAAATCATTCCTCTGAGAGGAGCAACACTGAGCAAACGTGTGCATGTTAAAATGTCTAAATGTTTTACTGTTGTCTATAATTGAATTAGGTTCCAAGTGAATGAAGGGAAAATAAGACTGTTTGAAAAAGAGCAATCAATCGTACTAGTCGATGGGGGATCAAAGAGGGAATGTGACAAACTGATGAACCTGTGGCTCTACTTCACGTGAAAATAAGGGGACACTGGTCATGTTCAAATAAAGCCATCAAAGAAAGTTTCTTCAGAACAGCATCCAGGGCATTTTTCACATGTACAAATCATAGAATCATAGAATGTTTCATGTTGGAAGGGACCCATAGGGATCATCAAGTCCAACTCCCTGCTCCTTGCAGAACTACCTAAAACTAAAACATATGACCAAAAGCGTCGTCCAGATGCTCCTTGAACTCCTGACAGGCTTGGTGCCATGACCACTTCACTGAGGAACCTGTTCCAGTGACTGACCACCCTGATGTACACCCTGACCACAAAGATGTACAAAAACATATTTGACAGGGAATTATCATTGCTATTTGTGAGGGGAGTGACCAAATCAATAGTTTATTAAAAAGACATGAATAACCTCACTTCACACTGATTCCTTATGTGGCTTTCTTACAATGCCAGGAAATTCTGTGCTGAAATCAGAACATACAATAATATTCCTAATGACTAGATTCAGTTCAGAATTAAAATACTTTAGTGAGTGCTTCTGTTTACTGAATGAGCCATGAATTACAGCTCTGT